>NC_087342.1:228128892-228431485 GCF_030014295.1 Loxodonta africana | reverse complement strand
GGCCAGGGCAAGAGGAGAGGGGACGACGGGGCTACATCAAACCAACAGAAAATCTTAAAAGCTTGTGAGCAGCCATCTAAGATACAACTATTGGAGCAAAAGAGAAAGAAGGAAACCAAAGTCTCAGAGAAGAAACTAGTCTACAGGGCTAATAGCTTACACGAGCCAAGGCCTCATCTACCCTGAGACAAGAAGAACTAGATGGTACCCAGCTACCGCTACTGACTGTTCTGACCTGGAATACTATAAGTGGACCCTGATAGAACGGAAGAAAAACACCATACAGAACTCAAATTCTTAAAAAGTCCAGACTTAGGGACCAGTTAAGACTGGAGGACTCCCTGAGATACTCTTTAAACCTTGAACCGAAACTATCCCAAGGTCACCTTTTAGTGAAGTAACAGATAGGCACACAAAATGAAGGATATCACCTGTGAGTACGGTGCTCCATTAAAAAGCCATCTATATGAGACCAAACGGTCAACAATTACTATAAAGCAAAGATGAGAAGATAAGGGGGCACGAAAACTAGAGTGCTAGAAACAGAACAACCAGAACACAATTAAAGAGAATGCTGACACATAGTGAAAAATGTAACTAATGTCACTGAACAATTTGTACAGAAAATATCACACGGGAACCTAATATGTTGTGTAAGCTTTCACTGAAAAGAAAAGAAAATATTATTTAAAAAAGCAACAGAAAACCACGGGGATCCATTAGCCCCCACTTCACGGCTGGTCAGCGTGACCTACCTTCATGCCATCCACATCCAGGACACTGAGAGCCGAGTGACTATCTGCAAAAGTCACCAGCATCTGTCCTTGGTTGATCCTGGAATAGATAAAACACACCAAGTCAGCCGGAGAATGAGGGTCCTCGAGGAGATCCCACACTGGACCACGCCAGCCGGCTGCGGGTACCTGACGAGAACGATGGTCCCGTAGTTCCCCAAGGTCTGCATGAGCTCGGTGCGCAGGTCCTCAGGGAATTCACTCCTCTCTTCTAAGGTTGGCGACTGGAGATTTACTACGACGGTGGCATCCAGGGGGCCCTGGAAAGAGGAGACCTCCTGGAAAACTCTCTCCCGGGCGTCCACGTCAACTTCTTGTACCTCTGCCTCCACAATGGCCAGCACAGGTCTGTTAGACACAGAGGGAAATGGAAACCCTGAACTTATGATATTGACATACAGAGGTCACCCAACCTTCAGCTTCCAGTCGGCAGCACTTGACACCTAGACCCTGCTGCCGCAGTAAACGTGGCACACCCACGACTACGCCCACCAGCTCCTGCAGGTCCAGGCCAGCTGTCTTGCCCAAGGCCAGCTGTCTTGTCTTTTTCATATTGAGCCAATCTCAGTATTATCTGAGCATTTTTATCTAAGGATGATCTGGGTGGGAAAAAAAAAAGACCATAGTGCTCTAAAGATTTAACCCAGGAATCAAAACAATCGGTGTCCAGTACCGATATATATGTATGTATGTATAACACAACATTTGCCAATTCAATGTTTTGATGTGTACAATTTACTGGCATCAATTACAGTAATTATGTTCTGCAACGATCACCAATAACCGCCGCCAACTTTTCCATCACAACGGGCAGAAACTCACTGCTTCCTATGCAATGGCCCCCTTTCCCCTCCCTCCTGCCCCTGGTGACCACTCATGTACTTGGGTCAGCAAAGAGCTTTTCTATGGTATCCCCAGTACTGCTAAGTGTGTGGAGAGGTGGACACTCCTACTCTGCCAGAGGTTCCAGCTTTTCCAAGGACTACTCAGCAATTTGTATTAAGAGTCTCAAAAATACTCATCTTTATTCACCTAGTAGTCTAACTTGCAGAACTTTATTTTAGGGAAATGATCAGATATTCAGACAAAGATTCATATACACGGTTGCTTGTTAAAGCATTGCTGATAGGAGAAGAAAAAGAAAACAATGAAATTGTTTCATAACGGGGAAGAAGTTGTGACATATCCGTGTGATAACACCAAAAACCAAACCCGTTGCTCTGGAGTCGATTCCGACTCGTGGCGACTCTATAGAACAGAGTTTTCATATAGGGATGGGTGATGTGTTACTATTTACAAAATCTTAGAAAATCCTTTGTTATGAAGATTATGTAAACTCATAGAAGGCATATACAATATAATATTAAGTGGAAACAAAGCAGAATACAAAATGGCATAAGCTATGGTGGCAACCTTTAAAAAATGAAGAACACAGTAAAAAATTAAGAGATCTCATGGGGTGATAATAACAGGAAGGGGCTGCAAATGCAGAGCAGATGCTAACACGTATGGGGTTTCATCTGGGGTGATAAGAATATTCTAAAAGTCATAGTGGTGATAGTCGTGCCACCCTGTGAATATAGTAAAAACCACTGCCTTATACATTTTAAATGTGTGAACTGAAGAGTACATGAATTGTATCTCAACAAAGCTGTTATTTTAAAAGAGGAAAATAAAAACCCTAAAGTGTTTGTAATGACAAAATATTAGAAAAAGTATTCATTAATGGGTGAATATTTAAATTCATGGATGAACGTAGCACAGAGGTAGGGTAAATGAATGTAACATGAACGAATGTAGGCTAAAGTCCATGGATGTACGTAAGGGATGCTACAGAGCGGTTACAAATCAGTGAACCAGATCTATAACATCAATGTGACTGTATCTCAGAAATATTAAGTACAAAAAGCAAGTCACATGATGACATCACTTATGAATATTTGAAAAACCCAAAACACTAAATTTTCATAAACGATGTCATCTGTAATATGGAGCAATGACAAAACGTTAACATTTATTCATCTTTGGTGGTGGGTGCACAGAGGCTTGTCACATTATCCTTTGTTCTTTATTGTCTTTTGCACACATGCACGCACACATGTGCACTCCTTTATGGGAACAACATGTCAGTTGTCCCGGGGAGAAAGGAGCTCCCGCCTTCCCGTCTGCAGAGGACAACATGCTCGACCCAGCGAGGACCTCACCTGTGATCAGATGCTTGCAGCTCCGCCCGGCCGTAGTACATGAGGACCCCAGGAGACCAGGTGTGTTTGACTTTGGAGTTGACATTGAGATCGTTGTCCAGAAGGTTGAGTTCTCCTGCTACTCACAGGGGTTCCATTCAGGAGATCCACACATAACACAAAATTGTATCACTATACGTGCGTGCCGATTCGAACACCTCTGGTGGGACCTACTTCACTGAACACCGCTGGTCTTGGCCTTACACACTCTACCCTCCCCGGCTTGAAGCCAGCCTGGGGTGTTGCTTCAGGGACTGAGGTTTAAAAATCCTCAAATGTAGATTATCTAAAATGGCAGAAGCCACTTAGGCACTTGAGGACTTGGGACACAAGGTTCACTGCTGCCACGCTTTCTGCTCCAAGGCCCCCAGGATCACAGACAGCAGCAGTTTGGCACCAACACGAGAGCGGTGAGATCAGTGGTCTGGCCCCACCTCAGCGCCCCGGGCCCGGCAGGTGCTCACTGACGCCTCTGAATGAAAATTTACTGTCTCAACCCACAGATGTGACCACCTGGCTTAGTAACATCAGCACACATCTCCCCAGACAAGTCCACTGTTTATGGACTGTGGACATGTGTCCTAATCTCAAACAAACTGCCACTTCTTAGGCGGCATCAACAGTAGTTCAAAACATACTTGTGAACTAATTGCTAAAAACTCATATCTTTATGGGTCTACCAGCTGCAGTTGAGTCGATTCCAACTCACAGCAACCCCGTGTGTGTCAGAGTAGAACTGTGCTCCATAGGGTTTTCAATGGCTGATTTTTTGGAAGTTGATCACTAGGCCTTTCCTCCAAGGAGCCCCTGGGTGGACTTGAACCTTGAACCTTTCAGTTAGCAGTTAAGCACATTAACCATTTGCGCCATCCAAGGACTCCTTTCAGTGTCTCGCTCCCATTTAATCTGGAATTGGGGCTTTAAGCAGACAAAATAAGAGTTTGGTAGGACAAGGTAGACAAAATGGGCTGGGTAAAGTCTGTAAGTACTGTGACTGTGTGTGTGGGGAGGGGGAGAGGCGCTGAGGAGGAAAGAACACAGATTTGCCGATACTTCTTTCCTCTCTCCCCATCCAGAACAAAGTGGGGGTTAGGGGGTGGGCACCCAGGGATGCGGGAGTCCAGAACAGGGCCATTGGCGGATCACAGTCTCACAAAACAGACCAGAGTGGGGCTTCCACAAAGCTTAGGGGTTAGCATCTGGGATGACTTAGGTGTGCCAGCTCTGGGTTATCACAAAAGGTGTCGTTTATACACCAAAGACTACAGGGCTGAACAACACGTGGCTTTCCCTCACCGTTCATCAGCTTTCGGATCTGCACACCTCACTCACCTGTCTTATCGAATGAGTGCTTCTTCCGCCACCACAGGACCCTGTCTGTCCAGGCTGGCGTTCGGCACTTGTCGCTCGTATCGTAGGCAGCTGAGCCGACATCGTACTTGTAGGTGGGGCCAAAAGTAATGGTTCCTTCGTGAAAGTCCTTAAAAATCTATTTGGAAAGAAAGAAGTCACAAGGCCGTCTCAGTTCTCCTAGGTTCTGATTGTTAAACGCAAAAATAAAACACATCTAAAAAAAAGATACATTCTCAAAAGGTAACAATCTACATTATAGTGGTAAATATGTTCAAAACACGGGCACTCTTAAATTAGCAAAAAAGTGATAACCATTGATTCACTGCACTGCCGCACACACCACGTCTCTCCCACCCTGGGTCCTGGCACACTGTCCCCCGCCAGTTGCCCAAGGGCTAGCCAGGTTTGCCCAGGCCTAACAGGGCCTTAATAAATATTTGTGAACAACAGGGACTGAGGAGACAGAAGCACTAATTAAAGTCGAGCTGCTCTCTCTCTTTGTTTAGCTCTGGATCCTGCCCTGGTGCCATGGGAAGGCCCAGGCACAAACATTCACGAATCCTCAGTCATCAGTGAAAGGGCGTGAGGGGACCAGTGAGGAGGAAGAAAGAACACACCTTTTCCATTGGCCATTCCTCAGCAGTCCACACTTCTGGCAGGGGTTGAAGTGGAGGGCACAAAAAACCTTGAAGAATGTCCCTAAATCTGCCTGTAGGAAAAACATTAACTTCCCTATCCTCAGCCACTTAACCAGCTGCATACTCGGAAGGTCAATGGCGTTTAAACATGCTTCCCTCACCTCGGAGTCCCTGGGTGACGTAAACAGTCAACGCGCTCGGCTCCTAACCGAACGGTTGGAGTTTCCATTCCATCTAGAGGTGCCATGGAAGACAGGCCTGGTGATCTACTTCTGAAAAACCACCACTGAAAACTCTACAGAGCACAGTTCTACTCTGACACACACGGGGGCCCCATGAGTTGGAGCTGACAGAAGCTGGCTCTCTCATCTCAGCTCGTCTTGCTAGGAAGTTAGCAGGCACTGACTAAGCAAACAGTATTTGCTGGAGAAGATAAGATTTGAGTCATCTGGAAGCTGGCTGCTGTGGCCTTAAATAACCGAGGGTAAACCCAAGAGCAGAACGTGTCCTATCTATGGTACAGCCCAAGGAGTCCCTAAAAGCATGCATGGGGGTCACGCAGGGGGATAACTATGCATGTGGGTCACCCAGGGGGATAACTATGCACTCTGTAGCTCGTCAGTGTTGAACGAATCATGGCTGCGTTGACCAGCTATGTGACCTTGGCCAAGTTATTTGTCCTTGGCCTCAGTCTTCCTGTTTATACAGTGGGTATTACTATAATTTGTCAGTGTTTCACCAATAAGAAATAAGTGATGTCACTAAAATGAAGTACTCTGAGCGGAGTCTAAAGTGCCCCTCAGTGGTTTACTATGTCTGAAACAAACTGGTCCCTAAAGTCTTGTTCATGAGTGTGAGGAGACGGTGTGGACTTGAAAGCAGCTGTGACTCAGACTGAATACTGCTATTCACTGGTGCAACCCTCTGGGAGGTGCAGTCAGTGCACTCGTCTGCTAACCCAAAGGTTGCAGGTTCGAGTCCACACAGAGGTGCCTCAGAAGAAAGGCCTGGCAATCTACTTCTGAAAAATCAGCCATTGAAAACCCTGTGGAGCACAGTTCTACTCTGACACACATGGGTCACCAGGAGTCAGAATCAACTGGACAGCAACTGGTGACTTGCTGCTGAGCCACAGAGAAACCGAGGGCTCAGCCCATGTGAAAGAGAAAAGACAACAATCCTCCCCCAGCCACAGGAGAGCGCTTTAGGATCGGCAGATGGAGTCCCATTGCTGCAAGCTGCCATAGCCACCTGAGCGCTTTCTGGCGCGCTTTCATACAGTGATGGCCCTTCAGGCCTTGAGATGACACACAAATCCCACATGGGGCCCGGTTCATGAGAAGCAGAAGTGTGTGTGGATGAATGTTGTGTTTCTCTAAGTTTGTACGCCACACCTGTTTTTTACAACATCCGGAATACTGTTAAAGCACAGGCCGTCATTAGCGCACAGTACAATAGGGTATACACCTGAAGCCTATTTTCAACTGCAACAGCTAAGAGGGAGTGGCAGATTCCTGACATTTGACACCACCCTGCCCATTAAGCAAGGTCCTCACCTACCCACATCAGAGGCCTGAGGGCTGGTGGCTCCACCCACTCCACCTATCTACCCAGGACAGGGGTCCAAGAATAAGTGGTGCCTCCCAGGTCTTAAAGCCAACAGCATTGGGTGTCCAAAGTCCAGCTGTAAAACTCAGCTACCTACGCACTCTAGGGAACAGGAACACGCCTTCCACCCAGCCACTCAAGGGCAACCATCAGCCCTCTATCTTGCTCAGCACTTAACCCCTACTGCAGCCAGACGACTGTGTCTACTTCAATCACCCCTACGTAGCTCTGCCAGTCAAGGACTATAGATGAGAGCCTGCATTGCACACTCAGTGACTGATAACCTGGACACCTGAGCTGAATCCAAACAAGAAAAGTAAACGGACTCCTGGGCTCACATACCTAGTAACAGCTCTAACTGCCTGGTGATAGGATGTGAAAGCTTCAAAGATACCAATAATCAAATTAGATCACACAACCAACCTATTTGGGTATATCAAAACAAGAAGCTAGGACACAGTAAGCAAACATAAATAAATATAATAATTTATTGATAGCTCAGAGATAACCGTCAATATCAAATCACATAAAGAGGCAAACCATGATGGCTTCAGCAAGAGGCCAAAACAAAGAACCAAGAAACCTCCCAGAGGAAGGTAACTTCTTGGAATTACCAGGGGTAGAATTCAAAAGATTAACATACAGAACTCTTCAAGAGATCAGGAAGGAGTTCAGGCAAAATGCAGACCAAGCCAAGGAACACACAGATGAAGCAACACAGGAACTTAAGAAGGTTATACAAGAGCAAAATGACAAACTTAACAGGCTGCAAGAATTCATAGAGAGACAGCAAACAGAAATCCAAAAGATTAACAGAAAAATTTCAGAATTAGACAACTCAACAGTAAGTCATATTAGCAGAACTGAGATAATGGAAGTCAGAATTAGTGAGATTGAAGATAAAGCACTTGACACCAATTTATCTGAGGAAAAATCAGATAAAATAATTAAAAAAAAGAAAAAACCCTAAGAATTATGTGAGACTCTATCAAAAGGAATAACCTATGAGTGATTGGAGTACCAGAACAGGGGGGATAACAGAAAACACAGAGAGAATTGTTGGAGATTTGTTGGCAGAAACCTTCCCTGACATTTTGAAAGATGAGAAGATATCTATCCAAGATGCTCATCAAACCTCACTCAAGGCAGATCCCAAGAGAAAGTCATCAAGATGTATTATAATCGAACTTCCCCAAACCAAAGATAAAGAGAGAATTTTAAGAGCAGCTAGGGATAAACGAAAAGTCATCTATAATGGAGAGTCAATAAGCTTATCTCTGACTACTCAGCAGAAACCATGCAGGCAAGAAGGCAATGGGAAGACATACATAAAGCCTTGAAGGAAAAGAATTTCCAGCCAAGAATCATATATCCAGCAAAACTGTCTCTCAAATATGATGGTGAAATTAAGGCATTTCCAGATAAACAGAAGTCAAGGGAAATGTGTAAAAACCAAACCAAAATTACAAGAAATACTGAAGGGAGTCCTCTGGTTAGAAAATCAATAACATCAGATAACAACCCAAGACTAGAGCACTGGGCAGAGCAACCAGATATCAACCCAGATAGGGAAGTCACAAAAATAAACCAAAGCTAAAACAATGAAAATAGGGAAACAGAGACATCAATATGTAAAAGATGACAACATTAAAACAAAAAAGAATGACTAAATACTGTAGTCATAGAGCTTTCATATGGAGAGGGAGTCAAGGCAATATCAAGAAAATAAAGATTGGTTTAAACTTAGAAAAACAGAGGTAAATATTAAGGTAACTACAAAGGAAACTAACAATCCTGCCCTTCAAAATAAAAAACAAGAAAAACATAAAGACTCAGCAAATACAAAATCAACAACAATGAAAATGATGAAAAGAAAATACATAAAGAAAAATGACTCAGCACAAAAAATTAAGTGGAACAAAGACACTCTCAACAACACACAAAAAAAGGCATCAAAATGGCAGCACTAAACTCATAAAAAACTCATACGTATCAATAATTATGTTGAATGTAAATGGACTAAATGCGCCAATAAAGAGACAGAGAGTGGCAGAATGGATTAAAAAAACACGATCTGTCTACACGCAGCCTACAAGAGACACACCTCAGATTCTAAGACACAAACTAAAACTCAAAGGATAGAAAAAAACGTATCAAGCAAACAAGCAAAAAAGAGCGGGAGTGGCAATATTAATTTCTGACAAAATAGACTTTAAAGCAAAATCCACCACAAAGGGTAAGGACGGACACTACATAATGATTAAAGGGTCAGTACACCAGGAGGAATGCTGCTAAATCCACTCTGAAACTTAGTTTGGGGAAAACTAGGGTATATATTTATTATTATTCCATATTGGAGCACCTGCTGAAAAAATATTTTAAAAGCACAACTTACTTTTCCACTTGATTTCTGTAGCTGTAGCTGGTCAAATTCCAGAAGTTTCTTCCAGTCTTGACGTTTAACAAAATAGAAGACTTCTTCATATGTAAGATCAATGCGGTAGTTTAAATCGCCGCACCAAAACACATAGTCATGAGAAAAAACGTTTCTTCCCTAAGTTGCAAAGAAAACTGAAATCAGTAAAGCCTGTCTTGCAGAGAAGGTGGAACAGGAGAGAAAAACAAGGTCACCGTGTGGATGACAAGCAAAATCATAATTTTCTTAAAATATGCCTTAAAAAATAAAAAGGTCTTCTATGAGAGCAGGTCGCGAATCCCATAAACCTATCTAGGAATTTTTACATGGTTTGCTTCTTAATTTCAGATAACAGTTCTGTTGAGTGGTTTGGACAAAGCTCCAAGTCTAACGGGAAAAGCATGATAGAGATGGTTACTCTGCTGATCCAGGCCTCAAGGATCAGGCTGGGCGCTTGCTGTCTACAGGCTAAGAAGCATTGAGTTTGCACATTTCACCCTGAGATTCTCCATCTCATCCTCTCCTCCTCCTGGTCATCTCCCCCTACCTGGCCCAGTCACTATGAACCCAGCCCTGCCCTGGACAGCTGGAACCCAGGCACCTGGTCCCCTCTCTTCCCCGGGGAATCACAACAACGACAGCAGCTGCTGTGTATCAACGTCTCCAAGGGCCGAGACTGTTCAGGAGCATTTCTTCCTGTGAAGCAGACACTATCGGCTCTCTTTCTCAGATTTACAAAAAAAAAGTTCAGAAACTAACCTGTGGAGGTTACACAGCTAGTGTGTGATGGAGACAAGATTTGAACTCAGATCTGCTGGCTCCAAAAGCTATTTCTGTCCCACTACACTACGTGGCATACCCCTCTCCCCAGCCCACAATAATAACCTGGACAAAAGGATCATAACGATCACAACCGAATCAATGAGTGTAGAAAGCAATGCTATTCAATACAACCTTCTGCAATAACGGCAATGCTCTATATCTGTACTGCCTAACCTGCTAGCCGCTAGCCACACATAACCACTGAATACATTAAATGGGGCCAGTGCAACAGAGGAAGTTGTTTTTTTAATTAACTTCAATTTAAATAGCTGCTTGTGGCTGTTGAAGTTAGTTGTTGTTAGGTGCCATCGAGTCGGTTCCAACTCACAGCGAACCAATGTACAACAGAATGAAACACTGCCCAGTCCTGTGCCATCCTCAAAATCATTGTTATTCTTCAGCCCATTGTTGCAGCCACTGCATCAATCCACCTTGTTGACGGTCTTCCTCTTTCCTGCTGACCCTCTACCAAGCATGATGTCCTTCTCCAGGGTCTGATCCCTCCTGACAACATGTCCAAAGTATGTGAGATGAAGTCTCACATTGTTGCACTGTGGTGGCTTGCACGTTGCTGTGATACTGGACACTTTGCCACCGGTGTTTCAAATACTAGCAGGGTCACCCTCGATGGGCAGATTTCAGTGGAGACTAAGATAGTATAGGAAAAAGGACCTGGAAGTCTACTTCTAAAAAAATTGGCCAGTGAAAACCTTATGAATAGCATCTGAACTTGTGGCTAGTGGCTACTATATCGGACAGCACAGGTATACAGTACCCTCAGTAATTCTGTTGTTGAAAGAAAGAGCTATAGTGTGAGCCCCTTAATTATTTCGAATGTGTCCCAAGTTTACTATTTCAAAGTAGCATTTTTAAGTGAGACTGGTTTGACATTTCTTCTCCCCAGCACTATATCTCAAGTATTCTATTCACTGGACTTTTTAACAAAATCACACTAATATACAAAAAAAGCAAAGTGTTCTACATGGAGCCCAGGTGGCAACACCCGACCCAAAGCAAAGATGAGAAGGCAGAAAAGGACAGGAAAACTGGGTGAATGGACACGGGGGACCCGGGGTGTAAAGGGAAAGGGGGAGAGTGCTGACACAATATGGGGATTGCAACCAATGTCACAAAACAACTTGTGTGTAAATTCTTGAATGAGAAACTAATTTGCACTGTAAACTTTCACTTAAAGCACAATACAATTAAAAAAAAAAAGATTCTGGAGGAACTTACCTTTTCACTTAACTTTTTACCAGCCTCATATTGCTACCTGTTCTTATCATATCATTCAAATTTCCTCCTGTCTATCTAATTGTTCCACCACCTGTCTCAGTTTAGCTTACTGTGGTGGTTTGCACGTTGCTGTGATGCTGGAGGAAACCCTGGTGGTGCAGTGGTTAAGAGCTCAGCTGCTAACCAAAAGGTGGGCAGTTCAAATCCACCAGCCACTCCCTGGAAACCCTATGGGGCACTTCTTCTCTGTCTTAGAGGGTCTCTATGAGTCGGAATCGACTCAATGGAGAAAGAGTTTTTGGCTTGGTTAATGTTCTACATAATCTGAAAAACCAGAAACTGAAAATTTCCCAAATTATTTGTTTCTCCTTTAACTCAAGAAATAACAACTACACTTTTTACGAGGAGCACGGCACTTCTAATGAAAAAACAAGGAAGCTGAGCCTCACGTGTGTGTGCAGTTCAGTGAACGGGAGGCCAGGCGTAAGGACCCTGTCCTCATACGAAGAGCTGTGTGAGCCAACCGGACGCTGGAAGAGCATGTGGCTAGAAAAGTCTGTCCTCACTACCGTGAAACAGCTGGGGCTCACTGTGCACCAGGCCGAGGGTGTGCCGGGGCATTATCTTTGCATAGGAAGGAGAACATTAAAATCCTAATTTAAACAGAAAATCTGCTGGCTTCAGAGTGAAAGGAGCCCTGGGTGGTGCAAATAGGTAATACGCTCAGCTAACAAAAGGTTGGCAGTTCAAGGCCAGTCAGAGGCACCCTGGAAGAACGTCCTGGCGATCTATTTCTGAAAAATCGGCCACTGAAAAACCTATGGGGCACAGTTCTACTATGACACACACGGGGTTGCCAGGAGTTAGCATCAACTCAATGGCAACTGGTTTTTGTTTTCAGGGTGAAACCTCAAGTCCACCACTAGAGGGCAGCATTATGTGTGTTCTCAGAACCTCAAGCCCAGATGGCAGGATCCAGGGCTCAGCAGTCATGAATTCTTCTGAGTTCTAAAAAGGGGTTCTTATCTGAGCCGTTTTGTTGGATGTATATGTAAAGATGGTGAATGGCAAGAAAATGGAGGGGGCCCAGAATAGGCCAGGGCCAGACTACCCATGTACGCCCCCGGTCATTTCTGTGGAAAGACACAGCCACTCCGTCCTCCCCAAGGTTGAGCTCCTCAAGGGCAGGGCCCCTCCTTATGGTTGTGTCCCCAAAGCCTGGCACACACAAGCAGCTCAAAAACTCATTGGCGGGACTGAATGAGCAGGAGACCACAGCACCACACCCCCTTCACCACCATGGGCCTCCGTCCACCATCCCAGCCTCTCACCATCGGGAAGCTTAGCTTCTGGGTGATCTCCTTGTAGTCCTCGTTTCTCTCTTTCACCTGGGACTGCCCAGCTGTCAGGTGGCTGCAGATGAAGCAGAAGCTGGTGCTGTGGAACTGGAGGCGGATGCCTACGGCGCCCTTGTTTCCCGCCTTTCCTCCCATCCCCGTCTTCACCGTGTCGATGGCCACGTCCCTGGAACGGAAGAATGCACACGTTTGGTTGGTTTCTTAATGGCTACAAGGAAACACATAAATCGGAGCGTGCTGAGTCACACCTTGTTGAGTGACCAACATGATGTCCGTGGCTCCCATTGTAAGGAGGCCTCTCCTCTCACTGAGGACAAGCTCCCTCGTGGAAGGACACAGTATCTCCTAGATGCCCCAACTCTGATGTGCTTTCGTACTCAGAGAGCCCCCAAGGACGCACTCGATGAAGGCACCAACACGTCAAGTCCCGCTTTCGGCTTCCATGAATGTCACGTCACGGTCCCCCACCCCTGTGCAGCTTCCACGCAAGGCAGAGGAGATGCCATCCAGATAGTCAACACGGCTCCAGGACAAGGAAACAACCAGCTATCTCTGCTGGGCTGGTAGGTGGTTTCAAACTGATTTTTGTTCAACACCAGACTCCTGCTCACACTAAAGCCAACTTTTTTTTTTTTTAGTGAAAATATACACAACAAAACACACATTCATTCAACCATTTCTACATGTACAAATCAATGCCACTGGTTACATTCTTCGCGTGTGTCACCATTCTCACGATCTCTACCCACCTCGTTTTACCGCCATTAACTTTTACTCTCTGTGCCCCTTAAAGCTGTCAGCTGTGCTTTAGAGTTACTGTTGTCAATTTGATCACATATAGATAATTCCTTAAAAGATCAAAATGTTCTTTATCAATTGAGCTAAACTGTTGTTTTGTTTATAGATGACTTCATGGGATAGTTTCGGTGCAAGGTTTAAAGGTTATTTCAGGACAATAGAATCAAAGGTTCCCCAGCCTCAATGGATCCAGTAAGTCTGGTTTCCACAGGGATTTGATATTCTGTTCCACATAAAATGCCAATTTCTAATGCACACATACATTCGTCTCACATACTTTGGATATGTTATCAGGAGGGACCTGTCCCTGGAGGACATCATGCTTGGTAAAGTAGAAGGTCAGCAAAGAAGAGGAAGGCCCTCAGTGAGCTCGACTGACACAGTGGCTGCAACAATGGGCTCAAGCATAACAACGATTGTGAGGATGGCGCAGGACCAGGCAGTGTTTCATTCTGTTGTACACAGGGTTGCTGTGAGTCAGAACCAACTCGACGGCACCTGACAACAACCACAATGCACACAAGTGACAAGCCCATCCACAAACCCAGGGACTGAAAGCCGATGATTTAACAACAGCGACTAGGCCACAGACTGAGGTCACTGGTGCGTCTGCTCCCTGGACTGTTACTCAGCAAATGACACGAGGGGGACAGCTTGGGAACAGGTGTGCCAGCTAAACAAGCTTGAGCTAAAGAGAAGCTGAGGACCCAGGTGACTAGACCTGAGGCCGAGTTGGGAAATCCACAACTCCTCAACGTGGCTCCTTTTTCTCAAGGTTAATCTCTAACCTTGACCCCAACCTTACCGTGACTCTAACGTTTATTAACCTTTACCCGTGAGTGCTGGACTCGTCCTGACTGCCATGATACAGTCAAAGGGTTGCAACTTAAAAACTTTTCCGGAAGAGTCATATAAGCGAATTACGAACCCAGGGCACAGTCTTGCTAGCTAGACCAAGGGTATACTTGTGGTCTTCCAGATATACCAAGGTGCTCCACCAGGTGTAATCCTACTTGATTTAGGAGGAAAAGGCTAGCTCACGCCTGTACTGGGTTTTTATTAGTTGCCGTCAAATTGGCTCTGACGACTACAACAGAATGAAATGTTGTCCAGTCCTCTGCCATCTTCCTGATTGTTGGTGTGCTCAATTCACTGTGTACTTTCAGTGCCTTTGAACCTGTGGGGGGCTCATCTTCCAGCACTGTACTGGACAATATTCTGTTGTAATTCATAGGGTTTTCACTGGCTAATTTTCAGAAATAGATCTCCTGGCCCTTCTTCCTAGCCTGTCTTAGGCTGGAAGCTCCACTGAAACCTGTCCACCATGCGTGACCCTGCTGGTATTTGAAATACTGGTGGCAGAGCTTCCAGCATCACAAAAACCCAAAACCCGTTGCTGCTGAGTCAATTCCGACTCATAGTGACCCTAAAGGACAGAGTAGAAGTGCCCCATAGGGTTTCCAGGGAGTGGCTGGTGGATTTGAACTGCCCACCTTTTGGTTAGCAGCCGTAGCACTTAACCACTGCGCCACCAGGGTTTCCTCCAGCATCACAGCAACATGCAAACCGCCACAGTAAGGTAAACTGAGACAGGTGGTGGGACAATTAGAAAGACAGGAGGAAATTTGAATGATATGATAAGAACAGGTAGTAATATGAGGCTGTTAAAAAGTTGAGTGAAAAGGTGAGTTCCTCCAGAATCTTTTTTTTTTTTAATTGTATTGTGCTTTAAGTGAAAGTTTACAGTGCACATTAGTTTCTCATTCAAGAATTTACACACAAGTTGTTTTGTGACATTGGTTGCAATCCCCATATCGTGTCAGCACTCTCCCCCTTTCCCTTTACACCCCGGGTTCCCTGTGTCCATTCACCCAGTTTTCCTGTCCTTTTCTGCCTTCTCATCTTTGCTTTGGGGCAGGTGTTGCCCATTTGGCCTTGTGTACTTGGTTGACCTAAGAAGCATGTTCCTCACACGTGTTATTGTTTCACAAGCCTGTCTCATCTTTGGCTGAGAGGCGCCTCCAAAATCTTAAACACGCACACACACAAGCAAAGGCATGCACACATGTATACGTACACACAAATCCCACATTTCCTGGCAGGAAACACATTCCCAAAGGTTTCCCTTTTCCGACATTCTGACAAGCTGTCTCCTTGGAGCAGCAACAATGGGGTGGAGACAGCTGTACAGCTTTCTGCCCACAAACCCTACTTAGAATTCTTTTTAAAAAGCAACAAAAGAATTGGCATTTCCTGCTGAATTACTCAACACTTGGTCGAAGAGTTTCTTGTCTGTAAAATTTCAACAAGAAGTCCCTTTCCGTGTGCAAAACTGAACTTGGATGATGCTGATCTTGTAACGCTCTTTCCAAAAGAGCTCGGCTTCCTGACCTAGACGTTTCCCGTGGTGACTTTTTAATGGTGAGACAACGTTCTAGTCTGCCTAGGGTTTTGTTATGTTTCTCTACAATAACAGCAGATCCTGATTCCTGATGCAGGAGGGGAAGAAGAGGCCACAGAACAAAACGCAGAGACTGTCAAGCCCTCGCTCCCCTAGATGTTCACCCACTGAATGTTCTTACCTGATGAAGGGGACATGGTAGGGACGCACAAAGATGTAAAGACAGACGCCCACCAGCTGTGCTGACGTCAGGAGGATGTACCTATGGGAGCGCGAGACGGCCTTCTGGAGCTGCTCTCCCCACATCTTCCTGTTGGTGGTGCTGGAAAGAAGAGCAGAGGGTGCTGTGGACAGGTAGCTGGGGCGCCCTCCTACCCACAGCTCCTCCAGCCCTAGTCATATCCTTTTACAGAACTGACGCCATCCTGCCTGCACCCCAACTGAGTGCCCACCTGGCTCCTGTCATGGACTTCAAGGATCTTTTTGGTGTCACACTCACTGAAGTACCTCCCATGTCTACCCCTGAAACCCAGGACGGGACCTTGCTCACAAGAGCTCAACTGAATTAATTTTATTGATTTGTTCTGAAAGTTCGTTGGAATAAAGCTGAAACTTGGGGCGGGGAGAAGGCTGAAAGGAATGACAAAAAGACTAAGAATGCAATTTCAAAATGAGCAAAAGGCTTGAAAAGACATTTCTCCAAAAAAAAAAAAAAAAAGAGGATACAAAAACCCATTGCCGTCGAGTCAATGCCGACTCATAGTGACCCTATAGGACAGAGTAGAACTGACCCATAGGGTTTCCAGGGAGTAGCTGGTGGATTTGAACTGCTGACCTTTTGGTTAGCAGCCGTAGCTCTTAACCACTATGCTACCAGGGTTTCCCCAAAGAAGATATAGAAATGGCCAATAAGTGCATGAAGAGATGCTCAACATCATTAGTTGTTGTTGTGTGCCACAATGAGATGCCACTTCACATTCACTAGGACGGGTATTATTAAAAAAAAAAAGAAAATAACAAGTGTTGGAGAGGATGTGGAACTCTTCCACATTGCCACTGGGAATGCAAAATGATGGGGCCACTCCAGAAAACAGTTTGACGGTTCCTCAAAAAGTTAAACATAGAGTTATCATATGACTCAGCAATTCTGCTCCTGGGTATATACCCAAAAGAATTGAAAGCAGGCACTCAAACAGATACTTGTACACCAAAATTCATTGTAGCATGATTCACAGTAGCTTAAAAGTGGAAACAACCCAAGTGTCCATTAACAGATGAACGGATAAACAAAATGTGGTCTATCCATACAACGGGATATTATTCAGCCCTAAAGAGAAATGAAGCTCTAATACACGCTATGACACAGGAGGACTTTAAAAACATTATACTGAGTGAAATAAGTCAGACACAAAGACAAATGCTGTATGGGATCCCACTTACATAAAACGTCACATAAAATATTAGACTAGGCAAACCCATAGAGACAAAACTAGACTAGTGGTTACAGTGGCTGAGGCGGGGAACAGAGAGTTGTGGCTTAAGGGGCCGAGCTTCTATTTGGGGAGATGAAAACGTCTTGGAAACAGATAGTGGGATTGGTTGCACAACACTGTGTGTGTGATTAATGCACACTTGAAAATGGTCAAAATGGACATGTTAGGCTGTGTATATTTTACCACAATTAAAAAAAAAAAAGCGAGGTTGATTTTATACCAGATATTAATCTGTGGTTTCGATTCTTTCCTTTGTACCTTACTTTGAGAACAAGGCACCTCTCCCAGCACCCAGGAGTTCTCACCTTCAGCCAGGGCACAGGACTGGCCCCACTCAGCCCACACCCACCCTCCAGGCACTCACGCCACACCCCAGGGCAGCATGAATCACCTCACAGAGGCCAGAGGCCAAGGCTGCTGCTCCTCACAGAGACAAGCGACAACCACACCTTCTCCTCTTCCCTTATTCAGGGGGAAAAAGGAAGGGCAGGTGTGTCTGTTAGCGAAAGAGTTGTAGGGTTTACTTTAACTTTACCTAGAGTAATTTGGTCTTTGTCCTTTGTCTCAGTTCCTGAGATACTCTAAACTGCTGGAACTTCCTGGGTCACTGAGGTGCCTTGCTTTCTACAGGCCTCCAGACTATACCTAGGAGTGTATGCTAATGAGGTGACACAGGGTGGTGCTGGCTCCTGGCAGAGTGGAATCAGAAAGAGCTACACACCACAGATTCACCACAGGTTCAGAAGCAGGGTGGCTCCAAGAAAGGCCCTGCTCCTGGCCAGGCCCCTGCCAGAAACCACCTCCACCCCTCACGCTGGTCGCTTACCTGGCATTGACAATGTTCCCTGCGCTCAGCTCCACCATCTCCTCAAACCCCACAGCAAAGATGTCGGCTGGGTTGCTGTCATCTGGGGAAAGGCGGGGGATGGACTCAGAGCTGCAACAGCCTGGGCTACCCAGTCCACAAGAAGCCCACCCTGTCCCTCTTCTCAGCCTTACCGCCCCACACAGCCAGCGTTCACCAACCCAGCCCACTCAAAAAGGTGCCCTGGACACCCCATCCCTCCAGTCCTACTGTGCACCCACATGACACATGACCTTTCCCTGGGTGTATTCTTGGGCAGCTGTGAGCCCCTGAATGTCAGTTTACCTGCAGAAAGGGTCTGTAACCAGCTCTTCACAAGGTCGCCTTGAAGCCACACTAGATCACGTTGGGCACCTGCCTGGCCCACCGTCTAACGTCCGCCCACCCCTCTTCCTTCCTGGTAACTTTCCAGTTGGAATTCACTCGACCATAGCAAGTTTGGGTGGTTTGGTTAGACCAGCCAGCCTGAGTAACTCAGTGTTCTCTGAAGGACTGACAGTGCTGAGTACGACTGCTCGGCTGAGACAGATGGATGCAGCCCTGTCCTGGAACCACCTTCCTGACTGTGACAGCCAGGGCCAGGTTGCTTGATGAGCAAGGTATACACAGTCTCAGTTGTGCCTTCCACCAATCTGAGTCAAAGATGTGGTGAAACTTGTGAAATTGCTTACCACAGATAAGCAAGTAAATAATATTAAGCCCGTGCGTACCTTGCTCAGTGCAAGCCAGTGGCATACCCTGTTTACTGGTTAATTCGCTCTTGGAGAGCAGAGAAAACCCAGCCCAACCCAAGGCATGGCTTCAATGAAATCTGCTCCTGAAATGCCTGGCTTAAAGGAAGTGCAGTGAGCTGAGAGGCTTGTTCACCATTCTGTCTGTTTCCTTTAACCCAGCAAGTTTATGCTCAACACAAGCCCCACAGCACGCGACTGAACCCAGTGCTCTCTGGCCAGGCTGTGACACTCGGTACCAGAGGCATCAGGTTCAGATGTGCTCCAACTGCTGCGACAAAGAAAGCCCCTCCTCTCCCCCATCAATGGGAGGCCAGGTGAGCCACTTCCTTTTCTGTTGAGCTAACAGGTCAACTTTGAACTTCAAGCTTCACCGGTTTAAAGCTTCCATTTAAAACAAAACAATACCTGTTCCTCTGCTTGACCTGGCTGGCAACAGTAACTACAAGTCTTTCTTGTCCTGAATCTGGTAGGTTCCCAGTGGGAGCGACCCCACTCACTTCTGTCCCCATAAGATCCCTGCAAAGTCACCATCAGCTGGTGTAACCACCCACACTGTCCCTCAGGCAACTGAGGAGGAGTCACCACTGGCAGCAGCAGGGGCTCCACTGACTGGTCTTCAGCCAACTGGTCTTCAGCACACTCGCTGGCTCGAAGGCTGTACTTAGTGTCCTCAGCATCCGTGGGGACAGAGTGGTCTCTGGACACACCACAGCCACCTACACAGCCCTAACTCTGAGCTGCAGACTGGAGTGCTCCCCCATCTGTGGGTGGGAAAGGAGGGTACAGGCAGGGCTCTGTGCACGGCTAGGGTCTGGCTCCCCCACGTCCGTGGACTGAATCACTCATCAACAGCCAATGCCCTGGGTATGAGGCTGCTCCAAAATCTAAGGAGGCAGGAAAAGCAAGGCTGTTGGGTCAGTGCTGACTGACGAAGTAACTGAGACTTCAAATGCTGAGTTCTGAGGCCACTAAATATTATATTGGCTGACAGGGGACAGGAGAGGTGCCAAACTTGGAATTATTTTATTCTTAATAGGTACACAAACTTTCTTGCCTGCTTACAGTGGATGTATTTAGTTGGTTTGAGAAAATGCAGATGTCAAGACAGTCTTGGTCAGCCACTAACATTAAACATGTGGGCTCCAGACAAGCTCCTGACAGTAATAAAGCTCTATAAGCCACATCATCTTATGACAAACAGGTTCTAACATTCAAAATCTCACACAACAAAATCTCGATATATGAAAGAGAGGCTCACCCTTCAAAATCTCACACAACAAAATCTCGATACGTGAAAGAGAGGCTCACCCCTTTGACAACTCTTCCAAGTATTTTGAAAAGCGAAGACATCTTAGTCTGAAAAAGCTACACACTGTATGACTCCAACAATGTGACTTTCCGGAAAAGGCAAAATATACCTACTCTTCACTTACCAACATGCTTAGGTGCCAAAGACCAGGTTGTTAGTGAAAATCGGTATTATGCAGAAATTACAATGAGTACATCATTACATACCCGCCAAATTACATCACCGTGTAACTGCCAAACCACTAAGAATCAAGGCCCAGCCAAGCTGATACATGACGTTAACCATCACAGCCAGCGTTACTCTCGCCTCACACCTTGGCGTCCGGCATTTGTTACTGCCAGATGTACGTCATTGAGCACAAAATAGTCACATAGTAGATTTTTTTACTACTGTCGTAAATTCAAAATGTCAGACAACAAGACAGTCGGCAAGTGAGGAGTTGGTATGTATAGAGTTAGATCAGTGGTGCCAGGGGAGGGAGGAATGGCTAGGTGGAGCTCAGGGCATTCTTAGGGCAGTGAAACTACTCTGCGTGACACTGTCATGGTGGATGCAAGACATTATACCTGTATCAAAGCCCACAGGACTGTATAACACAAAGAGAAAAACAAAACCCACTGCCATCGAGATGACAGAGTGACTCTATAGGACAGAGTAGAACTGCCCCATTAGGGTTTTCAAGGCTGGAATTTTTACAGAAACAGATTGTCACATCTTTTTTTTTTCCAGTGGACCAGCTGGTGGATTGGAACCCCAGATATTTTGGTTAGCAGCTGAGAGTTTAACCACTGTGCCACTAGGAATCCTTATGACACAATGAACCCTAATGTAAACTATGGACCTTAGTTAATAATGGTGTATCAATATTGGTTCGTCAATTGTAACAAACGTGCCACAGAGATGCAAGATGTTAATAATACAAGAAACTGGGCAGCGGGAGAGGGTTCATATGGGAACTCTCTGTACTTTCTGCTCTATTTTTCTGTAAACCTAAAACTGCTCTAAGAAAATAAATTCTACTGATTAAAAAAAAAAGAAAGAAAAGGTTGAAGTATGAGCAGTTAATTTGTTAGGCAGTGTTCTGGAACTTTCTGAAAAGTAAAAAAAAAAAAGGCCCAATATTGAATTCCACGTGGCAGCAGTTATTAAAAAAGTCAAACCTGAGGGGTAAATGGAATTCGTATTTCATTTTCGCCAAAGTAACTGCTCTCACCCTGAAATTCGGCAACTCCAGAAAGCTTGGGCGCGTCCAGCAGCCAGTCAGTCAACTCCTCAGTCCCAAGGAGATTGCTCCTAAACTGCTTCCCTCCATTTACATTCCAGGTTCCCATGGCGATACGGATCCGTTTGAAATTTGTGAATTCGGACTGCCGCTCCGACATAGCTTTCAGGATCCTGGGAGTCACTGTAAGGAAGGATAAAAAGGCACATCTCCCTGCAGCTCACAACCTCAAACGCAGAAGGGGCTCCCTGGCCCAGGAAAATGAATCCACCAGTCTATTGCTACCGACCAAAACAGGAGCCTTATAAATAAAGTCTGTAAACCACAAAAAACATTACATTTATCTTACGGTGTTTTTGCAATAAAGGCATGAAAATACTGTTGTTGTTAGGTGCCACTGAGTCGATTTCAACTCAAAGTGACCCCACATGACAGAGTAGAACTGTCCTATAGAGTTTTTCTTTTTTAATATATATTTTATTTTTGTTGTTGTTATTGAGAAAATACACAGCAGAACATACACCGATTCAACAATTTCTACATGTACAATTCAATGACATTGATTACATTTTTTGAGTTGTACAACCATTCTCACCCTCCTTCTCTGAGTTGTTTCTCCCCCATTAACATATACTCACTGACCCCTAAGTTTTCTATCTGATCTTTTGAGTTGCTGTTGTCAATTTGAGCCCATATAAGATCTTAAAAGAGCACCATAGTCAAGGCAGATGCTCTTTACTAGTTAAGCTAAACTATTGTTTGGTTTTAAGAAGACTGCAGGGCATAGTTTTGGCTTAAGGTCTAAAGATTATCTCAGGGCAATAGTTTCAGGGGTTCATCCAGCCACCACGGCTCCAGAAAGGCTGGAGTCTATGAGAATTTGAAGTTTTGTTCTCCATTTTCCCTCTTTTGATCAGGGTTCTTTTATAGAACCTTTGCTTAAAATGTTCAATAACAGTAGTCGGGTGCCATCCAGATCTCATCTCATGGCAAAGGAGGCAGTGGTTCATGGAGGCAATTAAACGTACACGCCATTTCCTCCTCCTATTCATGACTCTCCTTCTTCCTCTGTTGCTCCAGGCGAACAGAGACCACTTACAAGCTTCCAAGATCCCAGGCACTAAGCAAGGAACTAGGGGTTTTAGAACAGAAGTGCTAAACACATCATTAGGCCAATTAACTGGGATGTGCCAGGAAGCCATGACCCTAAACCTCCCAACCAAGGAACTAAATCCCATGAGGCATCTGGCTGCACATAAGCAGCCTCAGCAGCTACTCTTTTCTTTTTCTGTCATTGTTGTAAATATATCTATCACACTGCCCCCACAGAAGTCAGTGGTTTGAACCCCTCAGCCGCTTCAAGTGAGAAAGATGCAGTGGTCTGCTCTCATATATGTACATATATACTTAAAATGTCTTACCAACCAAAACACCTTTCTTTGAATTTTCCACCTTCCATTCAGCGTGTCTGAAATGGTTTTTTGTTTGTTTTTTTACACCTCAGACTTGTAGCTTTTAAAGCTCACTACATTGAACCGTATTCACCCTCTGGAAACCCAAAATATATTCAATTTTTTTAACTACAGATTTAACCCAAATCTAAATCATGTCTGTTGTTTTGTGCCATATATCTACCTTGCTACTAAACAAAACTCACTGTGCTACTCGGGGGAGCCCTGGTGGCGCAGTGGTTAAGTGCTCAGCTGGGATGTCCCATGAAACCATGATCCTAAACCTCCCAACCAAGGGATCAAATCCCATGAGGTATCTGGTTGTACATAAGCAGCCTCCGCAGCTACTCCTTTTTGTTGTTGTTGCAAATATATCTACCACACTGCTCCATAGAAGTCAGCGGTTCAAACCCACCAACTGCTCCGTGGAGAAAGATGTTCCGGTCTGCTCTCCTAAAGAGTTACAGCCTTGGAAACCCTATGGGCCAGTTCTACTTCGTCCTATAGTGTGTTATGAGTCCAAATCGACTTGACAGCAACAGGTTTGGGTTTGGGAATAAGAATTCTTCCTAGGATTTTTTGCAGTGAAAGTATACACAAGAAAACTTCACCAATTCACTAATTTCTACACGTACAATTCAGTGATGTTGGTTACACTCATGTTTTGCAGCCTTGTCACAGAATGGTTTTCAGCATTAGCGATAGTGGGTGTAAGGCACCAAGAGCTGTGCAATCACCCTGCAGAAGGGAATTTGTCCTTCATTCTCAGTTCTTTCTAGCCGTACCAACACGTGGATGGGGGCTGACCAGACTGAGAGGGACCAACTAGGGGGTCTGGTGCTAATTAAGCCTCATGAGGCATGATGTAATCTATCATGGCCACATGATAAGGCCCACAGAGCCCTCTTAGGGACATGGAAGCTCTGTGCTATGACTCCGCCCAGACCTCACCTTATGTGTCTCTTTGTATCCTTTATGATTGTAATAAACCCACAGCCATAAGTATGGTAAAATAAATAAATAGATAAATAAAACACCCTGGAAAAACAGCAACAGTCGTTAAGTTGCTCAGACAAACTGGTCAGAGCATGAGACAGATTACGTACAAGTCACAGGCCAGAAGTACAGAGAACAGATGCTCTCTGCTCTACCCTCCTCCAGAAAGGGGTGTCTGCCAACCACCATCTTGGATTACAGGTGGAGGCGTAGAATGTGGGGCTGGCAGGCACGTCCCCGACACCCATCCCTCCGTGTGAGCTGAGGGTCCTCTTACCCAGAAGGGCCGTGTTGTCCATGAGCATCCTGCCTTTGTCAGTCGACTCTTCGCTGTAGACATCCCCAACTAGCAGAAGCTTGATGGCCTCCTGCTTCACACCGTCGAAGAAGTTAGACTGAATCGTGCGTGACACCGACCGGGCCCCATCCTTCAGCTTCCCCACCTGCCGCAGGCCGGGAGCAAGACCGTGAGAGAGACTCACTTCAGGCCACCTGCCCTCCCTCCCTGACTGCCCCTACCTTGGCCTTCCCTTCCAGGGCCCGGCTGCCCGTGAACACTTTGCTCAGACTGTGCCCGTTCAGGGACCACATGGCTTTGAAGGCCTCCAAGAAGCGGTCAACAATGGGCTTTGAAAGCAGCCCCAAGCTCTCAAGCTGCAGATGGAGGACCTGTGTGAGAAATACATGGCATCACCAGGGCTTCTCCACAGCTACCAGCAGCTCCCTGGCCTTGGAGCAAACGCCACCAGGGGTCTTCCTAGTAAGTTCCTTATTTCAGCACATTGCAGGCTGCTCTGGGCGCTGGAAGACTGTACCACCCAGAGCAAGAGGCATTCTGGTCACAGAGAAGGTTCCCACCATGACTTATCCTGACTATTTAGGCACTCCGCTTGGTTCACCTCTGACCCCTGACCCCTGGCCCCATCACCACCACCACCACCACAAGAGACCTGGATAGTAAGTGGTGCTAACTCGCCTTCTCCCTCCAAGAATGAGCCAGGAGAGGCCACATACAAATTCAGGTCTTCAGACTTCCTACTCCTCCTGGGTCTCACTCAGCCACCCTCAGGGGCAGCTAGATCTGTCTCTGCCCACATGGGACTTCTGTGTCTCAAGGGGGCACCTGGTACCTCTGGGCTGCCATGTCCAGGCACAATCCAAAAAAGGGTGTGAGGTGAGTTTCCCTATGATGGGGCAAAAGCATATTGTGGACGGGGAAGCGAACCGCCCAGAGAGGCACAGCTCAGCCCTGTCCCCCTCTCTTAGAGTCAGAGCTGACCCAGCGATGGCCCCCATGCTTCTCAAGGTGCTCCACCAGCGATGGCCGGGGTTTTGGACACTGACCTCGAGGGCGATAAAGCACTGCACGGTGTTGGTTCGGTCCAGGCAGTCAAGACAGTTCATTCGCAGAGTTCCTTTCTGAAAGCTAGGGTGACAGTGAGAGACCAGGGTTACAAATCATGTCTGAAGGGGCAATGGCGTAGCACAAAGGAGCAGATTTAACCACAGACCCCCAAGGAGACAGGAACCAAGAACGACTCTGCCCCTTGGCCCAAGTAGCCAGCAGACCCCTGTCCAATGGATCCACCACTGCTGGGAAGGGGGCAGATTCGAGCCCAGCTCAACAACCTGCACACATGTGACTGTGAATGCTGATCTGAGGGAACCCGGCTTCCTCCTCCTCCTCAGCCCTGAGCAGGCAGCATCCATCCAGGTCTCCTCATGGGGTCTTCTTCTCAGCACTGAGTGGGGAACACCTGTCCGGGTCTTCTCATGGAGACTTCTCCTCAGCTCTGAGCAGGCAGCACCCATGCTGGTCCCCTCATGCAGCCTTCTCAGTTCGTAACACCCATCCAGGTCTTCTTACAGGACCTTCTTCTCAGTTCTGAAGGGACAGCACCCATCCAGATCTCCTCACAGGGCTTTCTCCTCAGCTCTGACAGGACAGCACCCATCCAGGTCTCCTCACAGGGACTTCTCCTCAGCTCTGAGCAGGCAGCACCCATCCGGTCTCTTCACAAGGCCTTCTCCTCACCTCTGAGTGGACAGCACCCATCCAGGTCTCCTCACAGGGCCTTCTCCTCAGCTCTGAGCAGGCAGCACCTGTCTAGTCCTCACAGGGCCTTCTCCTCAGCTCTGAGTGGACAGCACCCATCCAGGCCTCCTCACAGGGCCTTCTCCTCAGCTCTGAGCAGACAGCACCCATCCAGGTCTCCTTACAGGGCCTTCTCCTCAGCTCTGAGCAGACAGCAGTCATCCAGGTCTCCTCACAGGGCCCTCTCCTCAGCTCTGAGGGAACAGCACCCGCCCAGGTCTCCTCATGGGGCTTGTTCTCAGCTCTGAGGTGACAGAACCCATCCAGGTCTCCTCACAAGGCCTTCTCCTCAGCTCTAAGGGAACAGCACCTGTCCAGGTCTCCTCACAGGGCCTTCTCCTCAGCTCTGAGGTGACAACACCCATCCAGGTCTCCTCACAGGGCCTTCTCCTCAGCTCTAAGGGAATAGCACCTGTCCAGGTCCCCTCATAGGGCCTTTTCCCCAGCTCTGAGGTGACAGCACCCATCCAGGTCTCCTCGTGGGGGCTTCTCCTCAAGTCTGAGCAGGCAGCACCCATACAGGTCTCCTCATGCTGCCTTGTCCTCAGCTCTGAGCAGGCAGCACCTGTCCAGGTCTCCTCATGGGGCCTTCTCCTCAGCTCTGAGGGGGTAGCACCCATCCCTGTCTCCTTGGGCAATTGAGTTTACGCCAGCTGTCCCAGCACCCCTTTCACTCTCGCAAGTACCTCAGGTTGGGCGCTAAGTTACATTGTCACCCTAGCTCTACACTGGGTGGTGCAAAGGGTTAATGTGCTTCGCAACTAACTGAAAAGTCGAAGGCTTAAGTTCACCCTGGGGCACCTCAGAAGAAAGACCTGGCAGTCTACTTCCAGAAAACCAGCCACTGAAAACCCTATGGAGCGCATTTCTACTCTGACACATATGGGGTCACCGTGATGCAGAATCAATTCGGCGGGGGGGGAGCTCAACATTTAATGCGGTCCCCTTTATTAACAAATTTCTTTTTCCAGAAAACTATATTTTAAAATCTACTTGCAAAATCAAAAAGCATGTTTTTGATTGCGGGAAGGGAACAGAGGCAGTTGAACCCCAAAATCACGGAGTACATGGCCCAGGAAACCACAGGAGTACCTAAGCAGCAAGAAGACGGAGTCTGTCTTTGATGCAGGCACACACTGCAGGGGTCGGGGACCAGGAGAGTCCTCCCAGCGCCTCTGCTACCTCCGCCAACAGGACGATGAGGCCCCTGGAGGCGACTCACCGTGGATGCACATTCTCGCCCTTCGTGAACACATCAAAGTCGTCCCAGTGCAACTTCAACTGCGGCCTCAACAGGTTCTCCAATTTTTCTAGCTTCCCGCCTTTGGCAAATTGATGGAAGTCAAAATTTATCATAGGTGTGTCGTTGGCGTGGCAGGAAGCCCAGAGCAACTTCTGCAAAGGGGAGAAGAGAGTGGAGGGGGGAAGAGAGAGAGACAAAGATGACGGCACGCTTCACCACACAACACTGCGCTACTCGCTAGAACGTCCGGGCTTCGTTCTAAAGCGTAGTGTGCATTGAGTCGTGTCTGCTTCCTGGCCCTGAAAGGGAAGCCAGAACAGAAACACGTGGGACAAAACCACAAAGGGTCCTTGCCTGCAGAGTGGCAGAAGGTCCACCCTGGGCAAAAGCTAGCCAAGACAAAGGGGGTTCCTGCCGACATCACAACCTGCAGGGCCCTCAGGAAGCACAGGTGGGAGGCTTCCTCTGTTCTCATATAACCCAAGGGCTGCAGGCCCCAAGTACAGCAGCATCGCAGCAGGCTGTGGAGCTCATAATGCAGCTCATGGTTGCCCTGGTAACCGGTCACATCCGGACTTAAGCACAAGTGTCTGGTGGATGTGGCCAGGTTGTCAGCTGGGGCCTCTAGGGAGGTGCAGGATGTGTGGCCCAGTGGAAGGGGAGGGGAGGCTAGGGTCTGTAAAGCCAGTCTAGCCCAGGCCCAGACCATGAGTTGAAGGTGGGACAGAGATGGGGAGTCCAGGGCATGATCACTTGGGGGTTCCATGACCCTCTTCACAGCTGCCTTTCTCCACACACGAGGCTCCTGTGGCCTGGCAACACCTCAGCTTTCTCACTAAACAGCCTCAAGGCCAAGGACAAACTAGCTGTCTCCCTAGGCCACCTGGCCTCACACACCCCACCCTGTACCACACACCACTTAGTCCAGTGTCTGTCCAGTCAGAGGTGCTAATGACCTTCAAGGATGTGAAGGTTGAGGCTATGTGTCAACTTGGCTGGGCCATGATTCTCAGTGGTTTGGCAGTTATGATGTAGTTTGGTAGTCGTGTGATGATGGGATCACTTCCATGATGGGATCTGATATAATGTGATCACCTCCATGATGGGATCTGCTGTGAGGAGACAATCAGTTGAAAGGGAGTTTCCTTGGGGGTGTGGTCTGCATGGAATTTAAGTGGACAGTCACACAATACTGGGAATCACAGCCTAGACAAGTTGATACACATTTTTGGGGGACACAATTCAATCCATAACAAAGGACTAAAAGGACTATAGGTCATCCAGTCTGGTCATACTTAAAGTGCCTGTCCACAACACGCCAGAATGTGAATCACTGCATGGCTTCATTGAGAAAGTCTTGCTATGATGTTGAAGTCAGATGAACTAAGTCAGTGAGCTTAGGGGCAGAGTTGATTGACACTCTGGAGTATGGACAGAGAACACGCAGCCACAGACTTTCTAGGGGGCGCGGACCACACTCTGAGCAGCCCTGATGTAGACAAGAACCTTACTAGGTCATTTGACACCGGGAGCCAAGGCTCAGTGTAACATCCCAGGAAGACAGAACCCACATCTCCCAAGTTCTGACCCAGCATCCTAGCGCTCAGGAGCACTCCCACCTATGCCAGGAGGGGAGGCTAAAGGTTTCCTCTTCCCATAACTCAAGGCACCACAGGGGAGATAGCACCTTGGATTCTTTTTTAAATAAAGTGATACTTTATTTCTTGACTTACTATATGGGTTTGGGTTTTTTAGTGCTACTATTCTTTCATATTTTTTTTTGCCTTTTTTTTTTTTCTCTTCTTCCTTAAAATAAGAAGGAAGCGTCACTGCCAAGATGGGTGGAAGGGAAATACTTCTGGAGCTTGTTGCTAATAACAACAAACCACACAGGAAAAGCAGGTCTGGCCAAATAAAACCGACAACCAAAAGCCTGTGCTCCAAGATGTGGCTTTCTAAGTGGGGTGAGCTAAGCACTCAGCTGACCTGGGGTTCCTGCCAGAAGGCCAAGCAGCCAAGGCTGAGCTCTGCCCTCCCTCCTGCTGAAGGGAGCTCTGCCTTCAAACTTGCCTCAGAAGGAGCTTCCTGGAGCTTCAGACAACCAGAGGAAGTGTATAGGGACTCAAGTGGATTAGTGGTTACAAGGGGCGGGTGGGGGTGGGGGTGGGGATGGCAGTGGGAGTGGGGGAAGACTCACTGAGCTTGAGGGAAAAATCCATCACTGAGGTGATGGAAAAATCTGGAAATGGGTAAGAGTGAATGTTGAAAGGGCAGAAGTTTTGTTACATAGATATCTACCACAATAAAAGCATAAAACACAAAAACAGAGGGCTTTTCTCTGACAATTAGGGCATGTGTGGCTTGGAATGAAAGCGAAAGGACACAGCTCACTCTGAGCTTTTCAGGTAGGAGATGAGACACCTGGGAAGCAGGTTCCACAGAGGCCTGGGCCCTACGAGCAGGGAGAGCCAGGCGAGGCAGGGTCACTTGCTCTGTGGCTTCCCAGCCCTGTGGGGTTTCTTTCCACACCTGCTTGTGCCCCGGGGAGGCTGCAGGAGCCCACACGGGCTGTGCAGAGAGCAGCTTTCCCAGCAGTCCCTGGTGAATGAAGTTTTCGAGGCTGCCATGGAAGCAGGAGGAAAATATGGAAAACTCTTTAAGTAGAGAGACCCAGCCACACATGCCCCGGCAGGGGTCTTTGTGGGGTTACCCCAAGAGGGGACCCTAGGGTTCTCCCAGGAGGTGAGGGGCCATCAGAACGAAGGAAGGGTGAAGGCGAGGGATGGGAGAGGGTGGGCTTCATGCTCCCTTTTTCTGGACTGAGAAGGAACTCTCCAGAGAGCTGCGAGAGGGCATTGTCATGAACCTCAAGACCCCATGCAGTGGCGGGTAGGAAATGTCTTGTTTTGACTTTGAGCAGGTCCTCCCCAGCCACCACGTTGTAAGAATCGAATGTGTGGGGACTCCTGGATCTCCTATGCTGCTGCGTTAAGTGGTGGGAGCGCTGGTGGAAAAAAGTTCCAAAAGCAGAGCAGTGATGCTTATAAAGAGCCCTCACCTGGAGCCCCTGTGCAGGTCAGCGGGCACCCCTTCCCCACCCACCCCCACCTCAGCCCGTCAGTTCGGAGCCGCGAGAGACAGACAGACAGACAGACAGACGGACGTTACCTTGAAGGCTCTGTTGAGCACTTCCTCTGACAGACAGACAGACAGACAGACGTTACCTTGAAGGCTCTGTTGAGCACTTCCTCTGACAGACAGACAGACAAACGGACGTTACCTTGAAGGCTCTGTTGAGCACTTCCTCTGACAGACAGACAGACAGACAGACAGACGGACGTGTTACCTTGAAGGCTCTGTTGAGCACTTCCTCTCCGCCTCGGCTCCCCAGCAGGTTGACAACCACTTGCTTCCCGTACTGCTCTTTCAGAAGCAACATATGCCTGTCATGGCAGGACCACGCAGTCGTGTCACCGGGACTCCAGACGAGCCGAGCCCCAAGACCCAACGTGGGGAAGATGAGCCCGGGGGAAGGGAAACCAATCTCTGCCAGCCACCCTCAGGCTCATTGCGGCCTGCGGTCAGTACATCAACAGGATGCTTGAGGAAAGGCAGTGCCAAGAGTAACCCCCAGCGTATCTGACTTCCAAACAATTCCAACATTGGATGAATGACATGCCAGGCTTTATATAAAGTGCCACCATTAAGCCGAGAAGAGCTAACTGGACTTTTAATTAATAAATCATGAAACCCACTGCCATCGAGATGATTCCAACTCATAGCAACCCTATAGGACAAAGTAGAACTGTCCCACATGATTTCCAAGGAGAGCCTGGCGGATTCGAACTCCCAACCTTTTTGGTTAGGAACCTAACGCTTAACCACTGCACTACCAAGGCTCTGTTATCGAGCCTTTGACATGTTGTGCGTATCTCTGAAATTACTCTCATATTTTATCTAGTACCCATCCTTCTCAAAACTAGAAAAGCTGTTAGCAGAGTTGTCAACCTTGGTGTCCAGTTTTTCCCTTAAATGCTGCAGATGAAACAAGAAGGTACAACACGTCACACCTACTAGGATGGCTATTACCAGAAAAAATGGAAAATAACAAGTGCTGGCAAGGTTGTGGACAAAGCGGAGCCCTTGTGCATTGCTGGTGGGAAGGTAAAATGGTGCACACTCTGTGTAAAAAACAGTTTGGCAGTTCTTCGAAATTTAAACAGAGTTACCACACGACCCAGCAATTCCACTCCTAGTTATACACCCAAAGGACTTGGAAGCAGGGACTCTAACGGATACATGTACACCAATGATCGTAGCACTTACTCACAATAGCCAAAAGGTGGAAACAACCCAAGTGTCCATCAACAGATGACTGGATAAACAAAATGTGGTACACATGTACAATGGAATATTACTCAGATGTAGAGAGAAAGGAAGTTCTGATGCATGCTATGTCATGGAATAACCTTGAAAACATTCTGCTGACTGAAATAAGTTAGGCACAAAAGGACACATACTGTATGATCTCACTTCTATGAAATCTACAGAATAGGCACACACAGAGACAAAGTTTATCGGTGGTTACCAGGAGCTGCGAGTAGTGGTGAATGGGGAGTTATGGCTTAAGGGGTACTGAGTCTCCACCTGAGATGATGAAAAACTTTTGCAAAGAGATGTTGGTGATGGTTGCACAACATATTGAATTAATGTCATTGAAATGGACATTAAAAATAATTAAAAGGACAAAACGTTTTATTATATATATTTCACTCTAATAAAATTTAACAAAGAAAGAAGGTATAACAACAAAATTTTGGTTGGACTTTTGGAAAATAATCAGCTATCAGAGAGTATTTTTTAAATACATATAAGTGCTGAAGTTTTAGGCCCTCATAGCCACCCTCTAGGACAGAGCAGAACTGCCCCATAGGGTTTCCAAGGCTGTAATCTACACGGAAGCAGACTGCCGTATTGTTCTCTGGAGGAGCGGCTGGTGGGTTAGAACTTCTGACTGTTTGATTAGCAGCAGAGCGCTTAATCGCTGCACCACCAGGGCTTCTCCCACCCCTGCAACCACTAAAAATTTTTGTTCTCTCTGGGTGTGCCTAAACCAAAAAAAAAAAAACCCGTTGCTGTCAAGTTGATTCCGACTCCTAGCCACCGTATAGGACAGAGTAGAACTGGCCCACAGGGTTTCCAAGGAGCACCTGGTGGATTCAAACTGCTGACCTTTTGGTTAGCAGCCAAGCTCTTAACCGCTGCGCCACCAGGGTTCCCCTAGATGTGCCTATTTCATATAAATGGGATCATAAAATATTTCTCCTTCTGTGACTGACTTATTTCCCTCCTAATGTTTTCAAGGTTAAGATGTTTCATTTATAAACTGAATTAAAAATATATATTAATTATCAAAAAAGAACCATTTTTAGCTCAGTAAGGTAAAAAGCATTCTCTTCCAAACTTTGAGGGGTAGCACTGTGTAGTAGAAAGCATGTGGATTTGAAGTAGATAGTTTGAATTTAGGTTCCTCTGCTGACTTCGTCCGGGGTGGGCCTAGCCTCTTGGACTCCTGTGTCTCTATGGGGGGGACTCAGCTGGAACAGTGCTCCTGGAAGCCCCGCCGACCCTGCAGTCGCCCTCTGTGGGAGTGAAGGTCATGGGTTTATCAGATTGCTGAGATCAGGGCCTCAGCTCAAAAACCAAACCCATTGCCACTGAGTGGATTCTGACTCATAGTGACCCCATAGGACAAAGCAGGGCTGCCCCACAGGGTTTCCAAGGAATGGCTGGTGGATTCAAACTGCCAGCCTTTTGGTTAGCAACCGAGCTCTTAACCACTGCACCATTCTGACTCATAGCAACCAAGCTGGGCAGATTTATGAGTCAGCCTTGGTTGAAAGGAAGAAGAAACAAAAGGATGCGACTGGCCTCTCCTGGGATCTTTTAGGATTTGGCCTGATTTTTACAGCAGGTGGCACTCCAGAGCAGACTCTCTCTGGGCAGAGAAGCCAGGGTTGTCCAGCTCTGCCAGTCACAGGGTAATGTTAATTTTGGGGTGAAATGTGAAGAAGCCCGTTGTGAACACACACCCAAGCCGCGCCTACAATGCTACTCATCAGAAACAAGGCTGGTATTTGAGCTCCATTTGTCTGATCCCTGCTCCTGCTTCTCATGGGTCCACACTTTAGGACTGAGAGAAGCATTATTCACGATGTCCTTTATCCTGTCACAGGAGCCCTGGTGGCGCTATAGTTAGATGCTCAACTCCTAACCAAAAGGTTGGCAGCTAGAACCCACCCAGCCGCTCCACAGAACCCACTTCCAGAAAGACTGCAGCCTGGAAGGCCCTATAGGGCGGTTCTACTCTATAACACATGGGGTTGCTAAGAGTCAGAACTGACTCCAGGGCACCTAGCAACAACAACAACATCCTGTCACCAACCCCAAATATTCTTGATCAAATTGTTGATCTTCTCTGAGCTAGTTTCTCCATCTGTAAGATAAGGTAATCCTCCTGTAAGGAATGGTTACAAGGAGTAAGCGTGACAAGGAAAAGTGAAAAGTTCAGTGCTTGGTCATGGGAGTTGTCTCTCTTTCTTTCTGTTAGAGATTGAATTGTGTCCCCTAAAAGGATATGTTCAAGTTCTAACCCCTGTACCTGTGAGCGTGTCCTTTGTTTGGAAAGGGTCTTTGCAGACGTTGTCATTAAGCTACCATGAGGTCATACTGGAATAGGGTGGGTCCTAATCCCACCTGAGTGGTGTCCTTATAAAAGAGGAGAGCAGCCATGTGACGAAGGCCATGTGACTAAGGAGTGACGCTGTGGCTGCAAGCCCAGGAACATCTGGGGCTACCAGAAGCTGGAAGAGACAAAGAAGGGTCTTTCCCTATTGCAAAGAGAGCATGGCCCTGCCAACACCTTGATGCATGTGAGACAATACATTTCTGTTATTTTAAGCCCCACATTTTGTGGTACCTTGTTACGGCAGTTCTAGAAAACAAACACACCTTTGCTTTAATCTAAAAATAAGAATGTACTTATATTTTGATCAATTAAGAGATTCATTCCACTGACTCCAGGGCTTTAGGGAAAGAGTCCAGGAGACCATGCTGAGGTCAGTACAAATGGCGATGCTCTTCTCTGAGTTTGGTTCTTTTTTACTTTCTCTGCCCATCTGCTAGTGTTACATGAAGCTACTTGGAAAACTTTGGCATTTTTCAGGAGACTGAGGAATCAGGTTTCCATTTGGAAGTGTCCTCCTCCTCCTCATCAGGGTGTAGTTGAGAGTACCAACAGTTAAAAACAACTGATCTCCTTGACAAGATTCCCAGTGTAAGTCGATACATGCAAAGTGAGAGAAGGTCTGAGGAGGTGACCCAGGCACTGCCGCCAATAAAGGTTAATACGTTCAAAACTCATTACCATGCCGTGACGAGCAGACCTGCTCAACACACCCGCTTCCTTCAGACACACAGATGAGTGAAGGGGAATGCATAATCCACTTCAGCAGGGGAGTGTGTCACGGCAATACTGACAAAGAACAAGTATTCTGTGAGTATTAAAATTACTCATGCTCAAGTTGTTTTGAGGGTGGGGGAAGGGAGCAACGAAAGGATTGGCTCTGGGCCAAACACATCAGAACTAAAAAAACTGGACGTCCCAGATGCATCCATAAAAACTTGCATGCCAGTCTGGGGAAAGCACCCCTGCCCTCTCTGGGGTCTCCCTCGGGTTGCACTAGACAAACCTGTTACCTCATCGTCAAATATTACTCTACAGCGGGACGGGTGTGGTTGTTGCAGATCGAACCGTGTCCTCCAAAAAGCTATGTGGAAGCCCTAGCCCCTGTATCTGTAAATATGACCCTGTTTGGAAACAGGGGTTTTCTTCTGTTGCATTAATGGGGTCATACCAGGGGAGGGTGGGTCCTAAACCTAATCCCTTCTAAGTGCTGTCTTATAAAAGCAGTGTACTAGACACACACACACTGGGAGACGCCATGTGAAAACACAGGCAGTTACGTCTACAAGCCCAGGAACACCAAGGATTGCTGGCCACTGAAAGGTGAAAGAGACACAGAAGGACCTTCCCCTAGAGCCTCGTCCTGAATTCAGACTTCTAGCCTCCAGAACTGTGAGAGAACAAACTCCTGCTCTGTTGTGGTATTTTTTGTTACAGTACCACTAGAAGACTAAGACAAGTTTGACAATGAACGCGGAAACAGATAACTCCTTCTCTAGGGAATCTGCTGTATACCATTCTAGTCAAACTTCCCAGTTAAAAAGCATTGAAAGAGAAACACTCTCTAAGCCAACGTCTTAAATAGCAGCTTCCTGTGAAAGGACTTAGCCGTCAGAAAGCTGTTCTGTGATTTGTAGAAGAGATCTAGGTTTACCCCTGGATTTAGAGAAGCCTTTCCAAGGCACAAGACAGCTTCTGGGGGGCTCGTGAGAAAAACCAAAAATATCCCATTACTGTCTAGTTGGGATAGAGGCCGTATAGGACAGAGTAGAACTGCCCCACAGGGTTTCTAAGGCTATAATGTTTATGGAAGCTGAATGTCACATCTTTCTCTTATAGAGCGGCTGGTAAGTTTGAACCACCAACCTTTCGGTTAGCAGCTGGCACTTAACCACTGCGTCACCAGGGTGTCTTCTCGTGAGAAAAGAGAGGTCTTATTCTCTCAGGTATATGCATACACACACACCATGCATTGCCAGGATTTAAGACAAATTTTAAGTCCATATAAACATACTTTAATACACATACACACACACACATATTATATATATATATATATATATATATATTTTTTTTTTTAGAAAAAAGCTCATAAAGAGATTTTGAAACAAGCCCATGACTGGCCCTCCCCTCTGGTTTCCGGTCAGCTCAGGGGGGATTTCGTTTTCAGTGATGTGTTTACTATTTCCTTAAGAATATTCCATGTAAATCCAATGTCAACTAAAAGAATTTCATACGTATAAAACTTAAACTCACTACTCATAGCAACCCCACAGCGTTTCCAAGATAGGAGCAGACTGCCACATCTTTCTCCCACAGAGCAACTGGTGGGTTTGAACCTTCAACCTTTTGGTTAGCAGCCGAGTGGTTTAACCACTGCACCACCAGGGCTCGTTAGAACACATGAAGAGTACACATTAATAACACCTGGAAAAGGCTTTTTCATTAACATATTATACTTGCCAGCAAAAGCTCATTAACGGCAACATGCTAATTAGGGGTTTCCAGCTGGGCTGTCGATACTGGTGTATCGGTAAACGAAAAATGTGGGCTAAGCAAATTTAAAGTACAAACCATGTCTGAGGTAGAAAGATTGAAACACTTAAAAAAAATTACTTTTGAGAATTTTTATTACATTTGCTAAGATAATTTTTAAAATTAGTATTTAAATAAAAGAAGAAATGTTTTAAGGAGCTATTAGCTATTTTCTCACAACAAAAGTCCTCACAGCTGGACCAATAAGCAACATCATGATAAACGGAGAAAAGATTGAAGTGGTCAAGGATTTCATTTTATTTGGATCCATAATCAGTGGTCATGGAGGCAGCAGTCAAGAAACCAAACAACATATTGCATTGGGCAAATCTGCTGCAAAAGATCTCTTTAAAGTATTAAAAAGCAAAGATGTCACCTTGAGGACTAAGGTGTACCTGACCCAAGCCTGACCCATTGCCTCATATGCATGTGAAAGCTGGACAATGAATAAGGAAGATCGTAGAAGAACTGATGCCTCTAAATAAGGGTGTTAGTGAAGAATATTGAATACACCATGGACCGCCAGAAGAATGGACAAATCTGTCCTCGAGGAAGTAAGCAGAGCCAGAAAGCTGCTTAGAAGAGAGGATAGCCAGACTTCATCTCACACACTTTGGACATATTACCCAGAGAGATCAGCCCCTGGAGAAGGATATCATGCTTGGTAAAGTAGAGGGTCAGGGAAAAGAGGAAAACCCTCAGGGAGACGGATTGACACAGTGGCTGTAACAATGGGCTCAAACATAACAATGATTGTGAAGATGGCACAGGACTGGGCAGTGTTTTGTGTTGTTGTACACAGGGTCACTATGAGTTGGAACTGACTTGATGGCACCTAACAACATTAGCTATTTCAAGTCCATGTTACTAACAGTTTAGCTTAGAAATAGCTTTTCTTAAGCAAGTTGCAACACAATATGTTATGATCCATTTTTTTTTAAAGATGATACATAAAAAAACTACTGATATTAATAATTGGGAGTTAAAGTACTTTTCGCTTCATACCTCTGTAAACTGTGTAAGGAGCCCTGGTGTCACAGTGGTTAAAGCATTTGACTGCTAACCAAAAGGTCGGCGGTCCAAAGGCACCGGTGGCTCCTTGGGAGAAAGGTGTGGCAGTTTGCTTCCGTAGAGATTTACAGCCCTGGAAACCTTATGGGGTTGGTTTTGTGTCAGAATCGACTAGATGGCAGTAGGTTTGATATACCGTGAACAGCTACACATATCCTACATTCTATATCGTATAATTTAGATTATTCCTTATTAACTGGAACTAACTGATGGAGCTTTATTGCAAGAAAGAACTGATAAGATATAATAATTGCTAAGTATTTAGTGAGAGCTGAGATAAAGTAAAAATCCCATTTTGTAAGGCCCTTCTTCATAAAGGATCAAAGTAAAGGGCAGGTTTAGATTCAGGACTGGGGGACCTCTGCTTCCTGTCTATTGTGTAACTGTGTAATGGAAAGCAGACCCCAAAGAGCACAGGCTTCTGTTGTGTCCAATGAGCCTTACCTGTCGAAAGCAGGGGCGTTGGCTTCTAGGCCTCTGTTGAGTCTCAGATGATGGGAGCCAACCTAAAGGAAAAGAAATAACAACTGTGATTCTTCCAGGAAGCTATGCCTTTCCTGGTCCCCCCACTCACTGCCAGCCAGGTCGCATGTGGTAGCCACCTCCATGGAGGACTCCCAGAGCAGGAGGAACAGGTGTCTGCTCCCTGGCCTCTGCATCAGTGCTCTCAACTCAGGTCCTGGGCTGAAGTCTGGCTTGGCTGCTGCCAGTCTTTCTGCAGTGTGAAACTCGTCCGCTGGAATTCTTCCATAGACGGAAGAGAAATTTCATGATAATACCATCAGACAGATGTTGGATCCCTAAGTCATTTAATAGCACAGAGGTGTAAACAAGTCAACTAAGGAGAGAGAAATCACTTCCCAGCCTCTTCTACTCCAAGAACCTTGATTTCCCCCTAAAATTTGAGTTATCATAATTATCTGCAAACTAATTTGTCTTATATTTAGAACGATCTATTTAACACTGAACTTAATTTGAAAAAAAAACTTAAAACTACCTATGAAATGGATTATAACCTGATGAATAAAATAGGAAACTGTGAATTTATGCTGATGATAGCTGGTAGGTGGGTGGGTGGACAGGTGGATAAGTATACGAACGAATGGATGGAAGGATGGATTGCTGAATGCATGCATGCATGGATAGGTGGGTGAATGGATGGATGAATGGATGGATGAGTGGGTGGATGGATGGATGGATGGATGGATGGATGGATGGATGGATGGGTGGGTCGGTGGGTCGGTGGGTGGGTCAGTGGGTGGATGGATGAGCAGATGGATGGATGGATGGATGGGAGGTTGGATGGATGGGAGGTTGGATGGATGGATGGGTAGGAAGATGGATGAGCAGGTTGATGGGTGGGTGGATAGGTGGATGAATGGATGGATGGATGCATGGATAGGTGAGTGAATGGATGAACGGGTGGGTGGGTGAGTGGGTGGATGGATGGATGAATGGACAGACAGACGAGTGAACAGGGAAAAGGGAGGGTTCTTCCTTATAGTTGAATTTCAACTGACAAATGTGGTGGAAAATCATCATTTTATAATTGTCGTAGTAAAGAATTGTTCAAGCAAGAATCATCATTTGATGGTAAATCTTAAAGAAAAGTTTGATGAGGAGCAGGATATTGTGTGGTCTAAAAGTGCCTCCCATAGTTTGCTTATTAGCTGAAAAGAAAACCACTAACTCTAAGTGGAGAAACTGAGCAGCGCTGTGACTGGGTGATGAGAATTAACATCACCATGAGAGGCAGAGAGACACCATGGTGCGTCCAGATGTGATCCCTTGAAGATGACCCAGCATTGTAACTTATGTAGCCTTCTGGCTGGGGATCCATGACCCAAATCTTGCTCATGAGGAAACAGCAGACAAACCCAAAATGAGAGACATTTGATTAAAGAAAAAGAAGGCTTGCATTCTCCACAAATGCCAGTGTCATGAAAGACAGAGAGACTGAAGAACCTTTCAGATTAAAGGAGGCTAAAGAGACGAGACATGAGGAGCCCCTGGATGGTGCAAATGGTTACCACTCTCAGCTGCTAACTGCAAGGTTGGAGGTTTGAGTCCACCCAGAGACGCCACAAAGAAATGCACTGTGATCTACTTCTGAAAAATCAGCCATTGAAAACCCTGTGGAGCACAGTTCTACTCTGACACATACGGGGTCACCATGAGTCGGAACTGACTCAACGGCAACCGGTGTGGTTGGCAACTGGTTTCCTTGTTTTATTTTTTAATCAATAATTCATTATCATATATTACTACGTATCAAGTATTAACAACACGGGTATGTATCATATATTACTATGTATGAAGGATTAACAACACGGGTATACAAACGTCCTCTTCACGTCTGAGGAAAGCACCAATCCAGAAAACTGGGTTTAGAAGTTACTGCGGGAAAGTTTCTCCACATAAACGATTCCACAAATAAAGCCCAAAGTCTATTTCGATCCTACGACACCTTGGTCACAAGGGAGATGAGTCTGTAAAATGATGCATCTCAACTGTTAACTAAAGAGCGCTCCTAAGAAAGGCTCAAGTCACACACCTCTGTTTTGCTGCTCATGGTCACTCTGCCCTCCTTTTCCCTAGTCCCTCAACACCTGGCTGAGGAAAGGCCAGTCACAACTCCAAACGTGTCCGCAGACCTGCAGAGCTGAGAGGGGCTGCTCCACCCTGCACTGTCTTCACCTGCCTTCTGAATTTACAGTCAAGGTGCCCGATTAGTGTTGTGCTCTGCTCCACAACAAATGACTAAGACTGATACCCCAGAAAAGGGGCTGCTAATTCTGACCAGTCGGTCACTACAGGTAAGTCTCCTCTGGCTTCACCAAGAGGCTGTGGCTGTTTTTAGAATAATTTCCATGGGCGCACAGTAAGAGGAGAATATAGCAACAAGGTTTCAGGGCTCTGAAGCCTGATTCTTAGTCATAACAAGTTTCATTACTGGACATGCCTGAGGTTCTCCCTGAGTCATAACTGAATGCCTCTTCTTTCAAACAGGTGGGAATTACAGTCATAGGTGGCTCAACATAGCTGTGTCCAATCTGCAGGTTCTACAGCTACCCTTATTACAAAGACAGCTTGAGTTCCATTAAAAATTACGTAAGTCACCCAATCAAAAAATGAACACAGCATAAAACAAAATGAGACTTAAGAGGCACACCAGCCCAGGGGCAAGGACTAGAAGGCAGGAGGGGAGAGGAAAGCTGGTAATAGGGAACCCAAGGTTGAGAAGGGAGAGCGTTGACATGCTGTGGGGTTGTTAACCAATGTCACAAAACAATATGTGTACTGTTTAATGAGATATTAGTTTGTTCTGTAAACCTTCACCTAAAGTACAATTAACAAAAAAACCTACAAAGGACTTGAATAGACATCTCACCAAAGAGGATATACAAATGACCAACAAGCCCATGAAAAGACACACCACATCACTGGATGCAAGTCAAAACCACAGTGAGATACCACGTTATCGCCGGTAGAATAGCTATGATCAAAAAAACCAGAAAATAACAGGTATTGTCAAGGATGTAGGGAGCCCTGGTGGTGCAGTGGTTAAAGTGCTTGGTTGCTAACAGAAAGGTCAGTGGTTTGAATCCACCAGCCAATCCACAGGAGAAAGATGTGGCAGTCTGCTTTTGTAAAGATTACAACCTTGGAAACCCTATGGGGCAGTTCTACTCTGTCCTGTAGGGTCGCTATGAGTCAGCATCAACTCAATAGGTAATAAGTAGGGCAGGTTTTTGGTTTTGGTTAAGGGTGTAGAGAAATTGGAACCCTCATTCCCTGCTGGTGGGAAATGTAAAATGGCTCGGCCACTGTGGAAAAATGTTTGGTGGTTCCTCAAAAAGTTAAACATAGAATTACCATATGACCCAGCAATTCAAGCAGGGACACAAACAGATACCTGTACACCAACGTTCACTGCAGCACTATTCACAATAGCCAAAAGGTGGGAACAACCTAAATGCCCATCAACAGATGAATGGATAAACAAAATGTGGTCCATCCACACAATGGAATATCATTCAGCCGTAAAGAGAAATGAAGTGCTGATACACGCTATGACATGGATGGAGCCTGAAGACGTTATGTTAATTGAAGTCAGTCAGTCACAAAACGACAAATATTGTACGATCCCACTTGTATGAAACAGGCAACCCTATAGAGACCTAAGCTGATCAGTGGTTACCTGGCTGGGAGGGAGGGGGAAAGAGGGAGTATTAGCTCCGAGGGCCCTGAGTTTCTGTTCTTGGTGGGGGGTAATATGGAAAGGCAGAGTGGTTGATGGTTACACAACACGATGACAATGCCACTAAACTGTACATGTAAAAATTGTTGAATTGGCAAGTGTTTTGTTATATGTATTTTTACCACCCCCCCCCCCAAAAAAACAAAACTGCACAGACAGTCCATAAGAGACACTAAGCACATCTGAGTCAAGTGTAGTACTGGGCACCATGGAAAGAAATGGGGGACAACAAGTCCCCTGCCCAGCGGATGGCCGCCGAGTAGAGTCTCTGTGGAAAGATCTAGAGACACTTAGAAATTCTAACAAGTCTGCACAGCAAGTGCAAATCCACGGGATGGGAATTGTGGCTCTGAGCACTGAGAACCAGCAGCAAACAGGGAAGGCACAGCAGGCCCTCACCTCACCTACAGGGCCTCAGGGGAGTGGCAGCTGGTGGCTGAGAAAGGGAGGGTGCAGTCCACCTGAGACCAGAGCCCTGCTCTTCTTCTGCTTCCTCATGGCTTGCCTCTCACCCCAGACTTAATCAGCATCCTTGTGTCCAGGAGGCAGGCCTGTCTCAGCCTTTCAAACCCCCCCAGGTAATGAAGAAGCCAAGGGCACCGTGCAGAGGAGTGAACTGGGCAGCACATGGGCCTAAAGGTTGGGTGTGTTTCAACCTGTGCACGTGGACCAGTGGCATTGCACCTGGGAGCTTGTTAACCAAAAAAACCAAATCCACTGCCGTAGAGTCAATTCTGACTCATAGGGACCCTATATGACAGAGTAGAACTGCCCCGTAGAGTTTCCAAGGAGCACCTGGGGGATTTGAACTGCGGACCTCTTGGTTACCAGCCGTAGCACTTAACCACTACGCCACCAGGGTTTCCGGGAGCTTGTTAGAAACTCAAATTCTTGGACCCCGCCCTAGACCCACTGAACCACAATCTCCAGGTGGGGCCAGGAATCTGTGTCTTAACAAGCCCTCCAGGTAACTCCCTGGGCGGCACAAACGGCTAAGAGCTGGGCTACTAAGTCTGGAGGTTCAGACCTACCCAGAGGCACCTTGGAAGAAAGGCTTGGCAATGTGCTTCTGTAAGGTTGGCCATATAAACCCTAGGGAGCGCAGTTCCACCCTGCACACATGGGATCAGCTACACACAAGTCAGAATCAACGGTTTTAACTGGTGCAGGTAAATCTCATGCAGGTAAATCTCACGCACAAGTGCTAACGTTTGAGAAGTGCTGCATGAACCCACTTGTCTTCTTTGGTTTCCTTTTTGCTCAGGTTGCAAATGCCTGTGAAGGAATGAGGGCAGCAGGGGGAGAACAGCGAACAGGTCGAGCCCACCCCTGCACAGCCACAGAGTCTCCACCTCCTAAAGCGGATGGCCTCGAGCAGACAGGAAGCTGCGGCTCCTCCACCTTCTCTCAGTAGATGCTCCTGCCTCCCTCCTCCTGGGCCTCCTTTACTCTGGCTTCCTTGGGCCATCTCCACTTAACCACTACACCACCAGGGTTTCCGAATAAGGAAGAGTGAAGAACTGGTGCCTTTGAATTGTGGTGTTGGCGAAGAATATTGAATTTACCATGGACTGCCAGAAGAATGAACAAACCTGTCTTGGAAGAAGTACAATCAGAATGCTCCTTAAAAGCGAGCATGGCAAAACTTCGTCTCACTCACATACTTTGGACATGTTATCGGTAGGGACCAATCTCCGGAGAAGGACATCATGCTTGGTAAAGTAGAGGGTCAGGGATAAAAAATGAAGACCCTCAACGAGATGGACTGACACAGTGGCTACAACAGTGGGCTCAAACATAGCAATGATTGTGAGGATGGTGCAGGACTGGGTAGTGTTTTGTTCTGTTGTATATGGTGTCGCTATGAGTCGGAACCAACTGGACGGCACGTAATGACAACAACACATATTTCACATTGGCGGGATCATACAATATTTGTCCTTTTGTGACTGACTTATTTCTTTTAACATGTTTTTAAGATTCATCCACGTCCTAGCATGTATTAGGACTTCATTTCTCTTTATGGCTGAATAATATTTGTTGCATATATGTACCACATTTGTTTATCCATTCATCCGTTGATGGACACGTGAGTTGTTTCTACCTTTTGGTTGTTGTGAATAGTGATACAATGATCTCTGGTGTACTTGTATCTGTTTGGGCTCTTGGGTGCACACCTAGGAGTGGAATTGCTGGGTCATGTGGTAATTCTATGTTTCACTTTTTGAGGAATCACCCTGGTCCTGTCAGTCCTTCCCTCTTCCTCTGCCCACTCTAACCTCACCTCATACCTCTCTTCTCTGCATCCTGAGTCACTGTGTGTCAGAAGCCCAAGAAGGAGCTTCAGCTGGGCTAGAATCAAACTACTGTTGGCACCAACTGGTTGGCACTGACCATGGTGCTTTTCTTAGCCTTCACCTTCTTCTCCTTCACCCTGTCTTCCCTCCCCCTTGGTAGGTGGGTACTTGGTCAATTACTCATGCCTGGCCCCTCAAGTCATTACCTCAATCCTGTAGACTATACATTTGAGGTAAGGGAATTGGCCATTTGAATAGTCAAAGTCCCAACAATGCCTGGCTGTGTTAGTCAAAGCAAAGTCTCCAACAGCACCTGAGGGTCACATCTTTACACCCAGTATCTTCGGAATCTCTCCTTGCATACACACTGCTCCAACCTTCAAGAATGCCATCACCTTGAACTGGACTGCTGCAACTGCCCCCCATCTGTCTCTTTACCCTCAGGCTTCCGCCTTCAAACTGAAAATTCTTAGCCTTCTAATCATGTCAGCCACCCCTGAAGCCCTTAGTTAGTGCATGGTCTGATGCTCCTACCAGCACCGAGCCGGCTGTGCGCACATCCCTTCCCAAGCCCAGGCTGAGTGGCGTCAGTTGATAGCTTAAAATCGGCCATGTTGGGAGCATTTACACCACAGGAATGAGCAAATGCTACAAATCAAAGCTTCCCCCGTCATATTCCAGAGCACTGGTCGACCAGCACACCATTGAGTGGCTCCCCAACATTACCACACACTGGAGTAACATAGGGGCCTTGAAAAAATACTGATGCTCCTGCCCACCTACCCCAGATATCCGAATTGGTGTGGTATGCAACCTGGGTGTGAAAAGTTTTTAAAGCTCCCCAAGCGTGTCTGACGTACAACAAAGCTTGAGCAACTCTGCTTTAGCTGCTTTTCAGATAAAATTCAAACTCCATGGTAGAACATACAAAGGCCATCTTGATCTGGCCCTGCCTACCTCCCCAGTCTCATCTCTCCTCATATCCCTCATGCTTAGGACTCCAAGCAGCTGAGCCAGTGTGGATATGCTGGGACCTCAGGGGTGGCAACATCTACATCTCCTGTTCCCTTGGGACAGCTGCCTTCCCGCCCTGGTGATTCTTCCCCATCCTTTCTCAAGCCTTTCCCTAAGATGAATCCCTAAGGAAGCCGCCACTAGCCTTGAGCAACCCTTCCCCTACCCCTCGCCTAGGTGAGCTCTCCCTGAGAGCTGCCACAGGGACCTCAGCCTTCCTCTGTTGTTGTTGTTAGGTGCCGTCCTGTCGGTTCTGACTCATAGTGATCCTATGCACAACAGAATGAAACACTGCCCAGTCCTGCGCCATCCTCACAATCATTGCTATGCTTAAACCCATTGTTGCAGCCACTGTGTCAAATCCATCTCATTGAGGGTCTTCCTCTTTTTCACTGACTCTCTACTTTACCAACCATGACGTCCTTCTCCAGGGACTGATCCCTCCTGATAACATGCCCAAAGTATGCGAGACATAGTCTCGGCATCCTTGCATCTAAGAAGCATTCTGGTTGTACTTCTTCCAAGACAAATTTGTTCTTTTGGCAGTCCATGGTATATTCAATATTCTTCCCCAATGCCACAATTCAAAGGCATCAATTCTTCTTCACTCTTCCTTATTTATTGTCCAGCTTTCACATGTATATGAGGCAATTGAAAACACCATGGCCTGGGTCAGGCACACCTTAGTCCTCAAGGTGGCATCTTTGCTTTTTAACGCTCTAAGGAGGTCTTTTGCAGCAGATTTGCCCAATGCAATACGTCTTTTGATTTCTTGACTACTGCTTCCATGGATGTTGACTGTGGATCCAAGTGAAATGAAATCCTTGACAATCTTATCTCCGTTTATCATGATGTTGTTTATTGGTCCAGTTGTGAGGATTTTTGTTTTCTTTATGTTGAGGTGTAATCCACTCTGAAGGCTGTGGTCTTTGATCCTCATCAGTAATTGCTTCAAGTTCTCTTCATTTTCAGTAAGCAAGTTTGAGTCTTCTGCATAATGCAGGTTGTCAATGAGTCTTCCTTCAATCCTGATGCCCTATTCTTCTTCATATGGCCCACCTTCTCTGATTATTTGCTCAGCATACAGATTGAATAAGTATGGTGAAAGGGTACAACCCTGATGCACACCTTTCCTCCAGTATGCCTTGTTATGTTTGCACGACTGCCTCTTGATCCATGTACAGGTTCCTCATGAGCACAATTAAGTGTTCTGGAATTCCCATTCTTTGCAATGTTATCCATAATTTGTTATGATCTGCACAGTCGAATGCCTTTGCATAGTCAATAAATCACAGGGAAACATCTTTCTGGTACTCTGTGCTTTCAGCCAGGATTCATCTGACATCAGCAATGATATCCCTGGTTCCATGTCCTCTTTTAAATCCAGTTTGAATTTCTGGCAGTTCCCTGTGGATGTGCTGCTGCGGCAGCTTTTGAATGATCTTCAGCCTTCCTCTAGGACAGCTCTAATCACATGGTCCTGTCATGCCCCTATTCCCCACTCCTTGAAGGCAGGCATGATATATCCTCCCTGGTACCCCATATACCGGGCAGATGCTGAGTGGGTGTCTGTTGAATAAATGGCTTCATCTGAGATTGATGATTTGCCATCAGTCTACAACAGGGGGTGGTAGCTGAGACATCCCAGGAAGCAGGTCTTTGTGCTGTGTGTCCATAGAGGAGACACTGAGGACACTGCCACACACCACAGAGGGTCCTCATGTAGACTTAGCAGACACGCTCACTCAGTTCTCAGGATGCAAACAGTTCTGCTTCTATTAGTGTTTTTATCTCTTAGATGCCATAATTTACTTATATTATTAGTGATAACATCAGCTACCATTTTTGAGTATTTTCTAGGTACTGTGCTAGATTCTAATACATATCATATTTAATCATTCCCATAACCCTGAGGTTGGTACTGTTAACCCCAATTTACAGTAGAGTAAACTAAGGGTAAGGAGCCATGGCGATGTAGTGATTAAGCACTCGGCTGCTAACTGAAAGGTTGGCAGTTCAAACCCATCAGCCACTCCACAGGAGAAAGATGTAGCAGTCTTCTTCGTAAAGATTACAGCCTTGGCAACCCTATGGGGCAGTTTTACTCTGTCCTATAGGGTAGCTATAAGTTGGAATAGATTCAATGAAAACAGGTTTGGTTTTTTGGTAACTAAGGCTTAAGAAAGATAAGAAATTCCTCAAAAGTATATGTTTCCTACGTAGGAGGGCGAGAATCTGCACTTGAACTCAGGTCTGTACAACTTCAAAGTTTATGCTCTGAGGTACTGTGATAAACTGCCTTGTGGTCTTGCCTGTTTCCGTGATGGTTGCTGGGACGTTTGAGAATGAACACGACACCCACTTGTGCAAGCACACAAGACAGGGCACACGCTACGTGCACCAACTTTATCTCTAGCTCCAATTCACTGTCATCGTGAGTCTTTTCTCCCTTCCCTCAACCCCCTCACTTCTTTTTGAAGTTGTTGTGCTACAACCCATCTCCCATCCTTTTTGGAACAAAAAAAGGTATAAACACACAAGTAAGCACACAGAGTGCCACGCATCCCAGCGCTGAATGCACAGCGTTTGACAGGGAAGAGGCGTATGTAGGCAAGGTGGGGACAGCAGAGGGGACTCATCCACACCTCAGCCTCCTCCAGTTGCCTTAGTGACAGGAACTAAACGACACAGATGTACCTCACCTTCCCAAGACACGTGTCTGTGTAAGTACGTTAAAAGAACCAAACCAAACTCATTGCCATCAAGTCAATTCTGAATCATAGCGACCCTATGAGTAAGCACATTAGGGGAGAGGACAATTCTAGAGTGACAAGGGGGACGAATTCTTCAGCACAATGGACAAGATAAAAAATACAGTCTTGAACCAACTATCCCAGGAGAGGAAATCGTTTTAAGGGTAAAATTTGTAAGTGGTAAAGGTACAGAGTTGCTAGAACTGGGAAAGGACACAGGAGTTTGTTAATGAAGACAGAGTTCCTGTGAAAATGTGCAGACAAATGAACACTCCCAGCCCCCTCTGCCATCCCCTGGGCCTGGAAAAGGGATGGGAGGACAACGAAGAGGAGGAGGGAGGACACTGAGGAAAAGAAAGGCCGATCACTGAGGAGGAGGGAGGAAAACGCTGAGGGGGAGGGAGGAGAATGCTGAGGAGGAGGGAGGAGAATGCTGAGGAGGGAGAACACTGAGGAGGAGGGAGAAGAACACTGAGTAGAAGGGAGGAGAACACTGAGGAGCAGGGAGGAGAATACTGAGGAAGAGGGAGGAGAACACTGAGGAAGAGGGAGGAGAACACTGAGCAGGAGGGAGGAGAACACTGAGTATGATGGAGGAGAACACTGAGCAGGAGGGAAGAGAACACTGAGGAGCAGGGAGGAGAACACTGAGGAAGAGGGAGGAGAACACTGAGCAGGAGGGAGGAGAACAGTGAGGAGGAGGGAGGAGAGCACTGAGGAGGAGGGAGGAGAGCACTAAGGAGGGAGGAGAGCACTGAGGAGGAGGGAGGAGAACACTGAGGAGGAGGGAGGAGAACACTGAGGAAGAGGGAGGAGAACTCTGAGGAGGAGAGATAACACTGAGGAGGAGAGAAAAAGAACGCTGAGGAGGTGGGAGGAGAATGCCGAGGAGGAGGGAGGAGAACACTGAGGAGGAAGGAGGAGAATGCTGAGGAGGAGGGAGGAGAACACTCAGGAAGTGAAAAGAACACTGAGGAGGAGGGAGGAGAACGCTGAGGAGGAGGGAGGAGAAACACTCAGGAAGTGAAAAGAACACTGAGGAGGAGGGAGGAGAACGCTGAGGAGAAGGGAGGAGAATACTGAGGAGGAGGAAGGAGAACACTGAGGAGGAGGAAGGAGAACACTGAGGAGGAGGGAGAACACTGAGGAGGAAGGAGGAGAACGCTGAGGAGAAGGGAGGAGAATACTGAGGAGGAGGAAAGAGAACACTGAGGAGGAGGGAGAACACAGAGGAGGAAGGAGGAGAACACTGAAAGGAGGGAGGAGAACGCTGAGGAGAAGGGAGGAGAATACTGAGGAGGAGGGAGGAGAACGCTGAGGACGAGGGAGGAGAACGCTGAGGAGACAGAACACTGAGGAGGAGAGAAAAAGAACGCTGAGGAGGTGGGAGGAGAATGCCGAGGAAGAGGGAGGAGAACACTGAGGAGGAGGGAGGAGAATGCTGAGGAGGAGGGAGGAGAACACCGAGGAAGAGGGGGAATGCTGAGGAGGAGGGAGAAGAACACTGCGGACAAGAGAGGAGAACACTGAGGCAGAAGGAGGGATGAGAATACTGAGGCAGAAGGAGGGAGAACACAGAAGTTCCTAGAAATATGACAGAAGATAGTTGAAGGTGCTGAAAAGTTCTTCCCAGAGAAGACGAAATGGAAAAAGGGAGAATTCCCTTCTAATGGTCTGAAGGCATGTCAGGTGAGAAAAGAACTGGACCTACTCTTGAGCATCCATGGTACGTCCTGTAGAAGCAATCAGACTACAGACAGCGGTTTAACACAAGGAGAGTTGCAGTTGAGTCAATTCTGACTCATGGTGATCCCATGTGTGTCAGAGTAGAACTGTGCTCCACAGAGGTTTTCAATGGCTGAATTTTCTGAAGAAAATTACAAGGCCTTTCTTCTGAGGCATCTCTGGGTGTGCCTGAATCTCCAGCCGATCGTGTTAACCGTTTGCACTACCCATAGACTCCTGATACAGGAAAGACCTATCTCTAATTACCAGAGCCATCCCAAATCCTGGACTCCTGGTCAGGTCTGGAGGACAGGCTCCTTAAGATTTGGTGAGGAAGGGTCCCTGAATTGGGGGAAGGATGAAATGGTTGAATCCCAAAGGGTCCTTCCCAAATCCCGAGACTCTATATTAGGACCACCCCTCAGTTTTTGGACTTCTTACACATTTTTACATGAAGCCTGGTCTCCCTGTTTCATTTATGCACTATACTCATTTGATCTATGCTTTTTATTCTAAATTCAGAGCTTGAGAAGTTTCAGAAGGAAAAACCCAAATGTAAAGAAAATCAAGTTTCAGAAACTCTTTAGAAAGGTCCAGAATATGGAGACCCATAGAGACAGAAAGTGGAGTAATGGTTCTGGTTCTTTAGGCTTGTAGGGGAGGGACTGGAGAGCGGCTGCTGATGGGGACCAGGTTTTTTAACCGTGAAGACAGTGTTCTAAAATTAAATTATGGTGATGATCGCACAACTCTGTAAATACGTTACAGACCATTGAATCGTATACCTTAAATGGACAAAATTTATGGCAGGTAAATTATATCTCAATAAACATGTTCAAAAAAACAAATCAAAACACTCTTTTTGGAAGCTCTCCAAAGGAATTTTCCACGTGTTATGACCATCCTCAGAAGGGCTTATGGATGCTGCCTTTCAGTGCCATGCGCTGGCCGTCTACATCTTAGCCGCTCCTTTTTGACAGAAAGACCGAGTGTTAATTAACAAAGCCATTTGTTTTCACAGAATTCAGAGCCCAATGAGACACCCAGTTCAACCGTCCTCGCTCTGAGAGCCAGCGTGGTACATTACCACAGCGGTCAGCTGCAGCCTGGTGACAGCCATTAGGACAAAGTGACGTGCCAAACACTGTGTCTCGTCAAGGGCTGTGTTAAGAAGTTGAACCCAAGACTTGGGACTCTGAGCCCTGCTGTGACAGACACCCCAGGGCCTGGCAATGGCACCCTGACGCTCTTCAGCCCTGGATGACGACCTCATGGGGGTAACACGAGCCTGGGTAAGAAGAGCCGAAAACAACAAAGCCCACAGAGAGGGTTTATGAACACGGCAAATATTCCCTCAGATGGGGAAGAGGATCCAGGATCAGTGCTGAGGAACCTCAACCCACTCGCCCATAGCCCGCCTTGCTGGAGAGTCACTGAGCAGAGCACACGTCCCTCTGCTGAGGACAAGTGTGTCCCTGGAACAAACCGCCACACGCCGCCCTCTCCCCAGGAGTCAGAACGCCAAATACCCTCTGACACTGGCCGGAGCCCTGTGCCAATAAAAAATAGCCAGGTGTATTTTTAGAAATCACAGGAAAGCTACGTGTAATTCTCGGGCAGCTCTGCCACAGACACCTCCACACGCCAGACCCCTGCATGGCCACGCAGGGTCCTCTAAGAGATTCACGACCCTCACAACGCAACTGCGGCCGTGCTCTGAGTACACTGACTTTGGGGTATAACTTAAGGTAATTCTACCCAAGTACACAATGTGGTTCACTTACTCAGAAAAGACACCCCAGCAGTTACCCAAGTCCACAGGAAGCACAATACATGCTTGCCAATCAAAAATTACAAATCAGTGCATGTGTGTTCTACATAAAAATACCACGCATGTGTGCACACATACCTCCACACGCCTGCACACACACGTATATGCAATACACACACATACATACGCACATAGACACTCATATACACGCACCCCCCACCTGTCTGCACACACACACAATACACATACATACACCCCATACACCTGCACACACACACATGCAATACATACACATATACATACACACATAGACACTCATATACACACACCCACACACACAATACACAAACATACATACACACACCCCACACATACATACACAATACACACACACATACACACTCATACACACCACACATACATACTCCCCCCAAGCATCTGCACACACACACGTACACACACGCGCATACATACACACACATGAGCACACCTGATGCATCCGCACACACACATACATGCACACACAGTTCATGGATCTGCACACACACACACACGCACACACGCACACACCCCCCATACACCTTGACAGCTGGGCAGAGGAAAAGATCGGACACCGTGCCATCCAAAAACCTGGTTGAAAGGTTGCCAGAGAGTTTTAGAAGAGAACACAACGGACATGGCGATGTCTTCATTACCCACCTGAAGGCCTGGCTGCTCCCAAAACAGCGGAACGGAGCCTCTGATCTGGACAAAAGACGACACCCCATCATCCATGTAAATCGTCTGCATGGGGAGGAAACATAAAGGGAGAGAGATTCTTCAATGAAACCGAGTGTCCTCAGCTTGGTAACCGGATGCTGCCGCCTGAGACCGAGCACCAGCTAGCGAGAAGGGCAGGCGGTGGATTGCAGCACCCAGCTCCTCTGGCCAGCACAGCAGGGCTGCGCCCTGACCCGAGGCCCAGCCCAGGAGCCGACGGGCCTGCCAGCTGCTGGGCGGACTTCCGGGCCTGCTGCCCAAGCCACCTCCCAGAGAGTGACCAAGTGCCCTGTCCTCAGGGTCAGCTGGCGCTGGTGGGGAGTGCCTTCTTCTCGGGGAGCAACCTTGCTGGTTTCCCTGAACATCCCACAGTGCTCCACTGCACGTTAGGAAGAGAAGCAGGGGTACTCTGGGATTTCAGTAAGACCTTCTTTTGTCAGCTGACACTGAGTTGGCCCTGACTCACGGTGACCCCGCGCACAAAGGGATGGAGTGCTGCCTGGTCCTTCACCATCTCCGTGATCAACTACAGATCAGACCGTGGTGATCCATAGGGTTCTCAATGGGTGGTCTTTGGAAGCAGATTGCCAGGCCTTTCTTCCTAGTCTGTCTTAGTCTGGAAGCTCCACTGAAACCTGCTCAGCATCACAGCAACACGGAAGCCTCCACAGACAGACAGGTGGCAGCTGCTCATCAGGTGCACTAGCCAGGAATTGAACCCGGGTCTCCCGCATGGAAGGTGAGAATTCTACCACTGGGCCACCACTGCCCCTACATGGTCTTCCTTAGAGCCCTCCGTTTTAACCTGATCCCATAGCTAAGTGGCAGTGCTGTTAGTAAAGGGCTGGACGAAGTACAGTGAACAGCTATATCCAAGGCCGAACCGACAGTACTAGTCAATCCTGTGCTTGACAACACAAGTCAAGACTTGACACATCCACAACGTCAACACACAACACAGTTTCCAGAAGCTTCCTGTGGAATGGCGCCTGCATAGAAACACAGTATACTTCTATTTTTAAAAAATACTCCTCCTCCCCACCCACACGCACACTTATTTCAGAGTGGGCCGGCTTCCGGTGGGCCCGCAGGCCTATGAGTGCAGTGTAAGGGAGTTTTCAGAGGGCACGGAGCACAGTCCTGAGCGTCACAGGGGAAGGCTGGGCCGTTACCAGATGCGTGGCTTTGATCTGAGTAACTGTATCCTGGTTTGGCAGGGCCAGCCGGCGAGGCTGTGGGTCCTTTCCACTTCTCACCACCCTGCTCCCTTTACCGGGTAGCTTTCCATGCCCGGCAGATCACGCTCAGGTGGCACATTCATTAGTCATTCTGCAGCGAGGACTTGGAAAGCAGCCCTGCAGCTTCCCTGGACTACAGGAATTATATGAGCCTGGTATCCACAGCATCCGACTGAAAGTCTGTCCATTAGTCTCCAAAGGAAAACAGCCCCGGGTGAGAACTTGCTGCCTGTCTCCAGGTACCGACCACCAGCCAGTCTGTTATGCTCCATCATTCTACTGATAAAGCCAGAACAAAAGAGCAGTTTGCGTAAATTCACACACACACACCCAATGAGATGAAGTCCATAAACCTGACCAGCAGCTGTGACTCACACAGTCTATAGGACTGAACAAGAAACCAACCCAGCCAGCATTCTCCCAGAAAGCCAACTCTTCGTTTAAGAAAGGACTACCGTTCACTCTAATTAATGCTGCTAACAGTGCTACTTCCAACACTTGCCCAGTTCCTCTTGAGATGAAACTTGTGCAAAGCCAGCTTCAGAAAACCCCCAAAGAGTCCCAGACTCCACCCGTGGGCGAGAAGAAAAGATGCCTCCAAGTGTCTCCACCCCCTTCCTTCCGTGAGACAATCACATTTTATTCTGGGTCCCATCCTATCCCCAAGGCCACCTTATTTGTTCCCAAGGTGATGGGACATACCCTGACCTTCACACACTAGTGAGGGATTGCCTGTGCTTCCATTTTGGGTGAGAGAACACAGGTCTAACTTGCTGGGGTGCAGGACTTCACCTCACAGACGAAATCCTAACAGAGCGTTTGGGTCCACAGGAGTTGAGGGAGGCAGACGGGAGCATGAAAGCCCAACCTGGTTCAACCTCCATTCTGCAAACTCCCACCTGCCCAGGAGGGTGACCCTCAGTGTCCATCTCTCTCAATGGAGTAAGTGTCACCTGGGGCACAGAGAGGTGACGTGCTCTGAGGAGTGAATGACTTGCTCACAAACTCAGCTTCTCTCTTTGTTCAGGGCATCAGGCTGCTCTGTGAGTGTGGATGAGGCCACCCAGAGATGATGGAGAGAAAGAGAAGGCAGGCTCAGAACATGGGGAAATGGGTTTTGAGCTGTGGGGAGAGAGGAGCATACGAAGGAACAGACAGAGTGGGAGGGAAACCCGGAAGGAGAGCACTTCAGGAGGGAGGAAGCCGTGCCAGTGGGGTGAGGCCTGGGTGGGGCTGCTGGACTTGGCTACCAGGAAGCCTCAGGTGACCCTGAGTGGCCCCTTTCATGGAGCAGCAGGAGCAGAGGCCAAAGGGCCATCCAAGGAAGAGGACAAGGCAGGAGTACTTAAGAATGTACTTCTATGTAAAAGGCTTTTCCTGAGCTCCTTCCCTCCGATGAGGTATCTGTAAACCAGTGCTTCCCAAGTCTTCGTTCTTAGGAGGACACATGGGAACCAGGGAACCATAACCTCCCAGCACTAACCAGTGCTCTTACCTTCACTAGTCAAATGTTTCTCTCTTTTTTTTTTGGGTGGCGGGGGAGGTTTCTGCAGGATTAGTCAGGGCTGTAGCGCAAACCCACCAGACACGGCTCACCACAGTGCTGAAAAGACTCAGGCCCTCTGTGAGGGAGTCTGAGAAGGCCATCTACACACACACCCTCTCACAATGCACTCCCTCACACACTCACACACACTCAGTCCCTCACACATGTGTTCACACACACTCTCCCACACATTCATGTACTCTCACACACACACACCCTCTCACAACGCACTCCCTCACACACTCACACACACTCAGTCCCTCACACATGCATTCACACACACTCTCCCACACACTGATGTACTCTTACACACTCACACCCTCTCACAATGCACTCCCTCACACACTCACATGCACTCACACACATGCTCACTCTCACATATTCCCACTCACATACTCATGGACTCTCACACATGCACTCATACACTCACACACACATTCTCTCACACCCACACACATTCACACATGGCACACACACATATGGGTGTACACACTCACACGCAGGCATTCAAACACATTCACAAGCATGGCACACACACATGCACCCACTCACACAAACTCACATGTGGCCCATCATGGAGGCAAACAGGGACGGTGCAGAAAGCTGTCTCTCTTCTGGCTCCTGAGAATTTAATTCATGAGGAGCCCACCTGCCTGCTGAGAGCTCCCCACACAGCAGGGAGCCTCTGCTCCTTATGGGGTCTCTGGTTGCCAACGACAGAGCAGGGCAATTAGTCAGAGCCCTACTTCCCAACGGACAGTGGGCGTGGGCTGAAGAGCCTCACTTCCTTACAGAGGCCCTCGGGGACCAGCTTCAGCCCAGGCCCCTGAGACCAGAGGGCAATCACTGTGTGGTGGTGGATCTTCTGCAGCTGCTGAAGCCTCCTAGGCTCACCTGCCCCTTTCCCCCAAACTCGCTTCCTGCCACGCTGGGGCGAGGAGACTCTTCACATGTAGCCACACAGGAGGCAACCCAACACTACCTGAACGCATCACCCAGACTTTGTCTACTGAATCACTGATTTGAGGGACCTTAAGATCCAACACACAATTTGCTATTCCACCATAATCAAAGCCACCAAGGCCATGTATTTAGGTGCCACTGTCCCGGCTCAAGGGGCCCCACATCTCTGATGTTACAAACGTCAGGAAGCAGGACGCGCCTGGTTCCTGTGAGGGTGTGATCCAGGATCCCAGTGGACCACCACAGCCCTGAAAACTTCCCTGAGTCCAGTCCAAGTTCCTGTGCTGTGCAGCCCACACCCACCGCTTCCAACAGCTCAGCAGAAGACCTGAGGCTGGCTTCCCTAGAACCCCCCAGTTTATCAGTGGTCGCCAGGGGCTGGGGGAGGAGGAATGGGGAATGAAGAGCACCTTTGTCAACAGGAGGTGCAGCTGCTGAGAGCCTGGGCCTCTTGGAGGGGTAGAAGGCAGATCCGCATGTACAGGGACGTCAGTGAAGTATACACTCCACTTAAAGAGCAATTTTTGTTCAGAAGAAACAACTTGGCCCAACCTAAGCACCCATATTGCTATAAAGTGCCTTACACAGAAAGCATTCTGTGACCCCAGAAGTGGAGAGCAAGCAGCCCTCTTGCCATAAGGAGAAGCCATGTTTTTGTTCTTCTGGCAACAGTTGCTCCCCTCTGGCTGTTTCTGCTCACCCTGCCTCCTTACACATTTGAGAGAAGGGGATGCAGTCCTACGTTAGAAACCATCTTGGAGATGCTTAGAGAAATGGCCAGCCCCCCATCAGGAGCAGGCTGGGGCCCCATGAGCATCACTGGGGTGTCCCTTGGCAAGAGCTTTCCAGAGGGAAGCCCCATCTTATGGACCTAATTGTGTCCCCTAAAATATGTGTTGATGTCCTAACTGCTGTACGTAAGAATGTGACCGAATTTGGAAATAGGATGTTTCTTTTGTTATGGAGAATGAGGCCATAGCAGAGTAGGGTGGGTCCCAAACCTAATCACTTCTGAGTGATGTCTTATACAAAGAGCAAAAGAGACACAGAGGCACAGAGGGGGAGACAGACGCTATGTGACAATGGAGGCAGGTGAATCCATAAGCCCAGGAACACCAGGGATCGTTGGCACCTTCTAGAAACTGGAATAGACAAAGACTTCCCCTAGACTCATGACCTGAATTGGACTTCCAGCCTCCTGAATTGTGAGAAAATAAATTTCTGTTCTCTAAAGCCACCCACTCACAGTATTTTTAATGGCAGCACCAGGTAACTAAGACACCAGGCCTTCACTCTTCCCCTCTATTCCGTCTCGTGTCTTTTTCTCCACTGTCTGTCCTTCTCTCCATGCATCCCCCACCTTAGATGGGCCCTTCCTCTAACGTCATGGCCTCTCCTGATCCTCACTTGGCCTGGTGAGTCTCTCATCTGTCCCTGGCCTGGCACTGACTGGGCACCAATGGGGAGGAAGGAAGCCGCCCTGGAGGACCAGCCCTTGTCTGTCCTGGTCTTGCTGCACGCCCGGCACCGCGAATGGCACACAGCTGAATGTGCCAAGGACTGGAGAAGCCCTGGGTCTGCTCCACAGTGCTAACGAGGACACCTTGATAAGCTCTGGGAAGTGATTCCTCAAATATACCAGGTGGGACCTTCTCCCTCACACACCACGGGTCGCACTGTTGGGGGCTCTCTGAGTCACAGAGAACATCCTGGCTTGTATTTCCCACAGTGAGAAACCATGGTTCACCCAAAGTGCAAGCTGGCCTCAGACATACCTGCCCAGCAAATGGGCACTCAGGGTGTAAGAGCCCTGAGTTTCCTGGTGCTGCTTAACAGAAGCAGCCCTGGTGGCACAGTGGTTAAGCATTTGGCTGCTAACCAAAAGGTTGGTGGTTCTCAGTGTCCGATCTGACCTTTATATCAAACCTAACCAAAAACGATTGGGACACACCCTCCACTGATATGGCCTCATTAACATAACAAAGAAACCCTGTTCCCAAATGGTATGACTTCCATGAGTACAGGGGTTAGGATTTACAACAGGCATTTTGGGGGACGTAATTCAATCCATAACAATCCTGATGTCCTGCTATGTGTCTGTGTTGAAAGCAAAATCGCTGAGGGGTTGAATGCACACAGGGCAGGGCCTCAGTCTGCAGTGCCTGTGGTCTCTGCACCAACAGCAGCTGGGCTTTCTGGCTGTCTGTCAGCAGGTCTGCTGTTCCTGGGAGGAAGGTACTCTTTCTGGAGAGAGTGACAATGCACCAACACACTACTGTGATCCAGAGGCGGCGGGTGGGTGGGTGGGAATGAAAACAAAAAACAAACAAACAAAAAACCTCCCAAAGCTTTTTGGGAGCAAGAAATCCCTCCTAATCCTGAGAAGAAAGATGGAAGCAATTTAAACAACATGGGCTGGACGCCCGGGAGCTGGCGTGAGGCTGGTCCTATTTCAGACATTTCTCTAAGGCCTCCTGGGAGAGTCAGGAGACATGAAGACAAGGCCCCTGCCCTGAGCCCTAACCAGCAAACTGAAAACATGAGGAGAAAAACTCAAGTCACGAGACACCCATACAAGAAATAACTAGGGCGATGTCCCCCAAGCCCTCGCCTGCCAAAATGCTCACTTGTCTGTGGGAGCTGAGAAAAGCAAAGACAATGTAGAGATCTATCATAAAGCTAACGGGCACTTAAAGCATAGTCCTTTACCAAGGATTATGTCCTCTTACACTGTGGTGTTAAAATCGTTTAGGAAAGTCCAGTTTATGGGGATGGAAACATCATGTTGATTAGGGGTAGGGTTGCACAGCTGATTAACGTAACTGATGTCAACAAGTTCTGTACGTGTAAAAAGTTGAATTGGCAAAAGTTGTATGGTAGACGTATTTACAACAACAACAACAAAAAGAGCAGCAGCTGGGGCTCCTTATGTACAACCAAAGCCTCATGGGATTTGATTCCTGGTTTTTTTTTTGGAGGTTTAGGGTCATGGTTTCATGGGACATCCCAGTTAATTGGCCTAATATCGTGTTTAATGTTTCTGTTCTACTTCTTAGTTAGTAGTGTAGTGCCTGGGGTCTTAAAAGCTTGCAAGCAGCCATTCAAGGCACAACTGGTCTCTATTAACCTGGAGCAAAAGAGGTCAAAGGAAAGCCAGAAACAGGAGAAGGATAAGGACTGTGTGGCTAATTGCCTCCATGAACAACTGCCTTCTTTGCCATGAGACCAGAAGAACTGGATGGTACCCAGCTACCATTACTGAACATTTTGATCAAAGATTCTATAGAAGAATCTTTGATCAAAAGGGGGAAAATGCAGAACAGAATTTCAAATTCTAATGGAATCTAGAATTTCTGGAGCCATGAAAATCAGATGAGCCCCTGAAACTATTACCCTGAGATAATCTTTAAACCTTAAACCAAAAATATCCCGGAAGTCTCCTTAAAACCAAACAATAGTTTAGCTTAACTAGTAGAAAAAAGGCCTGCCTGGAGCATTGTGCTCTTTTAACAACTATTTATATGGGATCAAACTGCCAACAGCAACTCGACAGGTTGGATAAGAAGCTTCAGGGGCAGTCAGTTTATGTAAGTGAGGGAGGAACGACTCAGAAAAGGAGGGTGAGAGCGGTTGCACAACTCAAAGGATGTAATCGGTGTCCCTGAATTGCACACGTAGAAACTGTTGAGCTGGTGCATGCTCTGCTGTGTATATTCCCAACAACAAAAAAATAAAATAAATAATTCTGTAGGAAACGGGCCGATTGTGGAATGTGGTTTTCCTTCAATGACTTACTCAACAAAAAAAGTAGATGAGACTCTGAGACCACCTCCATTTTTTTAATTGGTTGAAATCCAAAAATCTGGGGACACACAAATGAGAGGACAAGCCAGGTATTTTCTGCCCCAGGGCTGGGTGGAGAATGGGGCAAAGGCCGAGATGGCAGAGTCCCTGCAGGGCGGCCTGTGACTATCTCTGGAGTCTGGCTCCCTTACCAGGTTAAGGGGCTCTGGCATTTCAATTCATACAAATATGTTTTGCACCTTGGGCCCCCAGGGTCCAGCATAGCACCCAGCCCACAGCGGGTGATAACTAATAAACCAATATTTGTAAAAGTAATTGAAGAGCTGGCAGACTAAACACCAAACCCCAGGCTAAAATCTGGGATGGAAAAAGTGATCATGGTAGCAGGGCCTGGCGGCAAAAAGGAGTCATTTCACGGAACAGGAGGGAGCGAGAAAAAAGAAAACGGCCTGCATTTGGGGTCACATGCTCTCTTTCTCTCTCTCTCTTTGTTTTTAACTAGATATTTCTTTAACAGCTTTGGTCAGTACCCAGGACAGCCCGTATCACTGGGGAATCACATGCAAGGAACTCCGCCTTTGGCTCACTCCAAGGCCCGGTTCTAAAGTCCCTCCTGCTGAGTGGCTGCTCCAACCAAGATGCCCTCACTCACCTTCCAGGCTCTGAAAGATGTGCACACGGTCAGTATCCAAATATGTGCTGAATTAAACTGGCTAAAGTCCTCATAAGGAGCCCTGGTGGCGTAGCGATTAAGCACTTGACTGCTAACCAGAAGGTCTGCAGTTCAAACCCACCAGCGGTTCTTCGGGAGAAAGGTGTGGCAGTCTGCTTCCGTAAAGATTTACAGCCTTGGAAACCCTAGGGGGCAGCTCTGCTCTGTCCTATAGGGTAGCTATGAGTCGGAATTGACTCCACAGCTATGGGTTTGTTTTTTTTTTGTTTCTGTGTCCTCAGGAGAACCCCTCCAATGGCAGCAGCAGCAGCAGGAGTGACAAGGAAATGCAAAGCCACATCTCCACCAAATCAACGGGGTGTGAGAAGTGTGCCACCAGGGACAGATCACCCAATAAGCCACGCAGGCTTAATGGTGCTTACTTACTAATCTGTCATGCACAATTCCACGAGCTTACTTAGTGAACTGTGTACGACAGATTAGTAAGTAAGCACCATTAAGCCCGTGCATACCTTGCTTGCTGTAAGCCACTGACTGCATGCAGTGTTTCCTGGTTAATGGGCTCTGTGTGCCGTCCACAACCACATTATACCTGTGCCTTCACCGGGGTCTCCTTCCCTACAACTTAGCCCACCTGCCATTCGACTCAGGGTGTTAGCCTACAGCCTGCAAGTTAGGGAAAGAAATCGAGACGTTAAGCAGATGGCTGTGTTCCACGGGTGCTGGAAGCTGCTGCTGCTGAAGCTCAGCCTTCTCAACGCCCAGCTGCCGCTGCTTGCATCTTGGCTCACGCCGTGGTTGATTTAGAATAAAAATAAGAATACTTGTCTCTTCTCTCCTCCTTCCATGGTCCTAATCTACTCACTCCTGTCATGAAAAGATTTTCCAACCAGAGGGGTTCATCCGACAGCTGCCCTCTGAGTAAGTCCCACCCTGGATGACCACAGCAAAGACTCCTGATTCCTTCTAGCTAAAAATACCTCGGGTAAGCAGCATTCTCCCACCATGAGAAGTGAAGCAAAAAATACCCACCAGGCAACCAGAGGCCAGGCCTCCATGCCCAGCACCACTTACACATTCCATTCTCAGTTAGTCAGGAGCCGCGATCAGAAACCACCCCAAAAAGCTCCAGAGTCTCTTCTCCCCAAAAGAGAATACACTTTCGCCTGTGCTGTGTCCTAGGGAGTGGGGATTGAGAGTCTGGGTGGAGGAGGAGTTCAGACCAAGTTCCCGGGATGGCGCAGTGTGTGCTAGGCTATTGACCTAAACGGTGGCGCTTCCAACCCACCTAGCAACACCGCAGAAGAAAGCCCTGGCCATCTGCTTCTGTAAAGGTAATAGCCACAAAAACCATATGGGGTGGTTCTACTCTGCAGCACATGGGGTGGCCATGAGTCAGAATCAACTCGACAGCAACGGGTCTGGTTTTTTGTTCATTGTTGTTTTGTTGACTATTCTGAGCCCCCCGGTGCCAGGGCCCGGCCACTGACCTGCTCTGTCTCCACGAAGTTGGACACGTGGCCGTCGTCATTGACGCCGCGGGTGTGGAAGCGGGCGCCGGCCCGCTCGCAGCTGATGCGGGAGATGAGGCAGGCCTTGGCCTGCTTGTGCGAGGCGTACACGGTGCGGATGGCCACCACCCCACAGATCACCTTCAGCAGCCAGTCGGAGCAGCTCACCTGGTGGTGCTTCAGGGGTACGTGCAACAGCTGGTTCCTGCAAAACGGATTCGTGAACATGGCATCCAAAGCGTGTGTGCAGTGGGCTCCTACTGGGGCCGGCACTTCAGCTCGGGAGGGGACAAAAGCACAGTGTCTCCCATGCACTCTTCACCGTGGACAGATAGCCTGAGAAGATCTAGGCCCTTCACAGAGACCCAAACAGTAGGACACCAGATGTGTACAGGTGTGTGGGAGAAGGAACCCTTTCCCAATAAACCAGACACCACCAAGTCGACTCTGACTCATGGCGACCCCCTGTGTGTGAGAGTAAAACTGTGCTCCATAGGGTTTTCAATGCCTGCTTCTCAGAAGTAGATCACCAGGCCATTCTTCCAAGGTGCTTCTGGGTGGACTCGAACTTTCGACCTTTCAGTTAGCAGCTGAGTGCATTAATCACTCACATCACTCAGGACTCCTCCTTTCCTGATAAGGAACCCTTGCTACAGGGTTGGAAGCAAAGCCAGGGGTGGGCCTGTCAGGGAAGTTCAAAGAAGCCTCTGTTTTAACCCTCTGGAGTCCATAGTTTTTGATACACCCTATTAGTTAAAAATTTAACCACACGTCCAATGTATGCAGGCTTATTTAAATTACACACCTACACTGTGGTGTGGATATAATGACAGCATAAGCAAGCAATCCAGAATGAATAACAAAGGGTGAGGTGGAAGTAAACTTTAACCCAAGTGTTTGTGTTTCCTTCCCATGCCCAGGGCATTGTCCGGGCTGCTGGGGCCCCCGGTGTCCATGGCGGTGGTGGTGTGTCAACAGCCAACATTAACCAAGTGGACCAGGCACCATTCTAGGTGTTTCCAGATGGATCAGCTCACTTCCTCCTCGAAATGGCCTTATGTGAAAGGTATGGACGCTAACCCCATTCTGCAGATACGGAAACTGAGGCACAGAGAAGTTGAGTACTGGGATAAGGTCATGGAGTGGAGACACGGCCCTTCTGCTTAGCACTGCCAGCCCCTCACCACGAAGGGCTGCAGGTGCTCGAATCATCCGTTTCTTTCCCTTGGCCTCCCCACTCGTACCTGAGTTAGTGAGCACAGGAGGGGCCGCTCTGAGAAGTGGGGTCTCAGTCGAGGTGCATGGACCCCTAAGCCCCCAGAGGACACCTCTGCTGCTTTCACCTCCACCAGCGAGTTGGGAGGCCGAGCCAGGGCCCTGAGCCTGCTCCTAGGGAGACGGGAACTATCACCTGAGCCTCTCTCTGACGGGGCATCAAGCAAATCTAGATCACAACGCCCTACTTATCTAAAAAAGGCAACACTATCTCTGCCCTTGAGCCTTCCTCAAAGATCTCGCGTTTTCTTCTTGTTGGACAACAGTGCTAGGAAACCCCACCTCACCGGCAGCAGCTTTGCCATGCAGCAAGAAGTAGCCGGCCCTCCTCTCCGGCTAGCCACCCTGACTCTGCCTCTGGCTCTAGAAGCATCCCCCCAGCCACGGCCCCCAGCACGGCCCCACATCAGACCCACATCTCCGCTCTCCGTACCACGGTGCCCACTGCTGAAGAAAGGAGAATCCTGCAGCATCACTTTCCAAAAATATTTCCTGCTTCCGGATCACTCTCTCAGACTCCGACAAACCAGTTTAGTAATAAATGTATTAAGTCCGTACATGGCATCAAGGCAAGGCCTCCAGAACACTCCAGAGTCTGCTAACCATATAGCAATAAGAGGGATAACCCCTGAGTAAACCTTGGTTCTTATTAGTCATACTTGCCAGACCCTTGGTGGGAGGACAGCTCATATTCTCCAAGGAAGATCCCCAAATCTATACAGGAAACTAGAGCTGTGCGGCTCCTCCCAAGATGTGATTGTGTGTGGAAGCAATTATTGGTGAGATCAATACGTGGCCCGGAATGATGACCGTCAGCAAACACTCTGCCTTTTCTACGAGCCACCTCAGTGCAGACCCTGTCTGACTCCTGACATGGGGCTACCAGGCTCAGACGCTGCCCACAATACAGTGAGTTTAGCTTTTCAGCCTGCGACCCCTTAGCCAGAGGTGACTCACTGTGGTCGGTTCTCCGGGTTCCGCCCTAAGCCTGGGCACCACACCCTGCAGTGTGCTCCCCCGGCAGCCTGGCACCTCCCCAACTACTTCCTCCTCTGCAGCTCAAGACCAAGCTGAAGTCCACTGCAAAAGGCACTGTGGTGACCTCGCCCTCTCCAGGCCCATCTGGGGCCACCCCACTCACTTCGTCTTGCATTTCCCGCATTCCTCAATCTCCAGCCATACAGCTGGCCCGGGTGACCCGAGAAGAGCAGCGACAAATGGGCAGGGACTCAGATACCCGGTGACCACTTACAGCAGTGCTGCCATGCTTCTTGCTCTGTGTGAAATGGTTTCTGACCCCAGCTCATAGGCTCTCTGGATACAAAGCCGCTTCACACCCAGGCAAGGGATGGGCTGCTGCGGACTGAGGGAGTCACACAAACACAACCCCCAGAGCCTGTCTGTCACTCAGAGGGTGGTCACCTTCGGCACCAGCGGCTGAGGGAGAAAGCAGGCCCAGCCTAGAACTACTGGGCTGGAACCTGCACTTCAACGCCTTCAGCAGATTCGCCTGCATTTGAAAGTTTGAGCACATTAACCAAGCTAAACCAGTTGCTGTCAAGTCAACCCCAATTCATGGGGCCACCATGTGTGTCAGAGAAGGGCTGTGCTCCATAGGGTTTTCAATGGCTGATTTTTCAGAAGTAGATTGCCAGGCCTTTCTTCCAAGGCACTTCTGGGTAGACTTGAACCTCCAGTCTTTCAATTAGCAGCCAGGTACAAAAACTCAACCAAACCAGAGCCCCCAGGAGCACTTGGGGAAGGGAGGCACTGGGATACATGAGGAGACATACCCCACCCCCGTCTCCAAACAGAAGCCAGGAATTCACTGTGGGGAAACCGAGGCACTGAGAACATTTATCTGACGACGGAGCCCCTCACCAAAAGAAGGAATTGCCCCACTCGTAGTGGCCGTCGCCCTGCTTCTGCGCCCGGACGGTCAGGTCAAAATGGGACCCTTCGTTGGGCCACGAGAAGTAGAACACGCCCGAGTTGAGGATCTTCTTCAAGGCCAAGAGACGGTCTTCCTCTTTGGCTTCTTCCTGAAGTGGGTAAAAATCGGTGGCCGTGATCTTGTAGATTTCAGCCTCTGGAATTCTGCCCACAGAGGTGCAGCCTGTCACCAAAACCAGGAAGCTCAAAGAGGTGCCACCTGGAAGGCAAACCAGACAAGAGAGCCAAGCGTCAGAACCGCGCAGCCGCAGAGAAGCCTGACAAAGCAAGACTAGATCCTGTGGAGTCAGTTCTGACGCATGGCGACCCCATGTGCACCAGAGCAGAACTGTGCTCCACTGGGTTTTCAATGGCTACTTTTTCACAAGTAGATTGCCAGGCCTTTCTTCCAAGGTGCCTCTGGTTGGATTCAAACTTTCAGCCTTTGGGTTAGCAGCTAGGCCCGTTCGCTGCACCACCCAGGGGCTCCCAAGGAAGCAATACCCAACATGTTGCAGTCAAGTCGATTCTGAATCAACGCGAACTTACGTGTATCCCAGAGTAGAATTATGCTCCGCAGGGTTTTCTTGGCTGATGGAAACCCTGGTTGCATAGTGGTTAAGTGCTACGGCTGCTAACCAAAGGGTTGGCAGTTTGAATCCACCAGGCGCTCCTTGGAAACTCTATGGGCAGTTCTACTCTGTCCTATAGGGTTGCTATGAGTTGGAATCGACTCGACAGCACTCGGTTGGGTTTTTGGGAAACCCTGGTGGTATAGTGGTTAAGTGCTACAGCTGCTAACCAAAAGGTCGGCAGTTCAAAACCGCCAGGCGCTCCTTGGAAACCCTATGGGGCAGTTCTACCCTGTTCTATAGGGTCGCTATGAGTCGGAATCGATTCAATGGCAATGGGTTTTTGGAATCCTTACAGAAGCAAAAATGTCACGTCTTCATCTTGCTTACTTTGGACATGTTATCAGGAGGGACCAATCCCTGGAGAAAAAGATTGTTATGGATTGAATTGTAACCCCCCAAAATATGTGCTGTAAACCCTAACCTCTATGCCTGTGGCTATAATCCCATTTGGAAATGGGCTGTCTTTGTTATGTTAGTTACACGAGATCAGTGTAGGATGTGTCTTGAGTCAATCTTTTTTGAGATATAAAGAGATTAAACAAGCAAACTAGAGGCAGAGATAGGGAGGACTGATGCCAACCCACGTAGAAATCTCCAAAGACCCAGTAAACAAGCCGAAGAGACAAGGAACTTCCCCTAGAGCCGACGGAGAGAGCGAGCCTTCCCCTAGAGCCAATAGAGAGAGCAAGCCTTCCCCTAGAGCCAACAGAGAGAGCAAGCCTTCCCCTAGAGCTGACAGAGAGAAAGCCTTCCCCTAGAGCTGACAGAGAGAAAGCCTTCCTCTAGAGCCAACAGAGAGAAAGCCTTCCTCTAGAGCCGACAGAGAGAGCAAGCCTTCCCCTAGAGCCGAGAGAGAGAGAGAGAGAGAGAGAGAAAGAGAGAGAGCAAGCCTTCCCCTAGAGCCGAGAGAGAGAGAGAGAGAGAGAGAGAGAGAGAGAGAGAGAGAGAGAGAGAGAGAGAGAGAGAGAAGCCTTCCCCTAGAGCTGACAGAGAGAAAGCCTTCCCCTAGAGCTGTGCTCTGAATTTGGACTCCTAAACTGTGAGGACGTAAATTTCTGTTTGTTGAAGTTATCCACTTGTGGTATTTTTGTTACAGCAGCACTAGATAACAAAGACAAACATCATGCGTGGTAAGTAGGAAGTCAGTAAAAAAGAGTAAAAGTTGGAGGTTTGAACCCACCCAGAGGTGCCTAGGAAAAAAGGCCTGGCAATCTGGTTTAAAAGTCTTGAAAACCCTGTGGGACAGTGCTACTCAGCCACACAGGGCCATTATGAATCCGAATCGGCTCAGCAGCACCCAACAAAAACAACTATGGTTATCCACTCACAGGTGCCTCAGAAGATAGGCCTGGCAATCTATTTTAGAAAAAATAGCCGTTGAAAACCCTATGGAGCTCTACTCGGAAACACACAGGGTCACCATGAATCATAATCAGCTGGTTTATAAGCAACTGGTTTGGTTTTTTGGATTACCTGGGACAATGGTTTTCAACACTCTTAGATCTCTGGACACTCAGACAAGATAAAACACCTCGAAGACTGCCAATTCCACCTACTGACCAGAACAAAATCAAACCACACCCATTGCCATCCAGTCACTTCCGACTCATAGCGATCCTGTAGGACAGAGCAGAACTGCCCCACAGGGTTTCCAAGGCTGTAATCGTTATGCAAGCAGACTGCCACGTCTTTCTCTCGCACCTACTCGCCAGCGCCTTCCAAATTCCCTCCTCACAGTCACTGAGAAAAGTGCCACTGGTGTGAGGTAATACCTACTCGGGATCCGTCATTCCAGAAGGAGGTCCCCCACAAGATGCAGAGGGGGTGGGGCACCAGCCGGCAACTGCATTGCCTCATCTCTCATAAAGGAAGCTGTGCTCCAGTTTGGCAGAAATTTGAAGAGGATGTGCCAGGGATGTGGACGGTGAGGAAACCGTTCTCGAGTGTGATGCAGGAGCTGGGCCTGAGAGAGGGGTGTGCAGCGGCAGTGGGGAAACACAGGACCAAGAGGAGCTGAGCCGCCTGAGCAAGCGACTCCGTGTTGAGGATTGGCAGGGGATAGGGGAGGGGGTACTTCCACCTACTGCCAGGAAGGAAATGAGCAGCACTTTCCAGAGGAGACAGCGCAGGGACTGCTTTGAGATGAACTGTGAATCAGTCTTGAAAAGGAGCCATAGGGACCCCGAGTGTAGGGACTTCCCATCACCTGCAGCTCAGATAACTACCCTCTGTTGTCGTTAGCTGTTGTCAGCCCCTGACTCATGGCAACCCCATGCACAGTGGGATCAGACCATTGTGCTCCTTAGGGTTTTCATAGGCTGGTTTTTGGAAATAGACCGCCAGGCCTTTCTTCCTGGTCATACTCTGGAAGCTCTGATGAAACCCGTTCAGCATCACAGCAACATGTAAGCCTCCACTGACAGACAGGTGGTACCGGTGCATGAGGTACACTGGCCAGAAATTGGACTTGGGTCTCCTGCATGGAAGGTGAGAATTCTGTCACTGAACCCTCACTCCTCCCTGACTGTCCTCTCCACCTCTACAGGATAACTCCAGGCCCTCTTCCTTCCCTAAGACGAAGCACACGACTCCTTGAGAACCGCCTCATGAGTCACAGGACGAGTGACATCCAGCGTGACCAGGCAGCAGGCAGACCCTGAAGATGACAGCATCAAGGCATGATGAGGAGGAACCTGAGATCTGCCCCTGGGCCCTGAGCTCTGCCCACCTGCCTCTGCATGATGCCCTTGCAAAGAAACTCAAATAGCTCCGTAATCCCCACTCAGAGGTGTGGCACCAGCCCAGGCTGGGCGGGGAAAGGAAATGGGAAGTCCCTTGGTGATTTACAGAAATTATGAAGTCATGACCGCTCTCCCTTGTAACACTGCATGGTGACAGGTGTCTGGGGGTGGAGTTTCTTAAATAGGGCAGGTGTCCTTTCTGGAAGACGGTGGAGTTGGTGTGGGGCTGGCATTCTCAAATTATAGCCTCGAGGGTGCAATATTACCACAGCCTTTGCAGGCACGAAATTCCCAGGCATTCCCCGGCCTCTTCTGATGGGTTCAGCACAGGGAAAGGCAGAGTCCAGCCCCACATCCCTTGGTGTAGCAAGAGGACAGTAGTCCTTGTGCCCAGGCTGATGAGGCTAAGACCCAGTTTGCAGGGAGCAGGCTCCAGGACAGCCATGGAAAATTTTACTTTCAATCCCTCCATCCAAGTTATGAAGCCGATTTCTAACACTACTCCCTTGACAGCCTCTGCGTGGGGGTACGGAGTCCCTGGCAAGGGTCCAAGCTCCTTTGAAGGTAGCCAGCATTTCCCATTCAGGACAGCAGTGCCTGGGGGCAGCCTGGGAAAGGTGTGCTGCAGCAGGTATTAAAGGCTCTTAAAATAAATGAAAGAAAGGGAAGGTGCCACCACCACAGCGAAAGCTGACTCCTAGCCCTGAGATGTTAATACTCTCAGCTACTAACTGAAAGGTTGGTGTTTCGACTTAACCCTGAGGTGCCTCGGAGAAAAGGCCTGGTGTCATGGATTCAATTGTGTCCCCACAAAATATGCGTCAACTTGGTTAGGCCATGATTCCCACTATTGTGCGATTGTCCGCCATTTTATCATCTGATGTGATTTTCCTTCGTGGTGTAAATCCTAATCTCTGCCTATGGTTAATGAGGCAAGATTAAATAAAGAGGTTTAGGGTAGGGTTGTAACACCCTTACTAAGGTCACATCCCTGATCCAATGTAAAGGGAGTTTCCCTGGGGTGTGGCCTGAACCAGGTTTTATCTTACAAGAGATAAAAGGAAAGAGAAGCAAGCAGAAAGTGGGGGACCTCATACCACCAAAAAAGCATTGCGTGTTCCTTGGACTGGGGTTCTTGCTTGGAGAAGCTCCTAGCAGACAGAGAGAGAAAACATTCCCCTAGAGCTGACATCCTGAATTTGGACTTCTAGCCTACTAGGCTGTGAGAAAATTAATTTCTCTTCGTTAAAGCCATCCACCTGTGGTATTTCTGTTATAGCAGCACTAGATGACTAAGACACCTGCCAATCTGCTTCGGAAAAAGCCGCCATTGAAACCCTATGGAGCACAGTTCTCCTCTGACACACATGGGGTTGCCATGAGTCAGGATCGAGTCGACAGCAACTGGTTTAGTCCTGGGACAAGGATGCTGGGACAAGGGAGAGGTTCCCGGGGATGAGAGGAGCCACCATCTAGGGGCATGTGGGAGCCTGCCCTTCAACAACAGCTAACACGTTTGGCAGTGTTTACCGGATGCCAGGTACTTGGTAACTTATTTAATTTTCTCAATAACCCCATGAAGGAAGGACCAGTACCAGCCACTTTTTACAGGGCAGAAAATGGAGGCACAGAGAGGTGAAGGAGCCTCCCACAGGTGACACAATGTAAAAGCTGGTTCAGACCCACTTCCTGGTTACACCACCTGGGCAGGTGACACCAGTGCAGTCTGGCTCCAGAGCTGGTGCTCTTACCTGTATCCTTGCAGATGGGATCACCAACCTACCTAACAACGCTGATCTTGCAGGGCAATTATCACCATTTTACAAACGAGCAACTGTCACCCAGGGGAGCTGATCACCTGCCCAAGTGACACAGGTGGTCGGTGCTAGAACCAAGAAGCCACCGAGCCCAGGCTCTGTCTAGTCCTCAGCCACTCTGCTGGCTGGACTCTGAAGAAAGTGTTCAGTCAATTGAGCCCTTGCTAACAATACCATCATTAGTTTAAACAGTTGTAAATGGTTTTTTTCAGCATAGTCTAAATATTGACATGGCAGCATAAAACTGTGGTAGGAAGTCCTTTTTACGAGGATCCAGCGGAAGCTAAACCGTGGTGTGACGCTCAGCCTCATCGACTACGTAAAGGAACTCGGAAACAAGTTCTTCTGGAACAGACGGGATTTTTACTCGCATTGCCATTTCACTTCCCCACAGAATTTCATGCAAATGGGACATATTTTGTGCTTCGATATCTTTTATTGCTCACCCTATCACACAGTGCAGCAATTTGATCTGAAAGCTCAGTGTTTAAAAAGAGTTTCTTCTGGTTTGGGTTTAAAAAGCGTCTCTTCTTATTTTTTTTTAGATTCCCTTTTTTTTTTAATTGTACTTCAGATGAAAGTTTGCAGAACAAACTACCTTCTCATTAAACTATCAGTGCACATATCGTTTTGTGACTTTAGCTACCAACCCCACGACATGTCAACACTCTCCTCTTCTCGACCTTGGGTCCCCTATTACCAGCTTTCATGTCCCCTCCTGCCTTCTGGTCCTTGCCCCTGGGCTGGTGCACCCCTTTAGTCTTGTTTTGTTTTATGGGCCTGTCTAATCTTTGGCTGAAGGGTGAACCTCAGGAGTGACATCATTACTGAGCTAAAAGAGTGTCCGGGGGCCATACTCTCAGGGTTTCCTCAGTCTCTGTCAGGCCAGTAAGTCTGGTCTTTTTTTGTGAGTTAGAATTTTGCTCTACATTTTTTCTCTAGCTCTGTCTGGGACCCTCTATTGTGATCCCCGTCAGAGCAGTTGGTGGTGGTAGCTGGGCACCACCTAGTTGTGCTGGACTCAGTCTGGTGGAGGCTGTGGTCCATGAGTCTTTTGGACTAATCTTTCCCTTGTGTCTTTGGTTTTCTTCATTCTCCCTTGCTCATGACAGGGTGAGACCAGTGGAGTATCTTAGATGGCTGCTCACAAGCTTTTAAGACCCCAGATGCTACTCGCCAAAGTAGAATGTAGAACATTTTCTTTATAAATTGTGTTATGCCAATTGAGCTAGATGGTCCCCACAGCCCTCAGCCCCAGTAATTCGGTCCCTTAGGGACTTTGGTTCTGTCTATGGAGCTTCTTCTATGACCTTGCCTTGGGCAAGTTGTGCTGGCCTCCCCAGTATTGTGGACTGTCTTACCCTTCACCAAAGTTACCACTTATCTATTGTCTAATAAGAGTCTCTTTTGGTTTGAATTATCTGTTTTGAATTATCATTACAATTACCGTTAGTACACAATTGGTCAAACAGTGTAAACAATACAATGTAAACAAAACATTTCAAAAAATAATCACTTAACAGAAAAAGTGAAGAGCTGTTGGAAAGGTGTCTCTTAATGAGACGGGTAGGACTTCTAGTTCAAGTGTCCATGGATACCAAACCCGTTGCCGATGAGCCGATTCCAACTCATAGCGACTCTATAGGGCAGAGTAGAACTGCGCATAGGGTTTCCAAGACTGTAATCTTTATGGGAGCAGACTGCCACATCTTTCCCCAGCTAAGCAGTGGGTTCGAACCACAAATCTTTTTTTCGAATAGCAGCTGAGAGCTTAACCACTGCGCAGCCAGGGCTCCTCGATATAAACACTAAGAAACCTTTTTCACATTGTTATGGATTGAATTGTGTCCCCCAAAATGTATTGTAAATCCTAACCCTGTGGTAGGAGCCCTGGTGGTGCAGTGGTTACGAGCTTCTCTGCTAACCAAAAGGTCAGCAGTTTGAATCCACCAGCCGCTCCTTGGAAACCCTATGGGGCAGTTCTACTCTGTCCTGTAGGGTTGCTATGAGTCAGAATTGACTCTGTGGCAATGGGTTTTTGGTTCTATACCAGCAGTTACAATCCCATTTGGGAAAGAGTGGTCTTTGTTATGTTAATGACACAGTATTGGTGTAGGCTGTGTCTTAAATCAGTCTCTCTTGAGACAGCAAAGAGATTAAACAAGCAAGGCAGCAAGGAGAGATTTGGGAAGAGAGATGCCGCACCACATGAAGAGAGCCAAGCGGCCAAGGAACAGAAGCTGAAGAGACAAGGACCTTCCCCTAGAGCTGACAGAGAGAGAAAGCCTTCCCCTAGAGCCTGCTCTCTGAATTTGGACTTCTAGCCTCCTAAACAAAGAGAAAATAAATTTCGGTTTGTTAAAGCCACCCACTAGTGGTATTTTTGTTATAGCAGCACTTGATAACTAAGACACACATTAATAAATAGATGTAAGTAGAAAGAACTGTCATAGAAAGTGTCACTGAGTTCTTCAAACAAACTTCTTCTGAGTTACATGCTAAAATAAAAAAAAAAAAATTCACAATGGTCTACTGACAAAATTAGTGCTGTCAGCTGGTGCCCAGCGAAGCTTGCCTCCAGTTTCATGGAATGCAAATAACTGGGTTTCGGCTGACTTGCAAACAAATGTGTCGCCCGGTCACTGACATCACTTACTTCCTTAACGTCATTTGGCATCCCAGAGGTATTTACTTCCTGGAACCATGCACCACTGGAAGATTCTGGACGGGAGGAGGTGGGCTTTTCTTTTGTAACATGGAAGAAGGATTGCAGATGCAAGAGTGAGGATGGGAAGCCTGCCCCCTCCCTCACAGGCATATTTCCAGACAAATCAATTCTAGGAAAGAGCTGAGGGTCTGGAAATTGTTTCCCATAAAACTACCATAGGAGCCCTGGTGGCTGGCACAGTGGTTATGTGCTCGGCTAACCGAAAGGACAGCAGTTCAAACCCATCAGCCGCTCCAAGAGAGAAAGATGTGGCCGTCTGTTTCCGCAAAGATTACGGCCTTGGAAATCTGATGGGACAGTTCTATTTTGCCTTACAGGGTCGCTGTGAGTCGGAATCGACTGAGAACTACCATGCCTGTGTCCCCTGGACAGTCTATGTGACCCCTGAGGGTCGTTTATTGCTGGAACTTACCCCACCCCACTCTCTACTCAGTGTATGGCTTCTCTGACTTCAATATTGGGGTTACCATGTTTGCACTCAACTACTAATTGAAAGGTTGGCAGTTCAAACCCGTTCAACGGCACTGTGGAAGAAAAACTGGGGACCTGCTTCCATAAATATTACAGCCAAGAAAACCCTAGGGGGCAGTTCTATTCTGTAACATATGGGGTGGCCATGAGTCGGAATCAATTCAATGGCAACGAGTTTGTGTGTGTGTCCTACCAGATCTTGTTTAACAGCCTCAGTGACGTCTCAGTGGTACCACAGGTTTTAAGGACAGAGCCCTGGTTCAAGCCCAGCACAGTCCGATGAAGGAAGAGGGCAGCCCCTGCGATGTGGGCCAGTGACACGTTCGCTGTCTTTTGGGTGCTAAAGTAAGTTCTGTGAGATTCAGCTGCCCCAAGTGGGTGTAAAGTCCCCTTCCCATGGTCACCTTGAGCACAGGACCTGGGCTTTGTTTCTGACAGCCAGGAAGCAAGCCAGGCCTGGTAGGGTCACCAAGGTCGTCAGAAGAGGATGACTCCAGGGGTTTGAAACCAGTGAGGATCTGGTAGTGGGGGGTGGGGGAGTACAACTCAAACTCACCTTGTGTTATGGATTAAACTGTGCCCCCCGCAAAAGATATGTTGAAGCTCTAACCCCTGGTACCTGTAAATGTGACCTTGTCCAGAAATAAGGTCTTTGAAGATGTCATCAGTTAACATGCGGTCATACTGGAGTGGTGGGGGGGTCCTAAACCTGTACTAAAAAACAGTTGCCATCAAGTCAATTTCAACTCATAGAGACCCCATGCGTGTCAGAGTGGAGCTGGGCTCCATCAGGTTTTCGGTGGATGATTTTCAGAAGTAGATCACCAGGCCTTTCTTCCAAGGTAGCTCTGGGTGGGTTCGAACCACCAACCTTTCGGTTAGTAGCCAAGTATTTAACCATTTGCATCACCCAGGGACTAATCCAAAATAAGCAATGTCCTTATAAAAGAGGAGAAGAGAGACAGACACAAGGAATATGGAGGCTGAGACTAGAGTGATGATGCATCTATGAGCCGACGAGCGCCAAAAACCACTAGGGGCCACCAGAAGCTGGAAGAGGCAAGGAAGGATCTCCTAGAGCCTTCAGAGACAGCATGGCCCTGCCAGCATCCTGAAATGGACTTCTAGCCTCCAGACTGTGAGAGAATACACTTCTGTTCTTATAAGCCAGCCAGAGTGTGGTGCTTTGTTACAGCGGCCCCAGGAGGTCAGTTCTCCTTGGCATCAGGAGACCAGGGCTCTGGTTTCTGCGCTGCCCCATGACCTCAGGAACCTCAGGGAAGTCTCCTACTTTCCCTGGAACTCAGGAAAGGGTGCACCAGACAGCCCCCATGTCCTTCCAGCTTTAACACTCTGCTTCTAGTGCTCAGGCCAAAGCAAGACCAGGCATGGGTCAGAAGGAGCTGGCCAGCGTCAGATGTGGGGAGAGGGAGGGCAAGCCATGGGTCAGAAGGCCAAAAGACACCCTAGAACCAGAAGGACAGACACATACACATGCCCTCCAGACAGCAGAAGGCTGAGTCCAGGCACCCTTGCCCACAGCCTGAATAAGCAGGGTGGAGTAAGGGAATGCAACGACCTCCCTGTCACCTGGGGATTCTACCCCCAGCAGGGCTGCCTGCAAAACCCAACTCCCAGTCAAAGCTGCCCAGTGTCCCTGGACCCTGCAGGAATGAGATTTATGTCTTATCTTGCTGTGGCCATTTGTCAACGGGCTGTAAGGGCTGGCTGCTGGGATCACAATCAGTCACATGTGGATACAATGCTCCATCTATGTAGCGACAGCGCTAGCCCCTTGCTTCTGCTCCTTGCTAGCACCACCCCCTCCCCTCCCCACCCCAGTGTTTGCTCAGCCTCTGAGCTCACCTCCCCAGCCAGGTCCATCCCAATCTCAACCCCGGGGCACATGGGACACTCTCACTTAAATCTGCAAACTGAATCCTGAACTCTAGGCTTTCCACCCATGAAGTGAGGACTCTGGGCCAGACGACCCTGAGCCTTCCGCACACTAACCGTCTCAGAATTCTGGATACTAGTGCCCACGTGGCATGGTCTCAAGTACCTCTTTCACCTTTTCTTTTAGAACATGAACGTGGGATAAGCAGTGGTGTGCTGGAGCCAGTTTACACTAGCTCCTGGGAGCCGATTGGGTGTCCTTTTTCCCAACTCCTCATTGGTAGCTTGAAATCACCATGGTAGATGTATTTACACCATGGAAATTGGAAAACATCACATACCAGGGGTCCCCCCCCCCCCGGAGAGCTAGATATTAAATATTCACCAGCATACCACTGGGTATGTTGTTAGGTGCCGTCGACTCGGTTCCAACTCATTGCGACCCTATGTACAAGAGAATGAAACACCGCCCGGTCCTGCACCATCCTCATAATCATTATGCTTGAGCCCATTGTTGCAGCCACTGTGTCAATCCATCTTGATGAGGGTCTTCTACTTTTTCACTGACCCTCTACTCTGCCAAGTATGATGTCTTTCTTTAGGTACTGGTCCCTCCCGATAACATGTCCAAAGTATGTGAGACAAAGTCTGGCCATCGCCCCTTCTAATGAGCATTCTCGCTGTACTTCTTTCAAGACAGATTTGTTCGTTCTTCTGGCAGTCCAGTGTATAGTCAATAGTCTTCGCCAACACCATAATTCAAAGGCATCAATTCTTCAGCCTTCCTATTCATTGTCCAGCTTTCACATGCATATGATGTGATTGAAAACACCATGGCTTGGGTCAGGCACACCTTATTCTTCAAGGTAACATCTTTGCTTTTTAACACTTTAAAGAGGTCCTTTGTAGCACATTTGCCCAATGCAGTGCATTGACAACTTCAATTTTTTCTCCATTTATCATGATGTTGTTTATTGGTCCAGTTGTGAGGACTTTTGTTATCTTTATGTTGAGGTGTAATCCACACTGAAGGCTGTGGTCTTTGATCTTCATCAGTAAGTGTTTCAAGTCCTCTTCACTTTCAGTAAGCAGGGTTGTTAATGAGTCTTCCTCCAATCCTGATGCCAAATTCTTCTTCATATAGTCCAGCTTCTTAGATTATTCGCTCAGCATACAGACTGAATAAGTATGGTGAAAGAATACAACCTTGATGTACACCTTCTTCGACTTTGAACCAGTCAGAAGTACTTCCTTGTTCTGTTCAAACAACTGCCTCTTGGTCTAAGTACAGGTTTCTCATGAGCACAATTAAGTGTTCTGAAATTCCCATTCTTCACAATGTTATCTATAATTTGTTATGATCTACACAATTGAACGCCTTTTCTATAGTTAATAAAACACAGGTAAACATCTTTCTGGTATTCTCTGCTTTCAACCATGGTCCATCTGACATTGGCAATGGTATTCCTTGTTCCACAGTCTCTTCTGAATCTGGCTTGAATTTCTGGCAGTTCCCTGTGGATATACCGCTGCAGCTGCTTTTGAATGATCTTCAGCAAAATTTTACTTGTGCGTGATATTAATGATATTGTCCGATAATTTCCACATTTGGTTGGATCACCTTTCTTTGGAATGGGTACAAATATGGATCTCTACCTGTCAGTTGGCCAGGTAGCTGTCTTCCAAATTTCTCACCATAGACAAGTGAGCACTTCCAGTGCTACATCCGTTTGTTGAAACATCTCAGTTGGTATTCCATCAATTCCTGGAGCCTTGTTTTTCACCAATGCCTTCAGTGCACCCTGGACCTCTCCGTTCCGTGCCGTTGGTTCTGACCATATGCTAACTCTCGAAATGGTTGATAGTTGACCAGTTCTTTTCAGGACAGTGACTCTGTATATTCCTTCCATCTTCTTTTGATGCCTCCTGCATTGTTTACTATTTTCCCATAGAATCCTTCACTATTGCAACTCAAGGCTTGAATTTTTTCTTCAGTTCTTTTAGCTTGAGAAACGCCAAGCATGTTCTTCCTGTTTGGTTTTCTATTTCCAGGCCTTTGCACATTTCATTATAAACTTTATGGGTATACATATTAAATAAACTATTCTAATTCTGGTGAAGAATATTTCATCTCAAGACTTGCTAGACAGTATCTCATTCCCTGAATCTCGAAAGACAAGACTAAAGATGTAAAATTTCCCTCTCCAGGGAGTTTTCTCTCTGAAGCGACTGTCCATGGAAACCAGCCCTCAGTTAGCCTGTGTCCATGAGCCACCCACCAGGAGTCAATGAGCCAAAGCCATTTGGCCTGGCCCTTTACCCCTCACCTCACTCCCCAAAGGAACCCCCCGCAGGCCAGCCTCCCACCCCCACTCAGCACCCTTTACCTCCTCCCTGCCTCCCTGAGACAGGGAATGGAGACAGCAGAGCTCCTGGGGCGGTAGAGAGTGGGACTGAGTATCCCACAGGGCCCTCCCCATCGGCCCAGAACTGCCACCATCACCAGGCCGCCCTCCACCAAGCTGCCATGGCACTCCTGCCTGGTGGTGCGGGGGAACACTCCATGCTCTTCTAGGCTACCATACCCCAACCCCCGCGAATCTCTTAAGAACTCTAGAAGACAGCCATGAGGCAGTTTTCCTAGTTACAGATGGAGAAACAGAGCTAGAGAGATTAAATGAATGCAGGTCAGCCAGTTGTGAAGCTGGAACTAGAATCCAGGAGGGCTGCCCGCTGGAGTGTTTACAGGGCTGCTGTGTATAGCCTCACAGGTTGCACACTGCAAAACTGCAGAGCACAATTCATTGGAGACTGAGGTTTGAGGCGAGTTCCTTAAGGCTATGAAATGGGAGGCCTTGGAAGCTCAGGTTAAAGACGAGTTAAATCCCTGTGGAGCTCTGATGGTAGAAGCTCAGGCTGCTAAACAAATGGTTGGCATTTCGAATCCACCAGCCTCTCCTTGCAAATCCCATGGGCAGCTCTACTCTGCCCTGTGGAGCCGCTATGAGTTGGAATTGACTCGATGACAAGAGGTTTTTTGGTTTTAAATCCCTATAATCATTGGAAGTTTCTTCTTATTGCTATATTCTCGCTTTCTGTGTTCTGTCTTATATATGCATCAGGAAATGTCTGCTGCCATTTCAGGGAGGAAGGAGGGACTTCGGGCTCTCCTGGGATAAAGCTTCTATGCAATTTTTGTGCGTGTTTCTTAATTTCTAACATAAAAGGCTATTCTCACTTAGGTGGATTGCAGTTTAACAATGTGTTTCAAGTCGAGAGCCCGAGGGAAGCCTCTTTCTTTCTACAGAGACCCCCCTCCTAAAGAAGCCAAAAGGGAGGCTGACCCCTCACTCAGGCTGGTCATCTTGGTGGCAACTAAAAGCTGGATTCACTCCAGGCTGCCCTGACCTCGACACCCTCAATACAGGTTAGGGAAAAGCAAAAGAAAAACACATCAGCTTTCTGGGTCGGGGACTTACAGTGGGAAGAATATTCAGTTAAAGCCAAACACTCCTCGATGGCACCAAAAGGCATTTGAGAACTCAATTCAGAGGCCCTGGCCCCCACCCTTCAGATGCCCCAGGGCACTTTCAGAAGTGTGTGGAGAACAGGCCAGGTAATCCCAGCACTCCAGGAGTCAAATTCATTCCCCCGACCCCAGCATGCTGACTCTGGCAGGCAGGAACCGGGGTATTCAACGGCTGAGGACCGGCCAGGACTCGCCAGCACCCAGGCCACACACCAAGCCACGACCCCTCACCCCACCAGGGGCTGTGGTCTCTCACTCCTGGGCAGGGACAGGTTTCTGGAGGCCAGTAGGTGGACACTGGCCTTGGGGTGGCACATTTTCATGGAAAAAATGAGTGTGTGGAAGCAGCTAGAACTAGGTTCAAATCCATCTTAGCTTCTTGTTGTTCTATGTGCCATGGAGTTGATTCGGACTCATAGTGACCCCATGTGACAGAGTAGAACTGCCCCATAGGGTTTTCTAGGCTATAATCTTTACAGGAACAGATCACCAGGTCTGGTGGGTTCGAACAACCAACCTTTGGGTTAGCATCCGGGTGCTTAACCATTGCACCACCAGGGCTCCTTGCTAAGCTTCTTACTTGTAACTTACTACTTTAGACAAAATACTGTAACTCTCCAAGCCTGTTTTCTTTACTGGAGAATGGAGATAAAGATACATTATCCTATCAGCTTATTTTTAGGATTCAAGAAGTGAAAGTATATCTCTAGCACTTGGCACAAAACAGACATTTACTGAAAGCATTTTGCTGCACAGCCCCTGTGGTTTTTTTCTGAACACGCTTGGGAAATGATGACTTTAATAATCATAGTTCAGGAAAACTCATTCCTTGAAAGAAAGACCCAGAAAGATAGTGGCAAACACAACTGCTATTCTGTCAGCTTCAAAAACCCTTAGCAAGTCAGAACATCTGCTGTAGGAATACAGAGCGGTCCATGCTGAGCCCAGGTGGAGCCACCCATGGCTGAATCTGGGTAATTCACAGCCATTCCCATTTCCACCAATGGGGCTGAGAATAAGGAATGTCCCCTATACTCTGGTCTTGGCCACATAAATCACTGAGGCACTCCACAGCCAGCGATCACTGGTGACATTGGGGCGGTGGGGGTAGGGGGGGAGACAAAATAAATCAGGTGGGTTCCCTGTGTCCTGGCCTGTGGGTGCAGAACCAGAAGGGCACTCTGGGCACCCCTGAGGTCCAGGAGAGCCAGAGGCACCAGCCCCCGCCCCCTACAGCCAGCGACCAGCTCACCCCTCAGCTCTCACACTGAGCAGGGATGCCCACCTCTTCAGATTAACTTCTCTCCCTTCCCAAGTCACACTCAATTTCCCGTTCTTTGAATGCAATTTCCATTCTTTCCCTCCTGCCCAGAGTCCGTGTTTTACTCAAATCCTCTGGGTGGGGTCTTATCTCCTTGCAAACAACTGCCAGTCCCACCTCCTCTTCCCTCAAGATGAGCCCAGGGGGAGTCACTGCTTAGGGGGCACCGAGCTTCCATTAAGGGTGGTGGAATGATCTGGAAACGGACGGTGGTGACAGCTGCACAGCCTGATGAATGTAATCAATGTCACCCAAGTGTGCATGCAAAAACTGAATTGGCAAATGTTTTATATATATATATATACGTATTTATAACCACAATTTTAAAAAAGCAAGTAGAAAAATGAGAGTATGAGACGAAACATTTAGAACCAATAAAAGTGGGATTATGGGTAAGAAATATAAAATAACACAAGCATAGCAATGAAGAAAACCAAGATGCACCCAGGCAGTCCAGGGCTCCTGAGCCTTGGCCATACATTCTAGTCCCGTCCTCCTGCCCCCATGCTGGCACACCTTCTAGAGCACAGGTCCCTTTTATACTACAAACCACCCCCCAGACCGGACGTGGGAAAAACTTCAGCCCTGGTGGGCAAACATGAGGGGAGTTTCCACCTCCACCTGCGCAGACAGGTGAGAGTCAACCCGGCACTGAGACGCAGGTGCAATGATATAAAGAAACACTTTAAAACATGACAAAGCTTAAAATAAAATGCCTAAACCCCACAATCTTTCCAACTAACAGGAGAGGCTGCTGCCCACCATCAGAAGTCTGGCCGTGCACGTGCGGACAGCTAACCTTTCCATCGGAAGGAAGGGCGCTTACTTACCAGACTTCAGCCTGAGCTCGCCCAAGCAGCCATAGGCGTCCGTGAGCTTCCCATACTGCCCTCTAATCACCTCCTTTTCTTCCGGGGCTGGAAAAGAAGCATATCACAAAGCCCGTCAGCGTGCGGCCCCTGTGCGAGGTTCATTTACCCGGCAGCTCTCCAATCTAGCTCCCACCCACTCAGGAAAGAAAAGAAGAAGACAATGGCTCGCTCGGCCCACAAAGAAAATGAGTGGAGGCTTTGTGATCAGCAAATCACAGGGCGGCAATGAGGTAGAAAAGTTTGCTCTCCCTCTGGAGGCACCGACAGCTTCCTGGGGCTCGAGAGGACTAAGCCCCAGAAAGGCCTGGAGGCGCTGGGGTTCTGGCTGCAAGCTGGGAGCAGACTCCTTGGGCCCGGCTTTCTGTCACACTGTGAAGCAGTCCCGCTCCATCTGTTCATAGACAGGAGTGAGTCATCGTTAACCATTTGGAGGGCATCCTTTCATAAATATTATCCACGGGAGACTGCAACTTCCGGTGCCACCGCCTCCACGGGACCTGCTAACCCAGGCTCTGAGCAAAGGCTGCACTTGCGGCCAGGTGACCAGGGTTGGGGCCAGTTGCAGACTCCCCTCCCCGCACCACCCCCGGCCAAGCTCAGTCCAATTAATCCCAAGGCAGGCTGCATCAGCAGGGCCAGTAATTGTCCAGATCCAAGCAAAGACATGGTCTAGTTCAAGGACAAAGAAGAAAGCAAAAGTGACTGAGGGAAGAACCATTGGAAGCAGGGAGGTCCTTAACCTTTATAATGATGCACTTGGCTGCTAACCAAAAGGCTGGAGGTTCAAGTCCACCCAGAGGTACCTCCCCAAAACCAGCCACTGAAAATCCTATGTAGCACGGTTCTACTCTGATGCACATGATGGAGGGCTGCCATGGGTATGAAAAGATTCAACAGCAGCTTTTTAAAAATGTTTTTAAATGCATAGAACCAAACACTGGATGAACCTTGAAAACATTATGCTAAGTGAAAGAAGCCAGTCACAAAAGACTACCTGTTGTATGATTCCATTTATATAAGTGTACAGAATAGGCAAATGTATACAGACAGAAAGTAGATTAGTGATTAGGTTAACGGGGGGGGGGGGGCCGTAGGAATGAGAGCAACTGCTAATGGGTATGAGGTTTATTTTAGGAACGACAAAAATCTTCTACAATTAGATTGTGATGATGGTAGCATAATCCATGAATACACTAAAAAACTGTGAACTGTACATTTTAAATTGGTAAATTTTATGATACGTGAATCATATCTCAATAAAGCTGTTATAGCCCGAAAGTATAGCCCCCGGACACCTTTTTAACTCGGTACCGAAGTTACTCCTGAGGTTCACCCTTCAGCCAAAGATTAGATAGGCCCATAAAACAAAACGAGACTAAATGGGCACATAAGCCCAGGGACAAGGGCAAGAAGACAGGAGGGGACAGGAAAGCTGGCAATGGGGAACCCAAGGTCGAGAAGGGGAGGGCGTTAACATGTTGTGGGGCTGGCAACTGATGTCAAAAAACAATACATGTATTAATTGTTTAATGAGAAACGAATTTGCTATGTAAATCTTCATCTAAAGTACAATAAAAAAAAAGCTATTTGTCTTAGTCATCTGGTGCTGCTATAACAGAAGTGCTACAAGTGGATGGCTTTACCAAAGCAAAGTTTATTTTCTCACAGTAAAGTAGGCTCAAAGTCCAAATTCAGGGTGTCAGCTCCAGGAGAAGGCTTTCTCTCTCTGTTGTTCTTCTCATCAATCTTCTCCCAGACTAGGGGCTTCTTTTCGCAGGAACCCCGGGTCCAAAGGATGTGCTCTGCTCCTGGCAAGTGTTCCCCGCCCCCTCTCAGCTTGCTACTCTCTTTTATATCTCAAGAGATTGCCTCAAGACACAATCCAATCCTGTAGATTGAGTCCTGCCTCACTAACACAACTGCGGCCCATCCTCCCTCATTAACATCACAGAGGCAGGATTTACAACATATAGGAATATCACACAATACTGGGAATCATCGCCCAGCCCAGCCGATACACATATTTTTGGGGGGACATAATTCAGTCCATGACACTGTGATAAAAAACAACAAAAACAAATAAGATTCAACTTTACTGAAATCTAGTTATCAAAATGGGCACCTAATAACAGTTATCAAAATACTAAAAATATTTTGTATAGCAATAAATGTATTCTGTCATTAACACCTTAAATAACAGAATCTGTTAGGTTTTGTTAGGTGCTGTCAAGTTGATTCCGACTCAGTGACCCTATGCACAACAGAACAAAACACTGCCCAGTCCTGCGCCATCCTCACAACTGTTGCTATGTTTGAGCCCACTGTTGCAGCCACTATGTCAATCCATCTCATTGAGGGCCTTCCTCTTTTTCACTGACCCTCCAATCTACCAAGCATGATGTCCTTCTCCAGGGACTAGTCCCTCCTAGTAACATGTTCGAAGTACATGAGACGAAGTCTCCCCATTCTTGTTTCTAAGAAACATTCTGGCTGTGCTTCTTCCAAGACAGATTTGTTCATTCTTTTGGCAGTCCATGGTATATTCAAAATTTTTTGCCAACACCTTAATTCAAAGGCCACCAATTCTTCTCCGGTCTTCCTTATTCATTATCCAGCTTTTGCATGTATCTTGAGTCAGGAGCACTTTAGTCCTCAGATTGACATCTTTCCTTTTTAACACTCCAAAGAGGCCTTTTGAGGAGATTTGCCCCGTGCAATACAACATAATCTAATAGGGTCTAAAAAAGCCAAACCCGTTGCCGACCAGTCTATTCTGACTCATAGCGACCCTAAGGGACAGAGTAGAACACAGGATTTCCAAGGAGCAGCTGGTGGATTCCAACTGCTGACCTTTTGGTTAGCAGCCAAGCTCTTAACCATGGCGCTACCAGGGTTCCCATAGCAACCCTAGCCCTACTTAAAATTAAAAAAAAAAATTGTCGTCAAGTTGTTTCTGGCTCATGGCGGCCCCATGTATTGCAGAGTAGAGCTGTTCCATAGGGTTTTCATGGTTGTGACCTTTTGGAAGCAGAATGCCAGGCCTTTCTTCTGAGGTGCCTCTGGGTAGGATCGAACCTCCAACCTTTTTGTTAGTAGTCAAATGCTTAACTGTTTGTGCCACCACTACATCTAGCTTAAATTAATCGTGCTATAAGAACGAATATTTGTTCTCTGGAAGTAACCACCCATTTTAGATGCTATATGTGATATTCACACTGAATATTTGTTGAGAAAATGTGCCTAAAACCTTGTTGTAATATCAAAACATATACATCCCATAAATGACCTCCAAAAAAGAAAAAGTAATGACAGAAAACAGACCGTGGAGTCAGAGAAAGGGGAATCTGTAAGGAAGCGTCACACACTAAGCCCCATGAGCAGAGGTGGATTAGCCAGGAAGCACAGTACGTAGCTGTTTACACTGAGCAAGGTACACACGGGCTTGATTGTATTTACCTGCTAATCTGTGGTGAACCATTTGCTGTGGTGGGGGACAGGGGAAACTGTGCACTGCAGGCTGGCGGGAAGGTACGATTGGGCCCGTGCGTAACTTGCTCATTGGGTAATCTGACCCTGCCCAAGACCACATGGAACCTTTCGGGTTCACTTCCTGCTGTCTCCATGGATGTGTGCCTTAAAAAGGCAGTGTGGACCAGCTAGAAGAGTAAGAAGACAAGTGCAGAAAGCATGGACAGGCACTTTTCAGGACATGAACCTAGTTTTAGCTGATACCCCTCCTGGCACACCCCAGCTCAAAAGTTCCCACCCTCCCACATTCTCCAGGATGACCTGACTTCCACGTTTCTGTCGTTCATCCCGTAAAGTGCACTTGTACTCATCCACACGGGTCTGTCCCAACTTGCTCTGCAGAATAAAGTCAGTCTGGAGTCCCACCCTCCCTCTGCAGCCCTCCTCAGACCTCAGCCCGGGGGTTGGCACTGGCACACCAGAGCTGTCCTCACTGGGGACCTCGTGGTCCTGTGTTCCAGCCCCCTTCTTCTCTGGCTGACCCGGGAGGGCTGTCACCCCAAGTCAGCCAGGGAAATCTACCATCCCTCACCTGACAGGTCTGGCCAAGCTGTGGCTCAGGACACACAGCTAGTAGGGCAGAGAGGGGAACAGACTGGAAGGCCAGAGTTCCCCCTTTTTCATTTCTCTAGGGCAGTGGTGGTTCAGTGGCAGAATTCTCCTCTTCAATGCAGGAGACCCAGCTTCAATTTCCGGGCAACGCATTTCACGCGTCGCCGCCACCCGTCTGTCAGTGGAGGCTCACACGCCGCTAGGATGCGGGCAGGTTTCAACGGAGTTTCCAGACTAAGACTGACTAGGAAGAAAGGCCTAGCGATCTCCTTCTGAAAATCAGTCCGTGAAAGCTCAGTGGATCACAACAGTCTGATCCATGACCAATTACGGGGTTGGCACAGGACTGGGAACCATTTTGTTCTGTTGTGCATGGGGTCGCCATGAATCGACTGCCAACTCAATGGCAGCTAAAAATAATAACAGGCAGGACTGGTGGTGAGATGTGATTTAAAGAGAAAGGCCCACTGCCAGTACAGCTGGAGACCCAACAATTCAAAAATATATGGCTTTGAGACCTGGCAAATACTATTAGGGAGATTCACTAGGAAGGAGTGACTCGGCCGTAATGTGAGTCAATCTAATACAAGGGCTCTTAACTGCAGGGACGGGGGAAAGCCCAGGAAGCCACCAGAGCTTCTGTGGTTTCTGTGAAACTCTAACCTACTCCACCGACCTGCCTCAGAGAACTTAGGACTGCTGAGAAAGGTGATGGATGGAGAAGGAGTTTCCTATGGCTTATTCAATCTGTATAATCCCTAAAGTTGGATGTGTATTTTATGGGGGTAGGATCCAGAGATTTCATCAGAATCTCAAAGGAACTGTTGTCATTGGTTGTTGTCAAATCCATTCTGACTCACAGTGACCTCATGTGTGCAGAGAACAACTGCTCTGTAGGGCTTTCAAGGTCTGTCTTCTGAGGCACCTTTGGGTAGATCTGTACCACCAACCTTTTGATTGGTAGTCGAGCCCTTAGCAGTTTGCACCACCCAGGAACCTCCTCAAAGGGGTGAAACCAAAAGTCTAATTCACTGCTGTCAAGTCAATTTCGACTAACAGTGACCCTATAGGACAGCGTAGAACTGCCCCATTGGGTTTCCAAGCTGTAAATCTTTACAGGAGCAGACCGCCACATCTTTGTCCCTCGGAGTGACAAGTGGATTCAAACTGCTGACCACTGCACCACCAAGGCTCCAAGTTAAAGGGGCTAGTGGCCTGGAAAAGGTTAAGGACTACCTTAATGAACTACTTTTCCCCCAAATGCCCACATGAATTTGTGTAACTGATTTTTTGGGGGGGTGGTGGTAGCAGAGAAACTTGAAGATAGTTACGAAATCATAGACCTTATATGGGTTTATGATGAGACTATAGGTTGTAGAGGAGACTGATGAGGTATTGGGGAGCCAAAAGCAGCCAGAACCTAAGTCCTGAAGACTAAGCAGAGTTTGCTGACAGAAGCGGGTGGGAGACACCTTCAGCAAACAAGTTATTTTTGAAATAATGGCCTGGAGGTCCCCTGGAAAAAGACTGGGAGGCCACTGTCGTATCCACTCCACCAACTTGCCTCAGAGGACTCAGGGTAGCTGGGAGAGGTGATGGATGGCGTATGAGCTTCCTACAGCTGTTGTAAAAGTCACAATAATCACAGTGGCTTTAATAATGCAAACTTCTTATCTTACAGTTGTGTAGGTCAGAAGTCTGGCACAGGTCTCAGAGGGCTACAATCAAGGCATCAGCAGGACAGTGTTCCTTCTGGAGGCTCTAGGGGAGAATCTGTTTCCTTGCCCTTTCCAGCTTCTAGAGGCCACCTGCATTTCATGGCTAGTGGCCTCTTCCTCCATCTTCAAAGCCAGCAATCGCTTTACTCTGGCCCCTGCTTCCATGGTCACATGTCCTTCTCTCTCCCTCTTCCACCTCCTTCTTCTGCCCTCTTGATGACAACGGGCTGGCCCACCCAGATAATTCAGGGTCATCTCCCATCTCAAGGTCCTTAATCTATCACATTTGCAAAGCTCTTTTGCCATGGAAGGTAGGACATGGGCACCTTTGGGGGCTGTTATTCTGCCTGCCCAAGAGGAATCCAACCCACAGGTCTCCTGCCCTTGGCACCATATGGATGAAGGACAAGACTGAGGCATCCTCTTCCTCCCCCTCCCCATCTGCTCCCAGGTCTGAGATGAAGAGCACCCTCCTGCTGGGAACAATGATAAGCCTATCACTAAGAAACAAGGAGTATGGTTGGGGCTGCTCCCGGCTCTAGGACCTACACCTACGAGATCCCAACCTTCAAGGTAGAAATGAATGTCACTCCCTGCAGGCCCTGTGCGTTGCCAAGCTTGGGATCTGCAGCTGACAGGTGCTGAGGGCCGAACCAGGCAGAGGTGTGGTTCCTCCTGTCAGTACACAAGCTGATCAATGCGCTGACAATTCTGACACAAAAAAACATGTTTCGTTAGATGGCAACCTTGGGGGCAGTGAGTCTATGTTAATGTGGGGGGCACCTCAGAAACCGAGGGTAAGAATGGTTGTACAACTCAAGAATGTAATCAATGCCACTTGAATCGTCCATGTAGAACCCTGAATTGGTGCATGTTTTGCTGTGCATAGTCTTAACGACAACAAAATGAAATATATTTTTATAAAAGATCATGTTTCAACCTAGGAGCCCTATGCAGCCTTCAAACAGAGCCCTGAAGGCTTGGAATCCCCTGGCTCTCATTAACCGTAAAACAAGGAGGTCTCTGTGTGTTCAGTCATCTATGCAAATAAACCTGACCAAATAAAACTGAACACCAGGAGACTGTTAAACAAGGTTACACGGTCAAATCCACACTTGGGGGTGGGCCCTTGACCACAAGGGAAGCTGTGGCAACAACACTGACCCCGTGCCCTGTGCCGGCACAGGTGCCGGGTCTGCATGTCACGTGGCCCATAGGGAAAAAAAACAAACACAAATAAAAGGCTCAGCGTCCTCAGTAAGAACAACTTTATCCTTGATACACTCCCTTCCCACAGCTACTGTGACGAAGTCTCTCACAGTGGGCAGCTTTAAAGCACAGAAATTCATTCACTCGCAGTTCTGGAGGCCAGAAGTCTGACTCCCAGGCGTCAGCGGGGCCACGCTCTCTCTGAAGGCTCTAAGGGAAGATCCCGTCCTGCCTCTCCCAGCTTCCAGCAGCCCCAGGCCTTCCTTGGCTTGTAGATGCCCTGTGTATCTCTCCGTCCCTTTTCTTTTCCAAGGACACCGCTCAGATGGGATCAGGACCCACCCTACTCCAGGATGACATCTTTAAAGACCCTCTTTCCGCAGAAGGTACTGTTCACAGGTAGGGTTAGGACTTCAACATACATTTTGGGGGACACAGTTCAACCCATGACACCTGACTTAGACAACGTCACAACGCAAAACAAGTCGTGACCTTTGTGGATGTGACAATCGTGTGAGAAGGTGGCTGCTTTTCCACAAATGGACTAACTAACCCCGGTAAGCTTTTTATTTGGTGAGCCAGCTCTCCTAAAGCCTGGTCTCCCTGCAAATCTTTTTTCCAGTAAACTTACTTTCTTATCTAAATGCCTTTATCTCGAAGTCTCCCTCTGACTCCTCCAATGTACAAGTAGGCACATTGGCCCTTCTGGCTGCCCACTGCCCACCTGCCCCAGCACACCCAGAGGCTGGCCTTTGGGTAGCCTGTCTTAACACTGCCCCACCCCCTGCTTGTCCCAACAACTGTATTTCCTCAGGTAGGTGCAAAGGAAGAAGAAACCCACTTCACTCTCCAAAACGGAAGCCACCCACCAAATGTCTACAAGCAGGAGGCAGGTAAGGAAAGAACGGAGCTTCTGGGAGGGGCTGTGGGTGACAAGAGAACACAGACTCCCTTCTAAAGAGGCAACTGGGCAGTTCCAGCCCATGCCACCAGTTCAGCCTGCCAGTACCATGTAGCAAGTCTCCAGTTCTTCACAAGAAATAGGACACTCCTGATTTTCCAACATTGGCAACCAACCCAATTTTATTTTAAGCACTATGTGGGCTGAACACACACCTCTGCAGACTGTATTTGGCCTGCCCATCTGTAACTTCCGTCCTTCCTTATTAAATATCTCCAAAATAGATGGAATATTCCATCTTCCATACTTTGTATTGCATTTCCTGTGCACGTTTCCACATGAGAACACTTTGGCTTCCCCTCCCATTGTCAATGCCTTCCTGAGCTGTTCAGATCAGTCCTCTCACTCCAGACTTTCTGGAGCCATGGAGGCTGGATGAGCCCCTGAAACTATCGCCCTGAGATAATCTTTAAACATTAAACCAAAAATATCCCGATGTCATCTTAAAATCAAACATTAGTTTAACTTAACTAGTAAAATGTCTGCCTTGAGCATCATGCTCTTTTAAGATCTACCTACATGAGGAAGGAAACCCTGGTGGCATAGTGGTTAAGTGCTACGACTGCTAACCAAAAGGCTGGCAGTTTGAACCTACCAGGTACTCCTTGGAAATTCTATGGGGCAGTTCTACCCTGTCCTATAGGGTCACTATGAGTCGGAATTGATTCAATGGCAACGGGTTTGTTTTTTTTATATGGCATATTGGTTAAGAGTTCAGTTGCTAACCAAAAGGTCAGCAGTTCAATTCCACCAGGTGCTCCCTGGAAACCCTATGGGGCAGTTCTACTGTATCCTCTAGGGTCACTATGAGTTGGAATCAACTCGACGGCAATTAGTTTGTTTTTTGTTTTTTAATATGAGGACTAAGGTGCACCTGACCCAAGCCATTCATTTTCAATCACCTCATATTAATGCAAAAGCTGGGCAATGAATAAGAAAGACTGAAGAAGAATCGATGCCTTTGAATCATGGTGTTGGCGAAGAATATTGACTATACCATGGACTGCCAGGAGAATGAACAAATCTGTCTTGGAAGAAGTACAGCCAGAATGTTTCTTAGAACGGAGAATGGCGAGACTTCATTTCACATACTTTGGACATGTTATCAGGAGGGATCAGTCCCTGGAGAAGGACTTAATGCTTGGTAAAGTAGAGGGTCAGTGAAAGAGAGGAAGACCCTCAATGAGATGGATTGACACAGTGGCTGCAACAACGGGCTCAAACATAGCAACGATTGTGAGGATGGTGGAGGACCGGGCAGTGTTTTGTTCTGTTGTACGTAGGGTCACTATGAGTCGGAAGTGACTCAACGGCACCTAACAACAACATATGGGATCAAAGTGAGAGCAGCAACTCAAAAGATTAGATAGGAATCTTAGGGGGCAGTGAGTTTATGTTAATGGGGGAGCAACAACTCAGAAAAGGAGGGCGAGAATGGTTGCACAACTAGAAGAATGTAATCAGTGTCCCTGAACTGTACATGTAGAAACAGTTAAATTGGTGTATGTTTTGCTGTGTATATTCTCAATAACAACAACAAACTCTATCTCCACTCGCTGTTTATGAGCTGTGGCGCCAAAGAAAATGTCTGAATATGTGTTGTTACTAAAACCCAAGTAGGTGACAACTGAATAACCGCATCCTGTTTTTTATGTTGTTTAGACCCAGTTTCTTTGGAAATAAATACATACCCAGTTTTATCAGAAGAAAAAAAAAAAAGATCCGTTCTCTCCTTTGCTCTCCCAACCTTCTTCTCCACCTCCCTCAGGCTCCGGGATCAGCCACTCATTCACCAAGCACACACTGGAGTGCCTGCAGGGTTGGCACAGTTCCAGGCACAGGGACACAGCAGCAAACCGGAGAGACAAAAATCCATCCACACCAGCATTGAGCTGAGTCAACACTCCACAGTGGAAAGAAGGGAGGCATGTCACAAATGAATGAATGAGTAAGTGAGTGATGGTGGTGCAGGTAGATCCGAGGGTGGGGTGTGAGGCAGGACAGCAGCACTGCCAAGGCACGCCGAGGAAGGTGAGAGGTGCTAGGGCTACTCCATGCTGAGCCTGGTTCAAGTGTCTTGCCAAGGTGGATAGACAAGATCAATAAGCACAGTACTGACAGGGAGAAGAGCTAAGGAGGACAAGCGAGCCGGGAGGGAATATGAAGGTGGGTGTGCTTAGGAGGTTGGAATTTTAGACAGTGGCTTCTAAGAAGGCCTCCTGGCCAGAGTAATGTCGCAGTGGAATCCCATGTACAAGTCAGGGTTGTACGTGGTCAACAGGAGAGAAGATGGAGCATAACGTAATAGACGTGGGTGGGAGGGTGGGTGAAAGTGTGCAGGGAGCTTGTGGACAGTCTCTCCAGGTTGCTTCAATTTTCTCAGTGAAATGAGAAGCAATGTTGCCATCCACTAAGAGTGAGGACAGAGGAGGTAAGGTACAGTGGGGAAGAGGAAAGGCTTGAAAGAGTGGTCTGGGAAGGTGGGTGAGTGACTGGACTATAAGAATATAACAGGAAGGGCCCACCTGATAGTGGGGACCATGCAATTACAACGAGACTGGTCAGCACAGTAGTGGGTCACTTCTGGGAACTTTGAGCTGCACAGAGGCAGATACAGACAGGTGGAGAGAAGGATGGAACCAGGGCAGTGGTTACGCCAGGCAAGTGGGACCCAGCAGATGAGAGGCAGGGGAAGGGAAGGTGAGCGCGAGGGAGGGCTAGTGACTGACACGGAACTTAAGATGGGCAGAGAAGGAAGACAGGGAGTGGGGCAGGAGGGAGGGGCTGTGAAAAGACAACAGGATCAAGGGATTGGAATGGCAGGAGGGTCAAAGACTGTCTGACCTGGGGTGCTGAGGGATCAGTTGAAAGGATCTAAGTGGAAGTTGTTTGAAACAGATGATGGAGGGGTTTGGGTCACTGGTCATGTGAAGGTCAAGGGTATGACTGTGGAATGAGTAGCTGAGCAGGGCAGAAGACATGCTTATTGGAAGAGAGGACATCAAGGAACCGAGAGGCTGATGTCTTCAGCAGGATCACTGTGGAAGGACGCAGTCTGAGTGCAGTTTTCCACCTTTCTCTGTGACCTACAAATGACCTTGTTCATAGGACTAAATGGGTTGGGCTGGCTTCTAGGACGGGATGAGAGTGTAGGCTGACTCCCTTTCTGGGGCGCCTTGACCCAAAACACATCCCACAGCACCTGGTGGGCTATCAGCACATCCCTCCCACCAGGATCTGCTTAGCTAAGTGTGTGTTATATGGCACCTGGCCAACCCCACTTCTGTATCTGTTCCTGGTGGAGAGGAAACAGGATCCCTCTTCTGCAGCACAAGAGGGGTGTGTGGAAACCACCATCTCTGTGTTGCTGCTGCAGGGAGTGACCTCTGCAGGAGACCAATGACCACCACTGAGGCTGGCCTTGCTCTGTCTCTTCTCTGTGTGAGTAAAGCGTTGTTCCAACCAGTGCCTGTGTATAAGTGGTGCTTTTGTTGGTGACCCCAGATGTTGGCTAGCCAGTATGGCACAGCAAGCACGGTTGACAATTACCAACGTGGCAATTAAAGTTACCAAGAAGTATGAGGGGAATTAGTAGCTGAGAAACTGACAGAGAGAAAGAAAGTAAAATTGCCAAGGAACCAGACAATTGCAACAAGGAGGGCCAGTAGGTGATACAGTCTCCTGACGTGTGTGGGTAAAGGGTTAACAAAGCTGGTTCCCCTCCTGTAGGAGGATTTGACCTTAGGTTAACTTTCTGGTCTCGTTTCCCTGGAAACCTGATAAAAGCTGTCTGTGTTACTATATAAGGACTCCTGGTGGCACAGTGGCTAAAGCCATCTACTGTTAACCGGAAGGTCGGCGGTGAAACTACCAGCCACTCTGCAAGAGAGAGAAGCAGTTGGCTTCGGTAGAGACCTATAGCCTTGGAAGCCATATGGAGTCACTATGAATCAGAATCAACTCAATGGCAGTGGTGTTTTTTTTTTGGGGGGTGGGTTGTATTACTAGATAACATGGCTTATAATAAAAACAATCCTGATTGGTAAAATATGCCGGGATTGAGAAGAACTACAAATGAACTATAAATGCCTGATGGAGCCATGCAGAGACTCCTGTTGCTGGCATGTCTTTTGAGGAGCCCCTGAAAGCTAAGCCACCTAATACTAAAAGCCTGTGGGAGTAAGACTTCTAAGCCCAGATGCCTCTCACATCCACACAAGAAGAGTCCTAACTCCTTGTACCTGGGCTGCCTCTGCGAGGTCTCCCGATGGTTGTGTGAACTTGCATGGCCACTGTGAGGACTATTCCCACCAAACGACACCACACGCTGCTTGGCTAGCGAGCTGTGCTGCTTGTCCTGAGTGGGGTCTGTGGGAGTCTTGTGAGTCTGGATGTTTAATGAGCCTGAGTGGACCTTCCGGTGGGTGTTGCAACATGAAATTCAAAGTTAAGTGCTTTATGGAGGAAAAAAAACTGCTGTCATTGAGTCGATTCTGACTCATGGCAACCCCCTGTGTGTCAGAATAGAACTGTGTTTCACAGAGTTTTCAATGGCTGATTCTGTGGAAGTAGATTGCCAGGCCTTTCTTCAGAGGTGCCTTTGGGTAGACTCAAACCTCCAACTTTTCAATTAGCAGTTGAGCACATTAACCATGTATACCACCCAGGGACTGACTTTATGGAAGAGGGACAGAGAATGTTCTAGAAGTAAGTAGCAAAGAGGAGTGCAGAGGACACCCAACAGGTCCAGTGTGGCTGCACCGAAGCAGAAACAACCTGGCCACGGATCCTGTTTGCTAGGACAGAGCTCTGCTGGTCACACCACCCCGAGGAAGGGGATGGTGCCATGGGACAGCAGTTCCAATTGGTTGTCACCAGTGTTTGCTCTGGTTGTTAAAAACCAGGCCAGAGACTTTGTTCTTGATCAGCAGGCAGCCAGGACAGGTCAATAATCAAATACACCAAACATACTCCTTTCTTTAATAATATTTTCCACAACAACAGGCCATAAGGAAACGCCAGTCAAGTCCTGCCCACAGGTCGAAAACAAGTAGGTCAATTTAACAATGCCAACAGCAAAAACGGAGGTGCCACTGTAGCTACGTTCTTATACTCTGTATAAGAGTGTGTTTCAGGGTCTCAAGAGGATAGAACCTTCCAGGTCAGACTAAAAAGGTTTCCTTCATGTCCTAATTCTGACTGGTTTAGGGCTGTTCCTTCCAGGGTTATCGGTTTAGAGCCAAGCAGCTCTTCAGACAGACAGTGGTTTTCAGAGGGCAGAGAAAGGCTGCAGGGTGGTTGCTAAGCAAAGTGGAAATCAAAACATTGGTTTGAAACCAAGGCTTGAGAGCCCAGTAAAAGCAAGCTGACCAGACACACACGGCCAGGCCTGCTAATAAATTTTCCTGCACTCCTCACAGCTACTCTCCCTCACCCAAAAGTCCATGCCTCACAGAACTCACAGAAGAGCCCTTGGGAGGGAGAGGGGGAAGAACTAAAAACAAAACATTATCCCGAGGCCTCTCCTGAGGCTGCATGTGTTGTTGTTGTTGTTGTTAGGTGCCATCCAGTCAGTTCCGACTCCCTATGTTTCACAGAATGAAACACTGCCCGGTCCTGCACCATCCTCACAATTGTTGCTATGTTTGAGCCCATTGTTGCAGCCACTGTGTCAATCCATCTTGTTGAGGGTCTTCCTCTTTTTTTGCTGACCCTCTATTTTACCAGGATGATGTCCTTCTCTAGGGACTAGTCACTCCTGATAACATGTCCAAAGTAATGAGACGAACTCTCGTCATCCTTCTAAGGAGCATTTTGGCTGTGCTTTGTACAAGGTAGCCAGAGAAAATCTGAGGAGGAGTTAGAAGAAAAATATCTGTGGGGCAGGGCAGCCCTTCTCCAGCACTCTCCACACTGTCCCCTCAGGGCCCTGAATGCAGGCCAGGTGGATTCTTTACAGTCAGACTCTTTTTTTCCTTAAAAAGAAGGAATCCAGCAAAGCCATCTGCACCTAAAAAAAAAAACCCACCAATACAGTAATGCTAAAGGGCTCTGGCAGAGCCCAGCAGCAGTGTCCACACCCCGGCCAGCAGGTGGTCAAGCTCTGGGCAGCAGTGCAAGGATAGGAAGATGAGGCAGCATGGGGTGCTGGGGATTTGTCCTTTCATTGGGACAAGGCGGCTACCAGCCCTCCCACCCAACAGGGAGCAAGAACAAGGCATAAAATGCTACTTTCTCTACAAATGCCTGTGTTTTTTCTTTAGACTCTGGAGGGTGGGTGCAGATCCTTCTGAACAATGCTTCGGGCTGACTACAGAAGATTTCCCTCCTCTGGTCAGTTTCCCGCCAATGTCCCCGGGGCCTTCCCCCGCTTCCTCACACAGCATGCCCTCCAGCTGTGTCCCTGTCCTAACAAGCTAGGTCCCAGGCTGGGCCTGGGCTGGGTCTGGTCCCTGCCTGCTACTTCAGGTCTTCTCTCACTTCTTCCCTAACAGGCCAGTCAAACCAGTTCCTCAGGTATCTGGTACCTCCCCACTTCTTCCTCACTCAGATTCTTCCTTCACCTGAAATGTCCCTCCCACCCCTGCCTAAGAGGTCCCTTAGAGCCGCCTCCGTCATAAAACAAGTCGCTACCTCCACACACGTGCATGTACACACATGCACACGCACACACACCCTCAGCAGCCAGTAGTAATGTGACTGCATATATGACTCCTACGTGAGGTGTCCCTGGGTGGTGCAGACGGTCATTATGTTAAGCCACTAACCCGAAGGGCCTCAGAGAAAGGCCTGGTGATATACTACCCAAAACTCAGTCATTGAAAACAGTACGGAGCACAGCTCTACTCTGACACACATGGGGGCACCGGGAGTTGGAATCGACTCGAGGGCAACTGGTACCCTGCATGAGCCTCAGACAGGCCATAGGCTGGGGGCCTGAGGGAGCCTGAGGGAAGGACAAAATCTGTCCCCCACCCTCTCTTCCACCTTCTCCTAATTCACAGGTGTGCCGCTGCTTAGACGCTTATCTCCTCTAAGTCAGCGATTCCCCCAGAGCCCAGATCCGCCCTCCCCACAGAAAGTGTGCAAAGGCTGGATTGAATGGACAACTGGAGGCACTCCACAAGGGTCTTGATGCCTTCTGTGTGCCAGGCACTGTTCTGGGCACTGAGGAGAAGGCAGAGGGCAAATCAGCAGTGAGGCAGGAACACAACCAGGAGAAAAGTGCCTCCAAGAAGCCAAGTGAAGTACACGTTCTCTATGCCTGGAATTAACTCCAGTCCTGAAAAGGGGCAGTTCCAACTCCAGCTGGGCCAGAGTCTGGCCTTAAAATCCTAATCACGTCATAGCCAGCATTCCCAAGGGACACGGGTGTGCCGTATGATGCTGGCAGGTATTCTGTGAACAAAAGGTCAACGTATTTGGGAAACACAGGGCTCACCAAGTGTATGGACTGCAGGACGACTCTGTGCTAACATGTGGTGTACCTCTCCAGGGGGGATATGGGCCCAGACCTTCCTGATCATTGCCCGTGATGTCCTCTGTCCCAGGAACCCCCATCTGCGAAGTCCATTTCCATATGAGGAACCGTCGTTGCCTCCAATACCTGTCCTCCTCCTCTGGGGGGCTTATGCTGTCCTCCTAACACTTCTTTTCAGGAGGATGTCATACCTGTTGCCTGTCTTCATGTCTGGCCCCCACTGCTACCTCCTGCTACTCCTGGTCCTGCCACATGTTGTTCGCGCCTCACACGCTGCGCCTGCCTCCATAGTCTCAGGGTCTGAGCGTGACCTATGCAGGTGCATTCCCTTCGGGCAAAGCAAGTCTGCCTTTGTTTGGAGGATGCTGGGCTGACCCAGTTGAGCCAGGTAGACAAGAGAACCAGATGCCCTCATGGGAAAGGAGAGGGACATGTGAAGGCTCAGTTGAAGGGCCAGGTGGGAAGGGGCATGTGGGGGGTGCTACCACACAGGCTGGCAGCTCAGTCTCGGCTCCGTGCCCGAAACACAGCGGGGGCTAGAGGACCATGGGGAGGCATCCATCCACTGAACGTCTGTCACACAGACTACTGTGCTAGGCAGACAGGCAGTGCCAGCTGCTTTGCTTTGTTTTTCTTTTGAGAATTGCTTGTTATGTCCTTTGCCAGTTTTCGTGTTCAACTATTTGTCCTTCTTGATCTGTAGGAGCTCTTTTATATACCACAATTATCAGTCTTTCCTTTGTCCATTTTATATGTTGCAAAAGTTTGTCCATAGTTTCCTTCTGGGCAGTTGCTTACCTTTTAACCATGTTGACAGTGTCTTAGTTCCCTACAGCTGCCATAATAGAAATACCAGGGTTTGACCCACTGCTGAGAATTTGAATTTCTACCCTAGATATAATGAATCAGAATCGACTTTTCATTTATACATAAGAGCCACCTAGGGATCTTGTTAAAATGTTGATTCAGATATAGAATATCTGGGGGTGGAAGTGCAAATTCTAACAGGGGGTCAAACCAGAATGAACCGGCTCAAAGCCCTGCTCTCTGTCAGCTCTGGAGGAAGGTCCTTGTCTCAGTTTCTGTAGCTCAGGTGTACTCTGGTTCCTTGGCGATCTTCATGTGGCACCTATCTTCCCCCTGTTTGTGCTTCCTTGACTGTGTCTAGGCTGCTCTTCATCAGGAGTGATAATGACTCAGTGATAACGACTCAGTAATAACTGCTCAGAAGTGATGAGGTCTAGGACCCATCATATACTGATATGTTCTCATGAACAGAACCAACACTAATGGTATGTCAGTTTGTCATGCTGTGGTGGCTTTCATGCTGCTGTGACGCTGGAAGCTATGTCACTGGTATTTCGAATACCAGCAGGGTCGCCCATGGTGGACAGGTTTCAGAAGAGCTTCTAGACTTAGAGAGATTATGAAGAAGGACCTGGCCATCTAGTTTTTAAAAAACTGGCCAGTGAAGACCCTAAGAATAGCAGTGGAACATTGTCTGATATAGTGCCAGAAGATGAGCCCTTCAGGTTGGAAGACACTCAGAAGATGACTGGGAAAGAGCTGCCTCCTCAAAGTAAAGTCAACCTTAATGACGTGGATGGAGTCAAGCTTTCAGGACCTACACTTGCTGAGGTAGCAGGACTCAAAATGAGAAGAAGCAGTTGCAAACATCCATTAATAATAGAAATATAGAATGTACGAGGTATGAATCTAGGAAAATAGGCAATCATCAAATATGAAATGGAACATATAAACATCGATATCCTAGGCATTACTGAACTGAAATGGACTGGTATTGGCCATTCTGAATCAGACAATCATACAGCCTACTATGCCGGGAATGACAGCTTAAAGAGGAATGGTGTTGCATTCATCATCAAAAAGAACATTTCAAGATGTATCCTGAAGTACAACACTGTCAGTGATAGGATAATATCCATACGCCTACAAGGAAGACCAGTTAATACAACTATCATTCAAATCTATGCACCAACCACTAAGTCCAAAGATGAAGAAATTGAAGATTTTTACCAATTTCTGCAGTCTGAAATTGATCAAACATGCAATCTAGATGCATTGATAATTACTGGTGTTTGGTGAAAGTTAGAAACAAAGAAGAAGGATGGGTAGTTGGAAAATACGCCCTTGGTGATAGAAACGATGCCAGAGATCGCATGACAGGATTTTGTAAGAATAACTTGTTGCTGTTGTTGATAAGTGCTCTCGAACTGGTTCCAACTAATAGCAATCCTAGGTATAACAGAATGAAACACTGCCTGGTCATGTACCATCCTCACACTCATTGCTACGTTTGAGCCCATTGTTGCAGACATTTTGTCAATCCATCTCATTCAGGGTCATCCTCTTTATCCTGGACCCTCTACTTTACCAAGTATGGTCCCTCCTGATAACATGTCCAAAGTGTACGAAACAAAGTTGTCACGGATTGAATTGAATTATGTCCCCCCAAAAACGTGTGTATCAACTTGGCTAGGCCACGATTCCCAGTATGGTGTGGTTGTCCTCCATTGTGTGATTGTAATTTTATGTTAAAGAGGATTAGGGTGGGATTGTAACACCACCCTTACCCAGGTCACATTCCTGATCCAATGTAAAGAGATAAAAAGGGAAGCAAGAAGAGATGGGGGGACCTCATACCACCAATAAAGAAACACCAGCAGCAGAGAGTGTCCTTTGGACGTGGGGTCCCTGCGCCTGAGAAGCTCCTCGACCAGGGGAAGATTGAGGACAAGGACCTTCCTCCAGAGCCAACACAGAGAAAAAGACTTCCCCTGGAGCTGATGCCCTGAATTTGGACTTTTAGCCTACTTTGCTGTGAGGAAATAAATTTCTCTTTGTTAAAGCCATCCATTTGTGGTATTTCTGTTGCAGTAGCACTAGATAACCAAGACAGAAGTCTCGCCAGCCTCACCTCTAAGGAGCATTCTGGCAGTATTTCTTCCAAGACAGATTTATTCGTTGTTCTGGCAGTCCATGACATATTCAATATTCTTTGCCAACATCATAATTTAAAGGCATCAATTCTTCTTCAGTTTTCCTTATTCACTGTTCAGTGTTCACATGCATATGAGGTGACTGAAAATACCATGGCTTGGGTCAGGCACGCCTTAGTCCTCAAGGTGACATCTTTGCTTTTTAACACTTTAAAGAGGTCTTTTGCAGCAGATTTGCCAAATGCAGTATGTCCTTTGATTTCCTGACGATTGCTTACATGGGTACTGATTGTGGATCCAAGTAAAATGAAATCCTTGACAACTTCAGCTGAGGCTTAAATGGTATACGGAGTAAGCAAAAGGTCACTGAAAAGACAGAAAGAAAAGACCAAAATGGACATCAGAAGAGATTCTGAAACTTGTTCTTGAACATAGAGTACTTAAAGCAAGTAGAAGAAATGATGAAGTGAAAGAGCTGAATAGAAGATTTCAAAGGGTGGCTGGAGAAGACAAAGTATCATAATGAAATGCTGCAAAGACCTGGAGTTAGAAAACCAAAAGGGAAGAGCACTATTGGCATTTCTCAAGCTGAAAGAACTGAAGATAAAAATTCAAGACTCGAGTTGCAATAGTGAAGAATTCTATGGGCAAAATATTGAACAACATAGGAAGCATCAAAAGAAGATGAAAGAAATACACAGAGTCACGGTACCAAAAAGAATTGGTCGATATTCAACCATTTCAGTAGACAGAATATGATCAAGAACCGATGGTATTGAAGAAAGAAGTCCAAGCTGCACAGAAGGCATTGGTGAAAAACAAGGCTCCAGGAATTGACAGAATACCAGTTGAGACATTTCAGCAAACAAATGCAATGCTGGAGGTGCTCACTTGTCTATGGCAAGAAATTTGGAAGACAGCTACCAGTTCAACTGACTGGAAGAAATCCGTATTTGTGGTCATTCCAAAGAAAGGTGATCCAACGGAATGCAGAAATTATCAAAAAATATCATTAATATCACACACAAGTAAAATTTTGCTGAAGATCATTCAAAAATGGTTGCAGCAGTACATCAACAAAGAACCACCACAAATTCAAGCCAGATTCAGAAGAGGACATAGAACCAGGGATATCATAGCTGATGTCAGATGAATTCTGGCTGAAAGCAAAGAACACTAGAAAGATGTCTACCTGTGTTTTATCGACTATGTAAAGGCATTGAACTGTGTGGATCATAACAAATTGTGGATAATATTGTGAAGAATAGGAATTCCAGAACACTTGTGTTCATGGGGAACCTGTACATAGATCAAGAAGCAGTTGTTTGAACAGAACAAGGGGATACTGTGTGGTTTAAAATCAGGAAAGGTGTGTGTCACGGTTGTATCCTTTCACCATACCTATTCAATCTGTATGCTGAGCAAATAATCCGAGAAGCTGGACTATATGAAGAAGAACGTAGCCTCAGGATTGGAGGAAGACTCATTAGTAACCTTGCTTGCTGACAGTGAACAGGACTTGAAGCACCTACTGATGAAGATCAAAGACTAATGAAGATCAAAGAATAGCAGTTGAGATGTTTCGGCAAACAGATCCAGCGCTGGAAGTGCTCACTCATCTATGCCAAGATATTTGGAAGACAGCTACCTGGCCAACCAACTGGAAGAGATCCATATTTATGCCTATTCCCGAGAAAGGTGAACCAACCAAATCCAGAAATTATTGAACAATATCCTTAATATCACATGCCAGCAAAACTTTGCTTAAGATCATTCAAAAGCAGCTGTAGTATATTGACAGCGAACTGCCAGAAATTCAAGTTGGAATTTTTATTTATCAAGTAGACCCTCTTTTTCCCTGGCTTACTTAAATCCTCACCTGTATGTTGTTGTTGTTAGGTACCGTCGAGTTGGTTCCGACTCATAGTGACCCTGTGTACAACATCATGAAACACTGCCTGGCCCTGTGCCATCCTCGTGATCATTGTTATGCTCGAGCCCATTGTTGCAGCCACTGTATTAATCCATCTTGTTGAGGGTCTTCCTCTTTTTCAATGACCCTCTACTTTACCAAGTACGACGTCCTTCTCCAGGGACTGGTCTCTCCTGATAACATGTCCAAAGCACCTGAGACGAAGTGTTACTGCCCTTGCTTCTAAGGAGCATCCTGGCTGTACTGCTTCCACCACAGATGCGTCACCTGCATAATAAACTAAATTACTGTGTTGACATAGTCTCTTCTGAGCCGTCTATTCTACTGATTTGTGCCTGTGGCCTATACCAGTTCTAGGGCTTTAGAGGATGCTTTGTTATGTGATAGACCATTTCTGTCTTCACCGATCTCTTTCAAAACCTTCGTGACTTTTTTTTGCCACTTAGAAAGTAAAATTTTATTTTCAAATTTCCCATTGACACACACATACTGTGTAAACCATCAAGTGGGAAAAAGAAAGAGTAGCTAGCTGTTTTCTGTCCTTCTGCCCAGACCTCTGTCTCGGCTGATTTCAGAAACTCTTCACTTAATCTCAGGGTCTCCTTACAAACAGATCTCCAGTCTCTGCACAGTGTGAGGCACATACCAGCCTATCTTGGGACGTGGGTCAGCAATGGCCACCTCGTCTAATGGAAGCTGGGGTCCTCAAAACTGGTAAACATGATGGCACTAAGATCTGAGGATGTCCAAGGAAGGGAAGTTGACAACTTATATTCCCCCAGAACATCAGATGCCCTTGACCTACTTTTCCCAGTTTTATCTTCCAAAGCCATTTTGTCCGTCATTCAACAGACGCTTCAAGAGTCTCTCCCTTATCTACACCAGGCAGTGTTGGAAATACAGCACTGATCACGACAGACAATGCCTGTCCCCATCGAGCCTACATTCTCGTGGTGGACACAGACCAGACACATGCAAGCAAATAAATGAGGTGATTTCAGTCACAAGCGCCACACAGAAAATAAAACAGCGATGGAACAAAGACAGTTGGTGCGTGGAGGCCATAGGCTGGTTAAGCCAGGGCGGTTAGGGAATTTACCCTCAAAGTCGCGTTTACCATTGAGTTGAGTCTTGAACGAGGACGAGGGCCACCAGGAAAGATCTAATGGGAAGAGCATTCCAGGCAGAAGGAACAGCAAGTACAAAGATTCTGAGACACGAACAAGTCAGGGTTGTTGAAGCAGTGGAAGATGAGGTTGGAGGAGTGGCCCAGGGTCAGGGGATACACGGCCGTGCAGGTCTGCCAGTGTGCTTGCATTTCGCTCTGATGCTGGAAGCTATGCCACCAGTATTTCAAATACTAGCATGGTCACCCATGGTGGACACGTTTCAGCAGAGCTTCCAGGCTAAGACAGACTAGGAAGAAAGGCCTCAAGATCTGCTTCTGAAAATTAGCCAGTGAAAACCCCAGGGATCACAACAGAATATGGTCCAATATAGTGCTAGAAGATGAGCCCCTAGATTGGTAAAAAAAAAAAAAAAGATTGGTAGGCACTCAAAATACACAGAATACACAAAATATACAGGCTGCAAAAATGGACTCAAGCACACCAACAATCATGAAGATGGTGCAGGACCTGGCCGTGTTATGTTCTGTTGAACATGGAGTCACCTACAAGTCAAAGCTCACTCGATGGCAGGTATCAACAACAGGCGGGAGTAGCAAGAAGTCATTTCCAGCCCTCGTTTTTCAACACTCCTTTCTGTTTCCACAGCATCTAAACAAAAACCAACCACCTCCATTATTGAGACAGGCTGGTTCAATCACTGTCCCCGAGCTGTAATGGCATGTGTCACCGTTCACATGATCTGTGGCCACATCCGATAGCATTCTAATCACTCATCTCTACCAGAAGGACCCAGCTTGGTTCCACTTGACCTAAGTTCTGCTGAATCGGGCACCAGGAAAAGCAGAGAACTGTCTCCTCTTCTTAAAGAGACTTTTTCCAACATACAATATCCATCGGCCATTGATACGATTCATAGCAAGGCTAAATTCATGCAAAGTATTGTCAGTCAAAATAGACCACACATTCCCGGACACACAAACACCCCCTCCCGAACCAAGCGACGCCCAGATTATTTTTAAAATGCTGGGCAATATGATGAAAGATACGACTGGAAGCACGTCAACAGATATTAATAAGAATCTACTAAAGCAACCACTGAATTAGCATAAAACAAAAAAAACCATAGCTTATGATATTTTAATAAATACCTTACTTTGCTTTCCTAATTTAAGCTAAAATTGCTATTGCCTTTTTTTTTTTTTTTTTGCTTGTAGGAAAAGGGCAGAATCAAGGAGTGATCGTCTCACACATTTTAATTAATTCATAAGTATCCAATAAAAAATGTATAGCATCAGATTTCTAGGTTTAGCTCAGACTTCCAAGCCATCTTAGACCTTATCTTGCCAGGTAACTCTTCCTAAGATTCGAAGTTCTGGGTAGTTTATAATTTTAGGTGTGTGAAGTAACTGCGCTTATGCTTAGTGTTTAAGCCTTTTTAAAAATATATACACGTGGAATCTCAGGGTAGGAAAGGCAACTTACATTGTGATTCATTTGTTTCAGACTAGGATTCTGAGGCCTGGAGGGAGGGATTGGCTAAACTCCCCCAAGTCCAGGAAGAGCACAAGGAGCCAGGGCTACTGCCCACCATGCCAGCGCCAGACCTGCTATTCCATGTGGTCCACGGCCAGCATCACCTGGAGAGTGACTCACGCAGACTCAGGTGCCACCCCAGACCTACGAGGTCTCCAGTAACGGATGGAGCACCTGGAGCACCGCCTGCTGATCACAGTGAGGCAAGGAGGCTGGCTGGTCCCTTGCCTGGGAACTGTTACCACTTTCTCCAGCAAATGTGTGGCAGGCTCTGGACGCCGCCTCCCTTCTCTCTCCCCACAATTCAGACTACGAAGTAAGCGAGGCGGTTTCCATTTCTAATACACCCGAAGCTACAATATCTTGTTCTCTTAAACAGGCACACACACTTTCTAGAAGAAAAGGTGTAACCTCTAAGGCTGAAAAGCAGAATGGGGCGGTGGGGGCGGGGAGACAGGAAGGGCAGGGGCCCAGTGTCTCCAGCTCATTGCCCACGGCTGTCTGGAAAACATCAGTTACCCACACGGAGCCCTGGGTCCTTGTCACTGTGGTCACCTGCTGAGAGGAAGGAGAGGAAGCCTCTTGGGCAGAGGGCTAGGGGAGCATGGGAAGGGTTTGGAGAAGGCGTCGCTGGAACTTTCTAGAGTTTGAACTGAGGAAAGGGAGAAAGTAGTTTGCTTTCTCTGTGTAAAGCATTACAGCCACAATCAGAACAAAGTCAATACAAGTTCCCGCCTGCCAACCCCAGCCTTTGCATGGATCAACAGCACACACAAAAGGCGGCAGTCAGCAGAGATAAGGAACTGTGCCTGACACCTTCCAGAGCCTGACCATTTCCAGAGAGAGACTGGAACATCACAGTCCTCCATGGGGCAGAGCATCAGCCCTGCCCCCCACGCCCCAAATTCTACACCCACACTGGAGCCAGGAGAGCAGCCATGGCTCAATGAGACCACGCATGCTTTAAAGGACACTGGGTAAACACGCCTGTGCTACTTATCACCTGTGTGCCCTGGTTTTCTAATGAGATCTTACTAACATACTGTTCCCTGGAGCCACCCAGACTTATTCACAACGCGGCTCTGCCACTAACCAGAGCTGGAACCTTGGGTGCGTCCTTCAGCCTCTCTGTGCCCCCGTTTCTCCAAGTGTAGAACACAGATCATTAGAGGCTGCCTTGTTGTGAAGATCAAGTAAGTCCACACATGTAAAACAGGACAGTGCTGGGCATATGGTTGTTGGTAGTTGCCATCGGGTCAATTCCAGTCCACGGTGACCCCACGTGCAAGGAACTGTGTTCCGCAGGGCTTTGATGGCTGTGACCGTTCTGAAGCACACTGCCAGGCCTATCTTCCGAGATGCCCCTGGGTGGGTTCAATCCGCCAAACCTTTCAGCTAGTAGTCGAGCACTTAACCATTTTTGCCACCCAGGATGCCTTGGTCTATGGCAAGTGCTGCTTAAGTGTTAGCTATTATTATTATTATTATTATTCTATTTAAGCAGCTAAAAATTCAAATCAGCCTCCAACATGCATCCTTGAACAAACAGGCTCCAATCTGTGGTTATTTCCTAGAAAACTTCTACATGGGGGACACTGGCTCAAGGACATGAAAGGAGGATTGACCCTGACGTGAACAATGCCTCCAGGTGCCTTCCAGTGAGTCCTGAAAAGTGGTCAGGACTGCCTCAGCTGTTTTGTAACGACCACAAAGGTGGGACTGGCCGGCCAGTGATGACGGTCCCACCTCCCCCATCACGGAAGACCTGCTGTCTGCAGGGACAGCCGGGGATGCTGGAGCAGCTCTGGGGCTTGGTTTCTAAGAGTTCACCTTCATCAGGCAGATACCTCGCTGGCCCACCGTGGGGTGGGGTGGCCACCATGCCACCTAGCCCTGCCAGGAGGTGTGTGGGGACCCCAAGCATCTGGGATCTCATTCCCAAGCCTGGGCCTGGGTCAGTTTACCTGGGGCTTTAAGGACAATTCAAGTAGAAAGAAAACGGAACGTTCTCGTCCTTAGGTGGGAGGCTGAAGCAGCCAAGCGGCAGCAGCTGAGTGGCCAGAAACCACAGTGGGGAACCTGAGCACCAAAGGAGCCTTCCAGAGATGCGTGACACACACGTGTGCACACACACATGCACACAAATATATGCATGTCTATGCACACTACACATTCGTGTGTACAGGCACATCACATATGCATATGCATACAAGTACACACATGTACACACACTACTCATGCACGTGTACACTCGTCCACACATGTACACACACACATAGGCACACATCACACATGCGCGTGCACACACACAGCAACTGGAGCAGCACACCGCCACCTTTGCCCTTGAGCAGGCCTGCTCTCATCGCTTGTGGGGCTTGTGGCCAGAGGATGAATCGAAGCCTGTGCCCCACATGTCTAACTAAAGTTTTAAGTCAAGCTAGCCAACTGTGAAATACAACATGTTCCCTGTCCTCCTGCCTTGAGAAATACATCGCCTGGACGGCCGGGTCCCAAATGTGGCCAGTGGACAGAGGTGCCCCAACCTAGTCCCATTCTCTTCCAACCACCCCCCACCCCGCAGGGCTTCACACCTCTCGGCAGAGGCCTCACGTACACACAAGAAATCCCCCGCCGGTGTCTCGAGTTCTACCCACATCCCTCACCCCTGCCACCCCCAAGCCTGGGGTGGACACCGAACTGCACACCAGGCCCACAGGAGGCTGGGGACCACTGTGCAGAAAGTCCAAAGTCCAGAAGGTGGAGCACAGCGCCAGATGGGTACAGCTCCTGCTGGGAGGGGAGCCAAGGCCGTGTAAAGTGTTTGGGGACAAGGCCATCCTTTGTCCCGGTCTATGGGCAGTGCCGCCAATGAGACCAGGCTCCTCCTTCTGAGCCCATCACTGCTGCCCACAGGAAGGCTGCGGGGGGCCTGGCTCCAAGAGCACCGCTTCTGCCAGCTGTGACTGGCTCTCCCAAGTGGTCACTTTGATCTCAGAATCAATTCACACCACCCTTTCTGCTTTTGGTCACATTTAAATATGCCAAGTAGGTTTTGAACCTACACATAAATGCAAGAAAAAAAAGTCAATAAATGAAAATCTTGCTTGGCATTAAACAAGCTAAATCTTAGGTTAGTTTTTCATAAAAAATACAGGAGGGGCAGATAAAATAAAACAGACAATATATTGATAACTATGAACACTGAGTGAGAGGTACATAGGTTCACTTTTCTCTTTCGTGTGTTTGAAAATTTCCACAATTAAAAGTTTAAAAAAAAAAAGTTTGGGGCCACAGAGCCGAAACATGAGCCTAAAAAACAAACCAAACCCATTGCCGTCGAGTCAATTCCAACTCATAGCCACACGAGCCTGGCAAGGGCTAAATCCATGATCTTAGCAGTGAGTTCCAAACTGAGAGCTAAAGCTTGTGCTGAGTCCGTCGGGATCTTTGTAAACATTGCACTGAGAACACCTGCGCTAGAGAAGGTGGCAGCAAGGGTCACGGAGGCGAACAGACCGCTGGGCCCAGGTCACTGCCCAAGTTTCCAGGTAGGAGGCTGGAGCCCTCCACCGCCTCACCACAGCTTCAACCTTGGTCCAGAGAATTTGTAAAGGGCAGCTCACTCCATTCTCTCAGAAGCAATTCCCCACCACCACCCCCTGCCCTGGAGGAGACGCTGACTCATGGGGACCCCATGTGTGTTAGAGTAGAACTGTCCTCCGTAGGGTTTTCAATGGCTGATTGTTCAGAAGTGGACCACCAGACATTTCTTAGAACGCGGCTCTGGGTGGACTCCAACCTCCAACCTGGATACGTTAGCTGAGTGCAGTAACCATTGTACCACCCAGGAACTCCCAGATGCTCTCATGCAGGTCAGGCTTCAAGTCACTGACTGCCTTAGTCATCTACTGTTGCTGTAACAGAAACACCAAAAGCGGGTGCTCTAACAAACAGAAATTTATTCTCTCACGGTTTCAGAGGCTAGAAGTCTGAATTCAAGGTGCCAGCTCTAGGGAAAGGCTTTCTTTCTCTGTCAGCTCAGAGAAAGGGCCCTGTCTCTTTGAGCTCCCGTTCCTGGGGGATCTTATGTGGCTTGGCATCTCTCTCCCTCCATCGATGCTTCTCTCCCTTGCTTGTTTAATCTCTTTTACATTTCAAAAGAGATTGATTTAAGATACACGCTACACTAATCCTGTCTCATTAACGTAAATAGGATTATAATCCCAGGCATAAACCAAAACCAAACCCATTGCCATCAAGGTGATTGACTCATAGCAACCCTATAGGTCAGAGCAGAACTGCCCTACAGGGGCTCCGAGGCTGTAAATCTTCATGGAAGCAGACCGCCACATCTTTCTCCCGCAGAGCAGCTGGTGGGATCAAACCACAGCCCAGCACTTAACCACTGTGCCCCCAGGGCTCCTACCACAGGCACAAAGGTGAGGATTTACAACAGAAATTTGGGGGGCGGAGGGGAACACAATTCAATCCATAACACTGACCAAATAAATCCAGGTCAGAAACACGAGGACCGCAATAGTCCTGACAGCACCTTGCTGTAGCTTTAAACCATTTTGCCACTTCAAACAAAGCTCGACTTTGTGACCTTTGCACGAACACAGCAGCTGCAGGACCCAGGGGCCCAGTGTTTACATAGAACCCTCTCCCCCAGAAGCTCCAGGTAACTTAGGAACACTCTCTAATCAACTTAATTAAGTCTCCCAAGTCTACTTCCCCACCCCTCCCTCCTTGCTGCCTGTTCAACAGTGAGCAAGGCTGGGTGAGAGCAGGAGGCTTTCACTCACACACGAACACAGGTGCAGTCTCCAGACACCCTCAGGCCACCCTTCCCGGGTGTCTGTTGGCCACTATGGAGCCACGTGGCAGCCCCACTTATGCACCTCTCCCTACACCCAGCTCACGCCAAGTCTAAGAGAGCCAGAAAGGGAGACAGAAAGATGGCAAGTGCTTTTTGCCCCAATATGCAAATTTTTTACTGCAAATAAGAGAACATCTGGATACTATTTGTGGACTGTGGCCCAAGGGAAATTGCTACACGTGACAGCTTTTCATCTATACTTAAGAAGCCTCCTACCAATGAATCAGGTTACCAAGAAAACTTCAAAAAAAAAAACAAAAAACTTTTAAGTTGGTGCCAATAAGGCTGGCTGTTCTGCCTCTGGACTCCTTCTTCTCTGATGTACATAAAAGACTGATTCTCAACCTCATTCTCTTAGAAGAAAGAATTTGGACTTATTCCGTTAACGGATCTCCTGCTAAAAGGCTTGACGGCCTGGAGACTGCCCTATAGATTTCATGTTACAAGCAGAGGACATGGAACCAGGGATATCATTGCTGCTGTCACATGGATCCTGGCTGAAAGCAGAGAATACCGGAAAGATGTTTACCTGTGTTTTATTAACTATGTAAAGGCATTTGGCTGTGTGAATCAACAAATTATGGATAACGTTGTGAAGAATGGGAATTCTAGAACATTTAATTGTGCTCATGAGGAACCTGTACTTAGACCAAGAGGCAGTCGTTTGACCAGAACAAGGAGATACTTTGTGGTTTAAAGTCAAGAAAGGTGTGTGTCAGGCTTGTATCCTTTCACCATACTTATTCTATCTGTGTGCTGAGCAAATAATCTGAGAAACTAGATTATTCGAAGAAGAACAGGGCATCAGGATTGGAGGAAGATTCATTAACAGCCTGTGATATGCAGATGACACAATCTTGCTTGCTGAAAGTGAAGAGACTTGAAGCACTTACTGATGAAGATCAAAGACCACAGCCTTCAGGGTGGACTACACCTCAACATAAAGAAAACAAGAATCCTCACAAATGGACCAATGAGCAACATCATGATAAATGGGGAAAAGATTGAGGTTGTCAAGGATTTCATTTTACTTCTCATGGAAGCAGCAGTCAAAAATCAAAAGACGCATTGCATTGGACAAATCCACTGCAAAAAATCTCTTTAAAGTGTCAAAAAGCAAAGATGTCACTCTAAGAACTAAGGTGTGCCTGATGCAAGCCATGGTGTTTCCAGTCGCCTCATACGCATGTGAAAGTTGGACAATGAATAAGGAAGACCGAAGAAGAATTGATGCCTCTGAATTATTGTGCTGGTGAAGAATCTTGAATATACCATGGGCTGCCAGAAGAACAAACAAATCTGTCTTGGAAGAAGTACAGCCAGAAATGCTCCATAGATGCGATGATGACGAGGCTTCGTTTCATGTACTTTGAACATGTTATCAGGAGGGATAAATTCCTGGAGAAGGACATCATGCTTGGTAAAGTAGAGGGTTAGCGAAAAAGAGGAAGACTCTCGACAAGATGGACTGACACAGTGGCTGCAACAATGGGCTCAAGCGTAGCAACAATTGTGAGGATGGCTCAGGATCCGGCAGCATTTTGTTCTGTCGTACATAGGGTCGCTGTGAGTTGGAACTGACTTGACGGTACCTAACAACAACAGAGGACTATGAACCAATCATCAGTTTTTCCTAAACCAAAACCAGCTGCCACCGAGTCGACCCGGAGTCATGGCAACCCCTTCGTGTGTCAGAGTAGAACAGTGCTCCATAGGGTTTTCAGTGGTTCATTTTTTTGGAAGTAGATCACCAAGTCTTTCTCCCAAGGTGCCCCTGGGTGGCCCTGAACCTCCAACCCTCCCATTAGCTGTGGAGTACTTTAACTGTTTGCACCACCCAGGGACTTCTTCCCTAAAAGCACAACGCAATGCCAGAGCCCGGCTGCTAAGGAATGCTGAACCCTTCAAGCAAGAGGCATTTTTTCAAGTCAGCATCTCTCCGGGATAAGATTTGCTATAAAGACGCTGGGCCCAGCTGTCAGAGGCCATGTGCTTATGGGTGTCTGCTGACTCACCTAAAAGCAGCAGTGCGCATCGGACGGAATTTTTCGGAGCACTCAGGGCCTGTGATGATTAAGATTGTGTGTTGACTTGGCTAGGCCATGATTCTCTGTGTCTATATATGATCACGCCCATGATTGAATCTGCTGTTGAGTAGCCAATCAGTTGAAAGGGAGTTTCCTTGGGGGTGTGGCTTGCATCCAAATATGAGGAGACGCTCTGGGTTTTTGGCTTGCTCTGGATCCTGCAGCTGCCTCTTATTCATCTGACCTTTGGTTCTTGAAACTTGAGCTAACAGCTTATCTGCCGATTTTGGGATTTGTTGATCTTCACAGCCTGTGAATGGGAGCCCTGCTCTCTGCCCTGGAGATCTTGGGTTCACCAGCCCCTGCAGCTATGTGAATTGAGAGAAGCCTCTATTGTGATTCACGGACTTGGGACATTCCAGCCTCTGTGGTGTGAGCCGTTTCCTTGTAATAAATCTCTCTATATATTTATACATTTTACTGGTATTGCTTCTCTAGAGAACCCAGCCTAACCAGGGCCCAAGAAGAGACCATTACCCACACTGGAATAAACCCATGATATTATCCCTTTAGACCCATCACTGGAAAACCACAGCTGAACTGAGAAGGAACCTGCCCTCAACCTTGAACATCACAGAAAGTGTGAATGGTCAGGGTTAGGTGCTGACTATGCTGGCTGCCGGGGGTAGTGATGGTTCAGTGGGAGAATTCTCATCTTCCATGTCCGAAACCTGGATTCGATTCCCAGCCAATGTACCTACCTCATGCGTGCTGCCATGATGCTGAACAGGTTTCAGAGGAGATTCCAGACTAAGATGGACTAGGAAGAAAGGCCTGGCAATCTACTTCCAAATATCAGTCAATGAAAACCCTATGGCTCACAACACTCCAATTACACAACTCTTATGGATTGAATTGTGTCCCCCTAAAATGTGTATCAACTTGGTTGGTCCATGGTTCCCAGTATTGTGTGATTGTCCACCATTTTGTCATCTGAGGTGATTTTCTCATGTGTTGTAAATCCCACCTCTATGATATTAATGAAGTGGGATAAGCAGCAGTTATGTTAGTGAGGCAGGAGTCAATCTACAAGATACAGTTGTGTCTTAAGTCAATCTCTTTCGAGATATAAAAAACAGACATGAGCAGAGAGTTATGTGGGATCTCATACCAATAAGAAAGCAATGCCAGGAGTAGAGCATGTCCTTTGGACCCAAGGTACCTGTACCGAGAAGCTCCTACACCAGGGAAAGACTGATGACAAAGACCTCTCCCAGAGCCGACACAGAGGAGAAAGCCTTACCCTAGAGCTGGAGCCCTGAATTCAGACTTCTAGCCTCCTAGACTTCCAGCAAGAAAGCTGTGTCATCTGCAAGCTGCTAATGAGTCTTCCTCCAATCCTGATGCACCGTTCTTCATATAATCCAGCTTCTTGGATTATTGCTCAGCATACAGACTGAACGTTGTTCTTGTTGTTAAGTGTCGTCGAGACAGTTCCGACTCATAGTGACACTATGTACCACAGAGCAAAACACTGCCCAGGCCTGCACCACGCTCACAATCATTGCTATGCTTGAGCCCATTGTGGCAGTCACTGTGTCAATCCATCTCTTGAGGGTCTTCCCCTATTCCGCTGGCCCTGTACTTTACCAAGCATGATGTCCTTCTCTAGGGACTGATCCCTCCTGACAACATGTCCAAAGTATGTAAGACATAGTCTTGCAATCCTTGCTTCTAAGGAGCATTCTGGTTGTACTTCCTCCAAGACAGATTTGCTTGTTTTCTTGGCAGTCCACGGTATATTCAATATTCTTCGCCAACAGGACCATTTAAAGGTGTCAGTTCTTCTTCTGTCTTCCTTATTCATTGTCCAGCTTTCACATGCATATGATGCGATTGAAAATGCCATGGCTTGGGTCAGGCGCACCTTAGTCTTCAAGGTGGCGTTTTTGCTTTTCAACACTTTAAAGAGGTCCTTTGCAGCAGATTTGCCCAATGCAATATGTCTTTTGATTTCTTGACTGCTGCTTCCATGGTTGTTGATCGTGGATCCAAGTAAGATGACATCCTCGACAACTTCAATCTTTTCTCCATTTATCATGATGTTGCTTATTGATCCAGTTGTGAGGATTTTTGTTTTCTTTATGTTGAGGTGTAATCCATACTGAAGGCTGTGGTCTTTGATCTTCATCAGTAAGTGCTTCAAGTCCTCTTTACTTTCAGCAAGCAAGGTTGTGTCATCTGCATATCGCTGATTGTTAATGAGTCTTCCATCAATCCGGATGCCCCATTCTTCTTCACAGAGTCCAGCTTCTCGGATTATTCCAGATTGAATAGCTATGGTGAAAGCATACAACCCTGACACATGCCTTTCCTGACTTTAAACCACACAGTCTCTCCATGTTCTGTTCGAACAACTCCTCTTGATCAATGTTGTCATCAATTGAATTGTGTCCCTCCAAAACATGTGTCAACTTGGTTAGGCCATGATTCCCAGTATTGTGTGGTTGTCCTCCATTTTGTGGTGTATGTAATTTTTCTATGTGTTGTAAATCTTAATCTCTGCCTGTGTTGGTTAATGAGGCAAGAAATGTTAAAGAGCATTAGGGTGGGCTGTTACACCTTACTCAGGTCAAATCCCTGATTCAATGTAAAGGGAGTTTCCCTGGGGTGTGGCCTGAATCACCTTTTATCTTACAAGAGATAAAAGGAAAGGGAAGCAAGCAGAGACTCGGGACCTCATACCACCAAGAAAGCAGTGCCCATACCACCAAGAAAGCAGTGCCGGGAGCAGAGTGCATCCTTTGGACCCAAGGTGTGGAGAAGCTTCTAGTCCAGAGGAAGATTGATGACAAGGGCTTTCTACCAGAGCCAACAGGGAGAAAAAGTCTTCCACTGGCGCTGACGCCCTGAATTTGGACTTTTTAGCCTACTAGACAGTGAGAGAATAAATTTCTCTTTGATAAAGCTATCCACTTGTGATATTTCTGTTACAGCAGCACTGGATGACTAAGATATGTACAGGTTCCTCATGAGCACAATTAAATGTTCTGGAATTCCCATTCTTCACAATGTTATCCATAATTTGTTATGATTCACACAGCCGAATGCCTTTACATAGTCAATAAAACACAGGTAAACATCTTTCTGGTATTCTCTGCTTTCAGCCAAGACCCACATGACATCAATGATATCCCTGGTTCCACGTCCTCTTCTGAATCCAGCTTGAATTTCCAGCAGTTTCCTGTCAATATACTGCTGCAGTCACTTTTAAATGATCTTCAGCAAAATTTTACTTGAGTGTGATATTAATGATATTGTTCGATAATTTCCATATTTAGTTGGATCACCTTTCTTGGAAATAGGCATAAATATGGATCTCTTCCAGTGGGTTGGCCAAGAAGCTGTCTTCCAAATTTCTTGGCATAGACGAGTGAGCACTTCCAGTGCTGCATCCACTTGCTGAAACATCTCAGTACGTATTCCGTCAATTCCTGGAGCCTTGTTTTTCACCAATGCCTTCAGTGCAGCTTGGACTTCTTCCTTCAGTATCATCGGTTCCTGATCATATGCCACCTCCTAAAATGGCTGAACATCAACCAATTCTTTTTGGTATAGTGACTCTGTATATTCCTTCCATTTTCTTTTGATGTTTCCTGTGTCCTTTGATATTTCCCACGTAGAATACTTCAGTAGTATTGCAACTCGAGGCTTGAATTTTTTCTGCAGTTCTTTCAGCTTGAAAAATGCCGAGCATGTTCCTCCCTTTTGGTTTTCTACCTCCAGGCCTTTGCACAGTTCATTATAATACTGTACTTTATCTTCTCCAGCTGCCCTTTGAAATCTTCTGTTCAACTCTTTTACTTCACCGTTTCTTCCTTTCGCTTTAGCTACTTGACATTCAAGAGCAAGTTTGAGAGTCTCTTCTGACATCCATCTTGATCTTTTCTTTCTTTCCTGCCTTTTTAATGACCTCTTGGTTTTTTCATGTATGATGTCCTTGATGCCATCTCACAACTCATCTGGTCTTCAGTCATTAGTGTTCAATGTGTCAAATCTATTCCTGAAGTGGTCTCTAAATTCAGGTGAAATACACTCAGGGTAGTACTTTGGCCCTCTTGGACTTGTTCTAATTTTCTTCAGTTTCAACTTGAACTTGCAAACGAGCAACTGATGTTCTGTTTCGTAGTCGGCCCCTGGCCTTATTCTGACTGATGATATTGAGCTTTTCCGTCATCTCTTTCCACAGATGTAGTCAATTTGATTCTTGTGGCGAGGTTCACGTGTATGTTGTTGTTGTTACGTGCTGTTGAGTAGGTTCAGACTCATAGCAACCCTATGTACAACAGAATGAAACACTGCCCGGTCCTGTGCCACCCTCACAATCCTTGTTATGCTTGAGCCCATTGTTGCAGCCACTGTATCAATCCATCTTGTTGAGGTTCTCCCTCTTTTTCCTGTATAGTTGCCAATTATGTTGTTGAAAAAGTATGTGCAATGAAGAAGTTGTTGGTCTTGCAAAATTCTATCATGCGATCTCTGGCATTGTTTCTATCATCAAGGCCTTATTTTCCAGCTACGGATCCTTCTTCTTGTATCCAACTTATGCATTCCAATCACCAGTAATTATCAATGCATCCTGATTGCACGTCCTATCAATTTCAGACTGAAGAAGTTGGTAAAAATCTTCAACTTGTTCATCTTTGGCCTTAGTGGTTGATGTGTAAATTAACAACCTGCATCATGCAGATGATATAACCTTGATTGGTGAAAGTGAGAGGACTTGAAGCACTTACTGATGAAGATCAAAGACCATACAGCCCTCAGTATGGATTTCACCTCAACATAAAGAAAATTTAATCATCACAACTGGACCAATAAGCAACATCATGATAAAAGGAGAAAAGATTTAAGTTGTCGAGGATTTCATTCTACTTGGATCCACAATCAACACTCCTGGAAGCAGCAGTCAAGAAATCAAAGGACATAGCGCATTGGGCAAATCTGCTGCAAAAGACCTCTTTGATGCATTGAAAAGCAAAGCAAAGATGTCACCGTGAAGACTAAGGTGCGCCTGACCCAAGCCATTGTTTTTTCAGTCGCCTCATATGCATGCAAAATCTGGACAATGAATGAGGAAGACTGAACAATTGACGCATTTGAATTGTGGTGCTGGCGAAGAAGAATATTGAATATACCATGGACTGCCAAAAGAATGAACAAATTTGTCTTGGAAGAAGTACAGTCAGAATGCTCCAGTGAGTTGGAACTGACTTGATGGCACCTAACAACAACAACAACAGCCTTCTAGACTGTGAGAGAATAAATTTCTGGACTCCCAGGAGAATGAACAAATCCGTCTTGGAAGAAGTACAGTCAGAATACTCCTTGAAAGCAAGGATGGTGAGACTTCATCTCATGTACTTTGGACATGTTATCAGGAGGGACCTGTCCCTGGAGAAGGACATCACGCTTAGTAAAATAGAGGCCAGTAAAAAGGACGAAGATCCTCAACGAGATGGACTGACATGGCGGCTACAACAATAGGCTCAAACGTAGCAACGCTTGTGAGGATGGTTCAGGACCAGGCAGTGTTTCATTCTGTTGTGCATGGGGCCACTATGAGTCAGAATTGACTCAACGGCCCCCAACAACAAAAACAACAGCCTCTTAGACTGTGAGAGAATAATTTTTTATTTGTTAAAGCCATCGGCCTTTGGCATTTCTGTTAAAGCACACTAGATAACTAAGACACCAGCTGATCATGGGGATGGCACAGGACTGGGCGGCATTTTGTTCCCTTGTGCATGGGGTCCCTATGAGTCGGGTGCTGACTCGACAGCAGCTGACAACAACAATATGTTGGCTGGCACAAGTATGTGAGTCCCACACAAGCCTAGAGATTACAACTTTCGTGTAAAAAACGAAGGCATTCTTAACCTTGTCAAGAAAGGAAATGAAAAACACTAGACCTGCAAACACAGACGGAAATTTCAGGTCCTGAGCCACACTGTACAGACGTGACCTGTTTCGGGTATTTAAAAAGTTGAAACAACTTTCTCGTCACAGAAGGTTCTTACAGTCCTCCTCTGGGGCAGCAATGCCAGTAAACGCTACAGCTGCTTTGTAAAAAGAGTTTTATTTCATTTAAGAAAACCAGACCTCAAAAGTTAAGTATTCAGCCCAGCCAGTGTCTCTGGGTGGTGTGGTCAGTCCACACACCCAGAGGTGGCTCGTAAGAAAGGGCTGGCTACCTACTTCCAAAAACTCAGTCTTTGAAAACCCCATGGAGCACAGCTCTGACACACACAGCATCACCGTGAGTCAGAGGTGACTCAAAGGCAACTCATTTTTTTCCCTTTTGTTATTCAACCCCAGGTCTCCTGATAAATGAATGCTAGGTTAAGTGACAGATGTGGAGTGCACGCTGTAGGAAAAAGAGCCCAACCAGTGCCTACTCATAGCAACCCTACAGGACACCACAGGACTGCCCCACAGGGCTTCCCAAGCTGTGAATCTTTAAAGAAGCTGACTGCCACATCTTTCTCCTGCGGAACCACGGGTGGTTTTGAACCACCGACCTTTCTGTTAGCAGCTGAGAGCTTTAACCACTGTGCCGGCAGGACACCTCCACCCATTTCCTTATACCCTCTGTCCTGGAATCAACCACCAATGTAATACAAATGCATCTCGGCACAAACTTCATTTCTTAATGGAAAATATGCACTATTTTACTTTCATTAATCATTTTAAAATCTTCGCTTTGGGGAAAAAAAAATCTTTTTCCCCTGGTGGCTTAAATGTCTATGAACCTTACTTTACTGTGATCCAACCGAAGGACATTTTCATATCTTTGATGAAGGGGTATTTTCGTACTATGAAATCAATCTCAGTTCTGATAAACGTTCTATGAAGTAGACGTCTAAAATGGAATGGAAATTTTTGTGGGTTTCTTTCAAGGCCTTACCAAATGACCAAATTTGGACTTCTCAGGACAGGGCACAGATTGGAATAATCGGATAATGACTTAATCCACAATTCACTGCACATTTGTGATACTGAGAATACTGGAGACATTGTTTCAGTAGTCAAGTGACTAAAAACAAGCCAGAAAATTATATGCTAATGAAGTGACTGCTGTCATCATTAGCTGCCATCAAGTCAGCCCCAACTCACGGTGACCCCACGCACAAAGGGATCAAAGCACTGTGATCCATAGGGTTTTCACGGCCTAATATTTCAGAAGTAGATTGCCAGGCCTTTCTTCCTGGTCTTAGTCTGGAAGCGCCACTGAAAGCTGATCGGCATTCTAGCAATAGGCAAGCTTCCACTGACTGACAGGTGGTAGCTGCATTTGAGGTGCACTGGTTGACGGGAATCGAACCTGGGTCTCCCTCACGGAAGGAACAGGGAAGTGGAAATAGGAGAGATGGTGCTTCCAAGGCATCCATCCTCACTGAGGAGGCAATGGATACGAATGCAGAAAAAAAGACACATTTCTAAAGACCTGAGCAAGTGAGCGTCCGCTGCACCTGCCCGGCACCTCCATTCCAGGTGACTCTGCTCTGTGCTCTGTTCAGCTTCGTACACAGAAAGATGGTGGAGCTGGAGGCCACCCTAAGCCCACTGTCCTGTGTTGCTGTTTAAAATCCTAACAATCCTACCCGCTTTTGCTCACTTTGGTGTTACCTAGACCCTGGTCATGAATGCTGGCAACAAAACAAGGGAGGGGACGTAGTGATACAAGAAGTCGCGCACTGTGTGACCTTACAGAAATGCTCAGACAGGAGCTGTGTCGCCCTGGCAAGAAAGTTTCTCTTCAGGCCTCAGTTTACTCATCTGCAATACCAGGATAATAATATCTCTTTTCTAATTGTGAAAATTAAATGAGACTATGTCTCTAAAGTCCTCGGAGCACACCGCCCCTCTCAGGACTTCTGTGCCTCCCTTCAAATATTCCCGGCAGAAATGTAGTCACCAGGTAGTGTGTCAAAATCCACGTTCTCTACTCTGCTGTACTAACACTTCAAGCGGCGGCGCTAGCTGCAGTTTGGGGGTCGTCTCTCCGTTATAGGGCTTTGATCCTTAAGCCAGACCCACAAACCAAACGGCAATCCCTGGCTTCCTCACCAGCCGGTGCAACAGAAGCGGAGCGACCGGCGCACTGGGACCGTCATGAATGTGTAACGCGCCCCGAGAGGGCGCGCGCCCTAAATCGCCGGAGCCCGGCGCTCGGAGAACTCGACCCTCCGCGCACAGGCGGGCGGGCGGGCGGGCGGGCGGGCGCGGACCGAGAGCCTGGCCCGGGAGTGTCCCCGACCTCCGTCCCCTCGCCATGCCACTCAGAAAGGCCGCCCCCCACGCGCGACCCCCAAGTCCCGGGGACGGGAGGTGCCCTTGCTCGGTTTCAGCAAATGCGGGGTCTCCGCTCTGGGGGCTGCCCCTGGGCCGGAGAGGAGGGGACCGGGGCCAGGAGAGGAGGGGGCAGGACCCGGGCCCGGTGAGGAGGGGACCGGGGTCAGGAGAGGAAGGGACCCGGGCCCGGAGAGCAGGGGACCGGGGCTCGGAGACGAGGGCACCGGGGCAGGCGCCGCACTCACCGAGCGTGGCCACCGTGCCGGCCTCGAAGAGCAGGCAGTCGCCGCGGCCGCGCGCCTCCAGCAGGACGCTGCTCTCTCCCGCGGGCTCCAGCCGCGCGAGCAGCCGCAGCCCCTTGCTCAGGGACATGGCCGGGGCCGGGGCCGCGTCGGTCCCCGCGCTCCCCGCCGCCACTTCCAGGAGTTTCACTTTGTGCGGCGCTCCCGCCGGGCGCAGGCTCCTCCCCGGCCTCCTCCTCTTCCCAGCCTCCTCCACCTCCTCCTCTTCCTCCGCCCGCGGGGCAGGTGAGAGGGCGCGGCCCGGGCCAGGGGGTTCCCCAGAGGGGAGGCCGCGTAGGGGCTGATCCTGCGCCCCAGTGGGAAGAGGGCTTCCCGGGGCGAACAGCTGATAGGAAGATGCCAGGCATTCTTCTCTGCGGAGGAGGATGAAGGCCGGGGGTGCCTGGTGCCCTGTGTAATCCTGAAAGGACGTCCGGGGCCTTATAAGGACAGCAGGCCGGCGGGCCTGCGAGGCTGAGAGCCACTGGGAGGCGGCCAAGGCCTCCCCACTGCGGCCAGGCGCTGCGCCCCCTCTGCGGTTCACCGCTGCCACCCTGAGCAAGTCAGTACAACGCTCTGTGCCTCAGTCTCTCTGTCTGTACAGTGGGAGGGAGTAATAGGGTAGCGGTGAGGAGAAACCCATTGCCTCAGAGTAGATTAGGACTCGTGGCGACCCCATGTGTTACAGAATAGAACCGTGCCCCATAATGTTTTCTTGGCTGCAATCTTAAAGGAGTCTCGTCTTGGCGCAAATGGTTAAACGCTGGACCACTAACTGAAGGGTTAGCGGCTCAGACTCAGCCAGAGGTGCCTCGGAAAGGTCACAGCCTTGAAAACCCTATGGAGCGGTACTACTCTGACGCGCATAGGGTCGCCATGAGTTGGAATTGATGTGAGGGCAACTAGCAACAACAGATTGCCAGGCCTTTCTTCAGCAGCAGTGCCAGGTACGTTGGAACCTCCAACCTTTAGGTTAGTAATCAAGCACAAACCAGTTGCACCAGCTAAAGAATTAATTTGGTAAAGCCTCAGTAAGCGCCTGGCACAGAGTGTTCAGTGTTGCCTTTACCACTTTCTATAAATGATGATTTGCAGTCCATTGTCCATGCCAGGTGGAGCTGTTAGGGACCAACAGGACGTTGTCATGGAAAGGACAGAATAGGCCCATGTTCTCCAGACCATGGTCTGCTACTCACTGTGGGACCTTGACCTTAACTTGTCTGCACCTCACTTTCCCTGTGGGCACTGAGTGCTAGCCCAGACCTCTGCTCTGTCTGTTTTCTGCAAGCTGGGGGAAGGTGGACCGAGGTTTGGAAGTTTCATTTCTTTCTCTTCTGATGAGTAAGTCCAGATGATCCCAGAGACTTCCATGGGGGTGTCTCCATCAGTCCCCCAAACCAACCTGGTCCTCTCTCCCTGCCCCATCTTGTTCGAACTGAAGACTGTGGACCAAGCCTTTACTCCTGGAGTTGTTCCAGAAGGAGGCAGTGCCCGAGCGCCGAGTGGACACTGTGATATCTTACAGACATTCAGGAATGGCCAGACCAGGGTTCTGCTATTTGTGGGAAACCTCTCGAGTGATGATTTGGGGAATAAAGTAGATGTGAGGTGGACAATGGGGGCTGAGATTTGAATCACTCTGGAGCCTCCTGCTCTTTCCTTCACAAATTCAGCTCCCTGTGGTGGATATCCCATAGCTGTCTGAACAGTGTCTGTATCTGTAAAATGGAGATATTACTACCTCAGGAAAAAGTGTGCCCATTGAAGAAGCTGCTGGCCCACTGCTATGGATTGAATTGTGTCTTCCAGAAAGATAATGTTGAAATCCTAACCTGTGAATGTGACCTTGTTTGGAAATAGTCTTTGAAAACGTTACCAGAAAATATTATCACAAGGCCATACCAGCGTAGGGCGAGTCCTAATCCTGTATGACCGCTGTCCTTATGAGAGAGGAGAAGAAACACGTAGGAAGAACAGCCATGTGATGACAAAGGGAGAAACAGCTGCAAGTCAAGGAACGCCGTGGGTTGCAGGGGACTACCGGAAGCTAGGAGAGAGGCATGGAACAGACTCTTCCTCAGAGCCCTCAAAGGGATTCAGCATGGCTAACACCCTGATTCGGAGCCCTGGGGGTGCTAGCCAGGTTGGCAGTTTGAATCTACCAGGTGCTCCTTGGAAACCTTGTGGAGCAGTTCTACTCTGTCCTGTGGGGTCGTTGAGTTGAAATCGACTCAGTGGCAATGGGTTTGGTTTGGTTTTGGAATAACCTGATTTGGGCTTTTTGCCTCAGAGCTGTGAGACAATAAATTTCTGTTCTTACGAGCTTTCCAGCTTATGGTGTTTTGTTTCAGCAGCTCTAGGAAACTGGTACACTCGCTTTTCCTTTCCTTTTAAACCCAAAGATCGCTTCTTCCAGGACGCCTTCCTGAAATACTTGAGGTTTCAGTTAATTGTGTCAGAATGCACTCACATTCACACTTCAGTTGGCACTTGCTCACAGATTATTTGAAAAATGTTTTTATATCTCTTTTTTACAAATAGCCTTGTTTGACAAATTACAGGTAGTCCCCGTTTTACAATGGGGCTCTGTTCCAACAACTCTGTCATAAGTTGAACACCTCTTTTGTTTGTTTTCATTTCAAAACACAGCGTTTTGGACAGTAAATCATAAAACTGAATGACAGTGAGTGAACACCTGAGAATGATAATGAATTAGGCACTGCGACACTATATGTAGTACATGTTACTAAAGACAAGATGTAAAAAAAGGGACATCGTAAGTTCATTGTAATTCAAATACGTCGTACGCTGGGAACTTCAATTTTTTTTTTTTATATATATATTAAAAAAAAAAAAACCCTTACCATTGAGCTGATGCTAACTCATAGTGACTGTATAGAACAGAGTAGACCTGCCCCCATAAAGTTTCCAAGGAGCAGCTGGTGGATTTGAACTGCTGACCTTTTGGATGGCAGCCTTAATGCTTAACCACTGTGCCACCAGGGCTCCACTTGTATGGTACACAGTAAGGTCATTGACGGGGGGACCAAGTCTTTCAGTTATTTTTTCTCTCCCCCTCTTTCCCACCTTCCCTGGCAGCACATAATTTAAAACTCTACACATGAGTGCTATACATATTTTAGAATTTTTTCTACGGGCAGAGACCAGCACCTGAGCTTTACAGCTTCTAGAATCTACTGTGCCATCAATCTAAGGTGAACCACTACTTTATGTACCACTGAAAAAAAAAAACACTGCTAATGAAACTATATATATATATTTTTTTTTTTAATGAAACTATAGCAAGCCACCGATTGGAAGATAGGCCCTGATTTCGGCAATGTTCAAATGTACATCTTAGACTCCATGAGATGTAGTAGCTGTTACCTGGGAACTGCCTGAAGGAGCCGAGAGCCTGCTGGGCCCGGGCCTCTGCCCTCTGGTTTCCACAGCAGCAGAGGAGGTGCCGTGGTGATGAGCATACCGTCTTTGTCGTGTGAGTCGGGTCATGGGGCACCAGCACGTTCAGCAGATGAACAAGTAACTTCCTTTCAATGTAGCTGAAACAGAGGCCCGGCTGATCCCTCAGGAGCTCTGGTGTGGGTGGCCCTCAGACATATCCCAAATGAACCCACTCCGTTTGTCCATTAGTCATTGGATTCCAGTTGCCTCCGAGGGGGGATAGTCTCGGGCAAGGCAGGTCCCTTCAGCCAAGAGTGACATCCCCAGCAGCTGAAGAGGAGCCTGGGGTCACCACAGCACCCTGCACCCATGTCACCAGCCTGAGCCAAGCATAACCATTAGCCTGGGTCTAGTCACCCTTCTTCCTCCCTCGCCCCCTGTTAGGGATTGAATTGTGTCCCCCCCCCCCCCCCCCCCGCCAAAATATGTTGGAGTCCAACCCTGTACCTGTGGATGTGATCCCGGTTGGGAATAGGGTTTTCTTTGTTATGTTGAGGCCATATCAGCGTAGGCTATATCCTAAACCTAATCGCTTCTGAGTTACAAGGAACAATATAAACACAGAGACAAGGAAGGACAAACGGAGGAAGACAGATGCCACATGAAGATGGCCAAGAAATCAAGGAAAGCCAGGACTGCAGAAGCTGAAAGAGACAAGGAATTCCCCCCTCCACAAGCTGACAAAGAGAGAAAGCCTTCCTCTAGAGCTAGTACCCTGAATTCAGACTTCCAGCCTCCTGAACTGTGAGAAAATGAACTTCTGTTCGCTATAGCTACCCACCTGTGGAACTTCTGATACAGCCTCACCAGGGAACTAAGACACCCCCTCAAGCTGCTCGAGTACCTTGTTAAAGCAGTCATTCTGATCAGGTCACAGCATATCCCCTCGGTAGAAGCCGAAGTCTTTGCTGTGGACCCCACGGCCCCACAGCATCTGTGGTTTCCCTGCTGGGTGCTTGGTTTGGCTCACCTGCTACACCCCAGGGCCTCAGCCTCAGGGCCTTTGCACCTGGCATACTGTTTCCTTGATTTCCAGGTGACTGTTCTCTCACTTCTGTCAGGCCTGTTGAAATATCATCTCCCTCATGAGGCCCTCCTGAGACTCCCTATGTAAATTTCCTCCAACACCCCCAACATTTCACATCGCCTCTCCTGCTTTATTTAGGAGCCCTGGTGTCTCGGTGGTTAAGCACTCAGCTGCCAGAAAGGCCAGTGGTTCCAACCCACCAGCTGCTCCTTGGGAGAAAGATGTGGCAGTCTGCTTCCAGGAAGATTACAGCCTCGGAAGTGCTATGACAGTTCTACTCCGTCTTATAGGGTCACTGAGTCAGAGTCAGTTGCAAAGGGGCCCCTGCTTTATTATTTATTAATGCTTATCACTCTCTAACATAATTGCTGTTAGTTGCCGTCAAGCTGGCTCTGACTCACGGTGACCTTATGTAAAACAGAATGAAATGCTGCCTGGTCCTGTGCCATCTTTATGATTGTTGGTGTGTTTCCATTTACTATTTCTCCTGTGTGTCAGCCATGTCTCCCACTGTCAGACCCCTGAGCGGGGTTGTTTTGTTTTGTCTTGTTTGTTTCCCATTGTATCCCCAGTGCCTAGAACAGTGCCTGATACACAGTAGGCACTCCAGAAATATTTGTCGAAGGAATAAATGAATCTGCTTAGTAACGCTGAGTCTCTGTCGAAGTGGGGACTCACAGCTTCTTCTGGTTATCCATTTCAGGGTTTCTTACCCTGATCGATTTGTTTGTTGAACAAATCTATTCAGCACTATGCTGCTCTTTGGAAACCCTGGTGGCGTAGCGGTTAAAAGCTACAGCTGCTAACCAAAAGGCTGGCCGTTTGAACCCACCAGATGCTCCTTGGAAACCCTAGGGGCAGTTCTACTCTGTCCTATGGAGTCGCTATGAGTTGGAATCGACTGGAGGGCAACAGCTTTGGCAACAGGCTGTGCTGCTGTTGTTAGCTGCACACAGTGTGACAGATGTTACTAACGGGGGAAACTGTGTGCACGGAGTGCGGGGTCCACATGGGGAGTCTCTGTACTTCCTGCTCAATTTTTCTGCAAATCTAAAACTATCCTAAAAAATAAAGTGTATTAATTAAAAAAAAAAAAAGAGGTACTGATATCTACCTGTATTTATCTATACACACACACACACACACACACACAGAGTTACGGCCTCAGGGATACCCGGGTAGAGGCTCCCATTAATTTTTCTCACAGCACATCTCAGATGCAAACACCCCGTCAGGGTGCCTGGCAGCTCCAGGCTACCACGCAGACACTGGTGTACTCCCGGCGCTCCAGGCTGCTCTGCACACACACTTCTGTGGTGCCTGCTGCCTTGTCCACTACTAAGGGTCAGCAGTACCTGTTAGTCGGGTGGTTTGATAGACTGTGGTTTAGGTGGTACCTGTGGGTTCCGGGGACCAGGGAGCTTTGTTCACTTCTGTGCCAGGACCAAGCTCCTCATACAGGTGTGCCACCTGCCAGTCAGTCTCGAGCTCCAACCAGCACCACAGCTGGAAAAGCACACCCGTTACCGTGTGGCCATGGTGGGGTCTTTCACATGCCAAGAACAGCACATGTCTGCTTGTTCTTCATAGAAGTGAATAATAAGGGGCAAGTGTCAATTATTAAGGAAATGTAATCTTAGCACATATACCACATGGCTCAGCTGCCAATGGTGTTTATTTAGTTTTAGTCGTATGAACATTGTATGAATAAATTGTAATGTAGCTATACTGGGAGGATGGGGAAGTAATGTGGGAACATGTTCATGTGTACATGCAAGGTATGCAGTGGGAAGATGGTGTAAGAGAACCACATTTTTATCTTCCTGAGTAGGAAATCAACACATAGCAGAGGGAGGGAGGGAGAGAGGGAAGAAGGGAAGGGGGAGGGAGGGAGGAAAGGAGGGGGAGGGAGGGAGGAAGAAACAGGAGGGAGGGAGACAGGAAGGGAGGAAGGGAGAGAGCGAGGAGGGGAGGGGGAGGGAGAGACGGAGGAAGGGAGAGTGGGAAGGGAGGGAGGAAGGGAGAGGAAGGGAGGGGGGAGGGAGGGAAGAAGAGAGAAGGGGAGGGAGGGAGGGAGGAAGGGGGGAGGGAGAAAGAAGGGAGAAGAGGGAGGGAGGAAGGGAGAGAGGGAGGGAGGGAGAAAGTAAGAAAGAAAAAGGAGGGAAGGAAGAGGCAGGAAAGGAAGGAAGGAATAGCATTAGTACAACTCAGAGTTGAATGTGGTCTGTCAACACAGCTACCACTCATCCTATCAGCTTTCTAGTTAACACATTTTATCTTTCTCATCTGCTGTTGTTTTCTCCACTTACCTTTTTCTCTGTGTGTTTATAACTTCTGTATACTTAATTTTAGTGGTGTGTTGGGAGAGAGTGAAGGTGAATGCGTGTGTCTAATCCACCAGGTTTTTCTGGGAGACTTCCCTTTTTAGTTTCAGTTGGTTCATTTATTATTTAAAGAAGTCCAAGCTAAATTCTTCTTTGAGTGTATACTTCCTATACAAGGTAAATACATTATATTCTTATTAATATATACTTCTTATTTTCATGTTTTCCCATGTGTCATTGACTTCCTCCTCAGGACAATGATGGAGAAGCAGAGAGGACAGGAATGATTTCTGAGTTGCTCACGAGAACACTGACGCTGACAGGACTTGCTATCAGACGCTAGGAGGTCCCCAGACTTCTTGCACAGTTGTTTCTTTTTGGCTACACTGCCTCTCTGATTTCATATTTATCTGACAGAACTTGTTTTTATTGTACTTTCGATGAAAGTTTACAGAGCAAGCTAGTTTTTCATTAAACAATTAATACATATATTGTTTTGTGACACCGTTGCCAAAACTTGTTTTTCTACTGTGTTTCTGGCGAGTTCAGCAGGCTAAGGTGGGTTTCCTTATTGGCTGACTAACATCGAGGTCATTGGTATTTTCAACGTAGCTCCTGAAAAGGAGACCAACTTATCACTTTACCTACAGATGTATTTCCATAGTGCAGTGTGGAATAAAAAGCTGACTGCAACTGAAAAAATTGTACAGCATTTTGCAAATCAAGTTATGTGACTGTTAGAACCACAAAATTGAACATGAATCCATGTAAGAGATAACAGGCATGATAACTAAAAGAGGATCTGCCACAGTTCAGTGAGCACAATAAAAGCAAAAAGGCAAATGTTATTCAAAGTCAGTTGGCTCGTGTCCTTTTGAGTTCCTACTTACATAAAAAAAAAATTTTTTTTTTTTTCTCCCTACAAACCCCACGTTAAAAGAGGTGTTCGGTTCAGTTCTCAGTGAGGACATGGCTTTGATACTACGAAAATGCCCCATAGTTTGGTTTTAAAGCATATTTACAGATTAACAGCCCGTGATGTGCGAGCAGGAAGACGCCGTGTCTGGCTCCATCTAAGGCGTCCTCGGCCAGCGGGTGTTTTCAGTAACAGCAGCTGTTTCAAAGCTCGACTTGCTTCCTGCCTAAATGATGTCCAGCAGACCACTGTGGGCCCACACATGCTTATTTAGACAGTAATATTGACTAGACTGCCAGCTTTTTTTCACTCTCTTTACATCCGGAAGGGATTGCTCAGAATTAAATAAATATGCTTTCTCTGCCTCCCAGTGCCAAGATCCTTCTGGAGGTAGTGAGGATAGATGTAGACATCCGGGTGGTGCAAATGGTTAAGCGCCCGGCTGCTAACTGAAAGGCAGGTGAGTCGAACCCATTTACTGGCACCTCAGAAGAAAGGCCTGTGCTCTGCTTCTGAAAGGCTACAACCTTGAAAACCCTACGGAGCAGTTCTACTGTGAAATACATGGGGTTGTCATGAGTCGGAATCTAACTTGACAGCAAAAACCAAACATATATATGTGTGTGTGTGTATATGTATGTATGTGAACACCTGTTGCTGTCGAGTTGATTCTAACTCATGGCGACCCTACAGGACAGAGTAGAACTGTCCCATAGGTGCTGGTGGATTTGAGCTGGCAACCTCTTGGTTAGAAGCTGAGCTCTTAACCACTGTGCCACCACGGTTCCTTGTGTGTGTGTGTGTGTGTGTATATATAAATCCTCTACCCTTTCTTTTCATTCTTTCTGCCACAACTTTTCCACTTTTCTCCAAAAGCCTTCATTCAATAATCTAAAACTCCACACCAAGCAAAACAGGCCAGTCAGCTTTGAAATGAAACACGTGTCTTCAGAAGAAGGACTTTTCCTTCTTTCTCCTCAAGCCTTGGCTACTTTCTACTTCTCCCCTCCTTTGGCCAAAGGGTGCCAGGAGGTCTTTGATCTGCTACCACCTGCCAGAGGTATTCTCAGCAGAAGAGCCCCTGGGCGCTCTACGCAATGGTGGCACGGATTCAAACACTACCTTGGTCAGACAGGGACAGGTCACCAGCCTAAAACGTTGAGGACTAAGTGGAAAAGTGACTTGCAGTGCAAAAACAAACACATAATATACCTACACCCACCCAATTATTAAATTACTGACTGCTCCCTCCTCAGGACACTCCATCAGTTCACATATTAAGAGAAAGGAAAGAGAAGGAGAAGGAATTACAAGAAAAAGAACAGGATGTAGCTGTAGAAGTGTGAGACGAAAGTCTAGTCAGGTGTGGAAATTGACTTTGTCTTTGGAGCAGTAGCTTTTTACCTTTTTTGAGTTACCTGATGACCAAGGTGCATCTAACCCAAGCCATGGTCTTTCAATCACCTCATATGCACGTGAAAGCTGGATAATGAAAAAGGAAGACAGAAGAATTGATACATTCAGACTGTGGTGTTGGCAAAGAATATGAAATATACAGTGGACTGTCCAAAGAGCAAACGAATCAGTCTTAGAAGAAATACAACCAGAACGTTCCTTAGAAGCAAGGATGGTGAGACTTTGACTCACTTATTTTGGACACATCATCAGGACTCTAGAAAAGGACACCATGTTTGGTTAGAGAGCCACCAAAAAACGAGAGAAAGCCTCAGTGAAGTGGGTCGACACAATAGCCAAAACAGTATAGACTCAAACGTACCAAAGATCATGAAGATGGTACGAGAGCAGGCAACGCTTCAGTCTGCTATACATGATCTCACGAGTTGGCAGCTAACAACAACAACGACGAAATACCTTTAAGTATCTGATGAAAAGTGCGAACTCCTTTCTCCAGAAAAAAATGCATACATGCTCATTAACAATTTCCCCACAATCTCATGTGGTTCATTGGAACACACTCCCAAGTACTACATGGATCACAAGTTAAGAATTCTTATTTTAGAAGGAAGTTAGAAGATGCTGTCAAAAGTACTTCTAAAGGTGGTGGGGAAATCAATCTTAACTGCAAAGAAATGTACGATGGCCACAGGAAATACAAAGTTAATGGAAAACAAGATCAGGAACTAAGCCTCCTCAGAGAAAAATTCTAATTCACCAGGGGCTGATTCTTGTCGTGGTGTAGATCTGCATAGCCACCATTCATACTAGCTCATTGTCCATTTTCTGTTTAGACGGGTGCCAAAGGAAGAATAATCACTTCTGAATGACGATGGATTGATCTCTCTGGAAGTGATTTAAACACACCAACAAAGAGTTCAATCCCCAATTTTCACAGACATTTCTATTTGTTGGTTCTTGTAAAAATTTGTTTTGCTTCCCCTTGCCCTTCATTTTAGGGTGGATTCATAGTATTCCATATGGAACACTCCCAAATACTGCCACTTCATTAAGCCAGCACATTTTTAGATATGTCTGGAGTCAAAGTGAACTCATACTCTGGCTCTAAAAAAGAAAGAGGACTATACCAGTCAGGATAGGCTGGCTTACGCTGCATAACTAACAACCCCAAAATCTCAGTGGCTCAGCATAGCCGTAATATATTTCTTGCTTATGCAAATTCTACCACAGGCCCAAGCAGCTGTCCAGACCACCTCACCTCTATGCATCGGCCCAGCTATCCAGGCTGCTTCAAGTTTTTGGCCCCTTGAGAGCAACACTCACTCCCGTTATTACCATGGGAAGGAAGAGCTGTAGAGATGAGTGCTGACAATATCACGTGTTCACCTGGAAGTCTACACATTACTTCCAGTTACATTCCTTTGGCCAAGGCAAGTCACAGAGCAATGTCTACTTGTATGGAGATGGGCAGTGTGTGGAGATGGGCAGTGTGATCCTTCAGTGGCTCCAGAGGAAGACATGAAGCGAATGGTGATAAACGTAGTGCTGTCATTCTAGGGACCACTGAAACATGCTTGAAAATAAAAATAAATCTTGAGGAATGTGTGTGCCAAGACGTTCCCTAAAATGGGAAAACTTTCCCCACTTTAGATTTTAGAAATAAATGATGGGACTTCTGGATGCAGTAACAGAGGCCAGTTTACCTTCCACCTCTCCTTAAATAAACAGAAAACAAGATAGTATATATGAAAAATGGCTTCAAACATTAGACAATGGCCAGTGCAGGCTTTGATCACTAGAGAGAGGGAACAAACAAGGTGAGCCCCAGGATGGCCCCAAATTACTGCCTAAATGCTGTTTCCAGGCCTGGTACAGGGAGGGGGAACCCAGATGGAGATCAGTGGTGGCCGTGCTGAGAAGACAGAGGTTAGAGTTTAGAGAGGCCAACGTGAGTAAAGTCTGAAAGCCAGATTGCAGGAGAGAAAGGAGCTACATGGAGGGCAAGCAAGAACTCTGGAGATCTGTATAAGAGTCCCTTAGAGATGCTGAGGAAACTCTGAGAGGGCACTGATACGAGCAGCAGAAATCAATAGGACAAACAATTTGCATAACTCACACAAGCCAGAGTGTAAAGACTTCATAATATGGGGCATCTGGTAGGATCCTCAGAAGGACATGACCTTGGCAGTAGGGCTACATTAGGCCTAGACTAAAGGTTGCTCTGGTCTCACACTATAAAGCTTAAAAGCAAATCTTGAAGGGACCAAACTGATCTCAAGTTACTGAAGTGCATGCTAGAAAAAAGTCCAATGCTATTTAAAGCTATAAAACAAAACCCAGCAGCCAACAATGTAAAATTTACAATGTCTAGCATTCAATCAAAAAGTACCAGGCATGTCAACAAAAAGACAAACAACTCAATTTAAAAATGGGCAAAAGAGTTGAATAATCATTTCTCCAAAGAAGATGTACAAATAGCCAATAAGCACATGAAAAGACACTCAACACCACTGGTCTATTAGGGAAATGAAATTCAGACCTACAATGAGATACCACCTCACACTCACTAGGATGGCTAATATAGGAAAAACAAAACGACGAGTGTTGTGAGGTTGTTGTTGTTAGGTGTCGTCAAGTCCTACTCACAGCGACCCTATGTACGAGAGAACAAAACACAGCCTGATCCTGCGTCATCCTCATAGTTATTGCCACGCTTAAGGCTTAAATGTAGGGACTCAGATACTTATACACCAATGTTCACTGTGCACTAGTCACAAGAGCCAAAAGGTAGAAACAAACTAAACGTGCATTAACAGATGAATGACTAAAATGGGGACTACCCATACAAGGGAATATTATCCAGCCGTACGGAGAAGTGAAGTCCCGATACATGCTACGACAAGGATGAACCTCATGCCGAGGAAAATAAGTCAGACACAAAAGGACAAACATTGTATGATCCCACTTACATGAAATATCTAGAATAGTCAAATGTATAGAAACAAAAGTTTATTAGTTACCTGGGGCTGGGAGGATGCGGGAATTGGAGTTATTCCTGAAGGGGTACTGAACTCCTGTTTGGGGTGATAGTAGCAATATCCCCACCTCATTTCTGATTTTAGCGGAGTCTTTTTTTTTTCCTTATTAATCTAGCTAAAAGTTTGTGGTTTTAACTGATCCTCTCAAAGAGCAACTTATTTATTGTGCTTTCAGTGAAAGTAGACAAATCAAGTCAATCTCTCATACAAAAAGTTATACACATCGTGCCAGGTACTCCTAGCTGCTCTCCCCCTAATGAGACGGCACGCTCCTCCTCTCCACCCTGTGTTCCTCATGTCCATTCGACCAGCTTCTGTCCCCCTCTGCTTTCTCATCCCGTCTCCAGATAGGAGCTGCCTACATTGTCTCTTATGTCTACTTGAGCCAAGAAGCTCACTCCTCACCAGTTAAAAAGCAACTTTTGAATTTGTTGATTCTATTTTTTTTTATCGTCTATTTCATTTTTCTCTGTTCTAATCTTTATTATTTCCTTCTTTCTGGTAGCTTTAGGCTTAGCTTGCTCTTCTTTTTCCAGTTTCTCAAGGTGCGAAGTTAGGTTATGGATTTGAGATCTTCTTTTTCAATGTAGGCATTTACGGCTCTATTTCCCTCTGAGCACCGGCCCTTGCTGCATCCCGTAAGTTTTTGTATGCTGTGCTTTCATTTTCATTCAACTGTTAAGTATTTACTGATTTCTCTCTTGACCCATTGGTTGATAGCATTAATTTCCACATATTTGTGAAATTTTCCTTCTGTTATCGATTTCTAGTTTCAATCTTTTTAAACTTGAGACTCTTCTGTGATCTGAAATATAGTCTATCCTGGTGAGTGACTCATGTGCACTGGCTGTGCCTGGGTGGAGCACCTACCTGTTAGATCTGGTTGGCTTACAGTGTTGTTCAAGTCCTCTATTTCCTTCTTGATCTTCTGTCTAGATGTTCTATCCATTATTCAAAGTATTTTTTATGTTGAAGTTTCCAACTAGTATTGTAGAATTATTTTTCCCTTCAATTCTATCAATGTTTCATCTATTTTTCTGTTTTGGATGCATATATAATTGTTTTATCTTCTTGATGAATTGGCCCTTTTATCATTATGCAATGTCCTTCTTTTGTCTGTTGTAACAGATCACTTAAGAGCAGTTGATGGATTTGAACTGCTGACTTTTTGGTTAGCAGCCAAATGCTTAACCACTGTGCCGACAGGCCCCCAAAGTCTATTTAGTCTGATGTATTAAAGTAACTACTCCTTCTCTTTTGGCTACTATTCACATGGAGTATTTTTTTCCCCCGTTTTTCATCTTCAACCTACCAATGTCTCTGGATCTAAGGTGCGTGTCTTGTAGAGAGCATATAGTTGGATCATGTTTTCTTATCCATTCTGCCAATCTCTGCCTTTTGATTGGAGAGTTCAATCCATTTATACTTTTTAATTATTGGTAAGAATTTACTTCTGCCATTTTGCTGGTTTCTGTGTCTTCTATATTTTTTGTCCTTCACTTCCTTCAACGCTGCCTACTTTTGTGTTTGATAATTTTGTCGTGAACCATTTTGATTCCTTTCCTCTCTGGTGTGTATTTTTTAGATTACTTTTTGTGGTTACTATGGGGATTATACTTAACATCCTAAATTGACACCAAGTTAACTTCAGTAACACACAAAAGCTGTTCCTATACTGCTCTTCCTTTCCTTTAGGTTGTCATCAAAAATGACATTTCTATACACTCTGTGCCCAAGGTCATAAATTCATCATTATTTTAATGCATTTGTCCTTTAAATTATGTAGGGCATATAACAAGTAAAATTAGAACACAAAAATCACCATCCAACTGACCCATGAAATCATTTTATTGCAGATTTTTTTTCTTTATTTGGCTTTGAGCACTGTCTGGAATCCTTTAACATCTATTAAATGAAGGGATTAACTGAATTTAGCCTGGAATTGTTTCCTTATCTGGATAATGGAAGGGGCAGTGAATGAGATGATCTCGACAGAGCCAACTATGTGTGATTGTAGGTGCACCCCCATTCCTAACCCTCCCTAATAAATTATTAACTTCTTTTTAACCCCTTCACTGAAGAATCATTTATACGGTGGCTAGGATGGCTAAGAAACAAAATAGGTAACCAAGTTCATACCTAACTGGCAAAAATATACTAGGTACTGATGAGAACGGATTCAATTTTAAATATAACCTACATTAGGCAAATAAGGACTGGGTGAGCCTGAGGCTTCCTCCAGAAAAGTGGGGGTAGGAGGAGCCCTGCGGTAATTCTGCCCAGAAGGCCCTGCCTCCCCTCTGACAAGAGGACTCGCTTCAACAGACCACGGTCCTCACTCTTCGCATCTAACACTTGCTTCAGGTTAACCTTCCAGCCACAGTCCATCGCATGATATTGGATTTTGGTGCAAAGTAATAAGCTCAAATAGCTGAGCTGGACTTCTCTGACCCTCTGTATGGTTGAGAACGTATCTGGGAAGACCATAGAAACTTGCAAGCCGGAGAGCTAAGCATATCTTTCTAAAATCCTGGATTGTTTTCCTTTCCTGTAGCCTAAGTAATGTCTACTTTAAGGAAGTCAAGACTTCCCAATTCTCTGATTAATGTTGTTGTTGTTAGGTGCTGTTGACTCAGTTCCGACTCATAGCGACTCTAAGCACAACAGAATGAAACACTGCCTGGTCCTGCGCCGTCCTTACAATCGTTATGCTTGAGCTCACTGTTGCAGCCACTGTGTCAACCCACCTCGTTGAGAGTCTTCCTCTTTTCCGCTGACCCTGTACTCTGCCAAGCACGATGTCCTTCTCCAGGGACTGATCCCTCCTGACAACATGTCCAAAGTATGTAAGACGCAGTCTCACCATCCTTGCTTCTAAGGAGCATTGTGGTTATACTTCTTCTAAGACAGATTTGTTGGTTCTTTTGGCAGTCCAAAATTCTTCCCCAACACCACAATTCAAAGGCCTCAATTCTTCTTCAGTCTTCCTTATTCATTGTCCAGCTTTCACATGCATATGATACGATTGAAAATACCATGGCTTGGGTCAGGCGCACCTTAGTCTTCAAGGTGACATCTTTGCTCTTCAACACTTCGAAGAGGTCCTTTGCAGCAGATTTGCCCAATGCAATGTGTCTTTTGATTTCTTGACTGCTGCTTCCATGGCTGTTGATTGTGGATCCAAGTAAAATGAAACCCTTGACAACTTCAGTCTTTTCTCCGTTTATCATGATGTTGCTCATTGTTCCAGTTGTGAGGATTTTTGTTTCCTTTATGCTGAGGTGCAATCCATACTGAAGGCTGTGGTCTTTGATCTTCATTACTAAGTTACTCTGATTAATAGGCTCATCGGTTAGTGAAGGATCAGTGTTTGTCAAGGGAAAGACAATTGGGAAGTCTTTCCAGAAGCCTGGTTTGTCTCAGGTGCTGTGAGGCTCGGAGGTGAGGAGCTGCCCCTCCTGGACCTTCATTCTGACATTTATAAAAACAGTGACAATGATTTTCATGGAAGGAGGGTTGGCAGCCTCGCCTCACCTCACTAATTGCTGTGGGAGTCAATTAGTGCTGACAATGTTAAGAGAAAGAAGTGCTACATGGGAAATACGAGGGTTTCGCTGCATGCTCCCCATCACATCTGCTCTTCTAGAGCTTTTATCTTCTCTGCTAGGTGCTTGGAGCAGCAGGGGAAACCCAGTGGCCAGCTCCTACTCTTGAATTGGCAGGGTTGAGATCAATGAAAGCAGCAATTCTGGAACTCACTTTACTCTGCCTTTTAACTGATGGTGAAATAAGGGGTCACTTGGGACATGGCCCCAGGTCTGGCTGAACCTGAAAGGTGCTGCCACCTGACTCAAGCCTGAGCCCAGCCCTGCTCTTCTCTGTGGAACACAGGGAGGACCTCAGAGCTCGGAAGGGTTATAGAAAAGGTCCATTCTCATCCTCTTTCCCTACAAGTGAGGGAACTGAAGGCTGGCGAGCTTAGCAGACCTATTCAAGGTGACATGTTGGTGTCAGCTGGGACTACAGCCCATGGCTCCTAATTCACAGTTCAGATCTCTTTACATCATGGAGTGTTTGTTCACTGGAAGGATGGTCCTCAAAATGGTGATAATTCCTGTGTCACAGGGACCACTACCAGTTCCATTATGACTTTAAAATACTTCTTCCTACATTTCATGGTGTTTTAATTTTGTTGTTGTTGTCGTCAGGTGCTGTCTAGTCTGACTCACAGAACACTATACAACAGAACGAAACACTGCTTGGTCCTGCACCATCCTCACAATCATTGCTATGTTTGAGCCCATTGTTGCAGCGGCTTTGTCAATCTATCTCATCGAAGGTCTTCCTCTTTTTCGCTGACCCTCCACTTTACCAAGCATGATGTCCTTCTCCAGGGACTGGTCCCTACTGATAACATGTCCAAAGTATGTGAGGCGAAGTCTCCCCATCCTGGCTTCTAAGAAGGATTCTGGCTATACTTCTTCCAAGATAGACTTATTCATTCTTATGGCAGCCCACAGTATATTCTTCACCAACGCTCTAACTCAAAGGCGTCAATTCTTCGGTCTTCCTTATTCATTGTTCAGCTTTTGGATACATTTGAGATGACTGAAAATACCACGGCTTGGGTCAGGCACACCTTAGTCCTTAAAGTGACATTTTTGCTTTTTGTTGGTGTAGTGGTTAAGGGCTATGGCTGCTAACCAAAAAGTCAGCAGTTTGAATCCACCAGCTGCTCCTTGGAAACCCTATGGGACAGCTCTACTGTTCTATTGGGTCGCTATGAGTTAGAATGGACTCGAAAGCAAAAGGCTTGCTTTTTAACACTTTAAAGAGGTCTTTTGCAGCAGATGCGTCCAATGAAATGTGTCGTTTGGTTTCTTGACTGCTCCTTCCATGGTCGTTGATTGTAGTCTGAGTAAAATGAAATCCTTCACAACCTCAATCTTTTCTCTATTTGTCATGATGTTGCTTATTGGACCAGTTGTGAGCATTTTTGTTTTCTTTATGGTGAGGTGTAATCCATACTGAAGGCTGTGTCTTTGATCTTTATCAGTAAATGCTTCAAGCCCCGTTCACTTTCAGCAAATAAGGTTGCGTCACCTGCGTAGCTCAGGTTGTTAACAAGTCTTCCTCCAATCGTGACGCTGCATTCTTCTTCATACAGTCCAGCTTCTCAGACTATTTGCTCAGCATACAGATTGAATAAGTATGGTGAAAGGATACCACCCTGATGCACACCTTTCCTGACTTTAAACCATGAAGTATCTATCCCCTTGTTCTGCTTGAATGACTGCCTCTGGGTCTGTATACAGGATCCCTATGAGCACAATTAAGTGTTCTGGAATTCCCATTCTTCACAATGTTATCCATAAATTATTATGATCCACACAGCTTTTGCACAGTCCATAAAACAAAGGTAAACATCCTTCTGGTATTCTCTGCTTTCAGCCAGGCTTCAGCTATGATATCCCTGGTTCCATGTCCTCTTCTGAATCCAGCTTGAATTTTTGGCTTCCCTGTTGATGTAGTGTTGCAATAGTTTTTGAAAGATCTTCAGCAAAATTTTACTTGCGTGTGATATTAATGATATTGTTTGATAATTTTTGCATTGTTGGATCACCTTCCTTTGGAATGGGCACAAATATGGATCTCTTCCAGTCAGTAGTCAGTTGGCCAGGTAGCTGTCTTCCAAATTTCTTGGCATACATGACTGAGCACTTCCAGCATTGCACTTGTTTGTTGAAACATCTCAGTTGGTATTCTGTCAATTCCTGAAGCCTTGTTTTTTGGCAATGCCTTCAGTTCAGCTTGGACTTTTTCCTTCAGTACTATTGGTTCTTGATCACATGCTACCTCCTGAAATGGCTGAATATTGACCATTTCTATTTTGGTGTAGTAACTCTGTCTATTCCTTTCACCTTCTTTTGATGCTTCCTTCATCATTCAATATTTTGCCCACAGAATCCTTCAAAATTGCAGATCAAGGCTTGAACTTTTTCTTCAGTTCTGTCAGCTTGAGAAATGCTGCGTGTGTTCCTCCTTTTTGGTTTTCTAACTCCAGGTCTTTGCACATGTCATTATAATACTTAACTTTGTCTTCTCGAGCTGCCCTTTGAAATCATCTGTTCAGCTCTTTTACTTCATCATTTCTTCCATTTGCTTTAGCTACTTGACATTAAAGGGCAACTTTCAGAGTCTTCTGACATCCATTTTGGTCTTTTCTTTCTTTCCTGCCTTTTAAATAACCTTTTGCTTTCTTCATGTATGATGTCCTTATGTCATTAGTCTGGTGTTCGGTCCTTACTGTTCGTCAAATCTATACTTGAGATTGTCTCTAAATTCAGGTGGGACATACTCAAGGTCGTACTTTGGCTCTTATGGACTTGTTTTAATTATCTTCACCTTCAACTTGAACTTGCAAATGAGGAATTGATGATCTGTTTCCCAGTTGGTCACTGGGCTTGTTCTGACTGATACTGGGCTTCTCCATTATCTCTTCCCACAGATGTAGTTGATTTGATTCCTGTGTATCCCATCTGGCAAGATCCATGTGTAGAGCTGCTGTGTATGTTGTTGGAAAAAGGTATTTGCAATGCATATGTTGACGGTCTTGCAAAATTCTATTATGTGATCTCCAGCATTGTTTCTATCACCAAGGCCATATTCTTCGACTTCAGATCATTCTTGTTTCCAACTTTCATATTTCAATTGCTAATTATCAATGCATTTTGACTGCACGTTTCATCAATTTCAGACTGCAGAAGTTGGTAAAAATCTTCAATTCCTTCATCTCTGGGATTAGCGATTGGTGTGTAAATTCGAATAATAATTATATTAAACCAGTCTTCCTTGTAGGTGTATGAATATTATCCTATCCCTGACAACACGGTACTTCAGACAGATCTTGAAATGTTCTTTTTGATAATGAATGTGATACCATTCCTCTTCAACTTGTCATTCCCAGCATAGTCGACCATATGGCTGTTTGATTCAAAAAGGCCAATACCAGTCCATTTCAGCTCACTAATGTCAAGGATATCTACCTTTAAATGTTCTATTTCATTTTTTACAACTTCTAATTTTTCTAGATTCATACTTTGTACATTCCACATTCTGAATATTAATGAATGTTTGCAGCTGTTTCTTCTCATTTTGAGTCATGCCACATCAGTAAATCAAAGTCCCAAAAGCTTCACTCCATCCATGTCATTAAGGTTGACTATTTTGAGGAGGCAGCTCTTCCCCAGTCATATTCTGAGTGCCTTCCAACCTGAGGGGCTCATGTTCCGGCACTGTATCAGACAGTGTTCTGCTGCTATTCATACGGTTTTCATTGGCCAATTTTTTTAGAAGCAGATCACTATAAGTGCTCTTCCTAGTCTGTCTTAGTCTGGAAACTCTGCTTAAACCTGTCCTCAACGGGTAACCCTGCTGGTATTTAAATATTGGTGGCAAAAATTCTAACATCACAGCAACACTACAGTAGAACATACTGACAGATGAGTGGTGGGTTTCAATTTCAGACAGTATGAAATGAGAGGTATAAAATATGATCTATCCCTCCTATCTCTGTCTCTTTGCCTTCCCATTTTTTAGTTAAATAGTTACTTTAGCAATTGCTTTTACTCCTTTAAATGGTATACTTTAATATTTTGGGTTTTACACACCATCTGCTGATTCTATTGACAATGCAAACTAGTGGACTTACCTTTTTTCCATGAGCTTTCTACCGATCCTCTCCATATATGTATTATTTTTACCTCTGCTCTCTACATGTTATTTTTACAAGATTAGTAAAAGTTACATCTTATTCTATAATTATACCTCTTCTGTGATGCCAAAAGTTCATATAATTAAAAATCAAAACATTAACATATGACCATATAAGAACCAATTGGTGTGTTTGAACCCATAGAGAAGGAAACACATACTATGTCATTACAATGTTGCCACCTGAAGTAGAATCTCCCAAGTATCAACATCCAAGGGGTCATCTTTTATTTACTTTCAAATTCCCTTCACTTTCCTTGGCTCACAGTCAGGTACCATTGTTCTGAGTATTCCATGTCGTCTCCTTTCTCAGGCTCCTGTTCCATCTTCCTGGCCCCTTCCTCCTGGCATGTCAATCAGTCTATCTGCAGGTGGACACTGGCCATCGGTACTTCTTGCAGCTTCCCAGGTAAGTGTGATGTGCCTCCAGGATTGATACCACTGGCTTCAGAAATCAGTATTATTAGTTCATGTCAGGAGAAATAAGTTTTAGGGAAAAATTTATTACCTGGGCTATTTTTATCAGCTAACAATCAGAAGCAATTAACAATAAAAAAAAAAAAAATCACACAAAAACACCAAAAAGTGTTTTGAAAAAGTGCTTTCAGGATTTACTGTACAGTTTTTTTTAAACAATTTATTTCTATGTTGGCTTTTACATGCTCGTACATTTGTGTAAAACATTTATACATATTCTTTACAATTTGTACATGTATTAAACGGTTGTATTATAAACACTGTTCTGTGGGTTTTCATAAAAGAAAAATCAAGCAGGGAAAATTACTTAGAAAACATTAACAAAAACCCACCATATTAAAGAACAAGATGTTCTCACATTCACGTTCATTTGAATTCCTCATCTACTTCTGTCGTGGTTTTACCTTATTTGTGTTGACCCGGACATTCCATTTTATAAAAAATAACTATTAGTTTGGATGAATGAAAGCAGTGAGGTTATGGAGTAAGGCAACTGTGGACAATGGCAATGTCCATCTGCAAGGACAGAAGGTGTGCGAACACGTGAATGTTCCGACTGAAAGCTGACACGTGGTCAAGAGTTGGCTTGCTTTGTGGATTCACTGAAGTGCTAATCATCAGGAAAGCTCTCTCTGAACTGTAGGATCGGAGTCAGAAGAATCATCATGCCATACTTTTCCCTAACCTCAAAAGCCCAGGTGATCAGTGCACATTATTCAGGTTGCCACCCCACCAGTCCCCATACTTTTCCTCCTGGTGGGGAGGGGACAGGTTTTCACCTTTCCAGAAAATACCAGTTTGCCTGCTTGTCCACAATCCAAACCAAGGGGCAAATCATGCTATCAGTGGCATTTCTGCTTAGGGCTGACTGACCCTCAGCTTTTCTGAATTATTCTTTCTGGTGCGAACCTGCCCTCACATGATGAGGCAGGATGTGCAGAGAGAAAGCACTGGTCTTCACAGGAGAACCTGTAAAAACCCACTGCTGTCAAGTCGATTCCAACTCATAGCGACCCTATAAGACAGGGTAGAACTGCCCGATACGGTTTCCAAGGCTGTAATCTTTATGGAAGCAGGCTGCCACATCTTTCTCCTGCTGAGTGCCTGGTGGGTTCAAACCACCAATCTTTCAGTTAGCAGCTGAGTGCTTAACAATTGTGCTACCAGGGCTCCTTGAAAGTGAGAACAACACAGCCAGGATCACCCTGAGGAGGGGAAGGTGGACGGGAGGAGGCAGAGAGGAAACCAGGACACTCTGATGACCAGAGTTTACAGGACGGCATCGTATGTCCTGCATAAGGGGCAAGACGGGGGCATCGGTAGCCCCAAGGCCTCTCTGAAATGGTCAGCTCTTTAATCATAAATACAGAAGTGAAAGGCGGGCCAATTTTCCTCAATAGACAGGAATTCCCAAAGGACTGAGAGTTATAAAAATATACAAACATATATATTTTTTATTCTGGCATATTTCATATTTTTAAGAAAGTAATTAGTAATTATCTGACATTGGGTAAGAACTGAAAGATCCCAAGAGAAATCATAAATTAGGGTTCTCTGTAAAATACCAAATTTTCCGTTCAAAATTCTACTAATTTTAAGTACTTTTCAAAAATAGACACAATTTCCATTGGTTTAAATAGTGGCTGTGGAAGAGAAGGGAGGTGTTTAGGCTGCTCAGTAAAATAAACACAATTTGTTTGTCACTCTATTTGTTTTGGTTTTCTTTCTTTTCTTTTTTTTTTGTGATAGGGAAAAAAATAAACTTTAAATTACATTGCCCAAGTCAGAAAGAAGCACTTCGGCGTTTTCTTCCTGTTCCGTCTCTTCTACATAACTGGAAAGCGGCCGAGGGCCTGCCTCAGCTTTTCTGCAATCTGGAGGAAAAGCAGAACAATGTTGAGATGCCACCCCACTACACCTTTGCAGCATTCTATTATATACCACTCCTGTGACCAAAACATCAGCAGATTCAAATGCTGAAAGCACGGTACCTTCGGTGGCCGTCCCGTTCCACCCCACTGGGGCCTGGACCTTGGGGACAGCCTGGACTGTTTGCTCCCTGCACCAGTCTCATGCTTCCACGCTGCTGGAGACCTTTTTAAATCACAGACTGGGATGGTGCCCATGGCTTGCAGAACCAAGTACCCACTCCTTTGCATACCCGATCAGCCTGTGAGGTTTTCTAAACGTGGTCCCGGCCTCTGTATCCAGGCTTCTCTCCTGCCTCTGCCATGAGCAGAACTGCCAGACTATTACTCTTCCTCAGATGAGTCAGGCTGATGGGGTCGTCGTGCATGCCTGAATCTCCCTTCCTTTCTTGGAGACCTACAATTCCTAGGACTGGGCTGGAGGCCGTTGTGTCCCCATTGGTCCCTGCTGTGTCCCTGCTGTCCTGTAACTATGTCCGGGTGCCCGAGTCTCCCCCAGATAGACAGCTCCCTGAAGGCACAGACCATGTCTGACTCATCCTTGGTCCTAAACATTTGCAGTGGTGTTTACCACATAACGATATGATATTCAATAAATGTTTGCCCTATGAACAATTATGCAAATTTTAATACTTTTCAGTTTTATAGGAAAGTGACCCTTGGCTCTAAAATGTTATATCAGCCACTTATGCCTATGCAAAGACACTGGGTGAACAGTTTTATAAATTTTATAAATTCAAATGATTCAAATAAAAATCCATTAATAACTACACCTTAATTGGGCTTGAAAATTATTTAACAAATCAACATTATCCAAATATCAAGAGTCGTTCTTTATTTTCTCATGTAGAACAAGTAGATCTGTCATTCTAATTCATGGTGAAAGGTAAACACACAATGGCCCTAAATAAAAGGTGCAGGCAAAGAGCACAGGAGCCATAGACTGTAAGGGAGAATATCGCTTACGTGAATTCTTTCTGTAAGCTAGTCTCCCAAACCAACTGCTTCTAATACACGATTCCAATCCACGGCAAGCTTTCAAGCATTTGCCGCTGGAGACAGGCACTGACAGGCATTTGCCACAGCGCCCAGTCCAAGGTGACACACGCGTGGCTGTGAATGTGGCTCACCTACCACACCCTGTACACACATGCCATAATAGCACGGACACAGCGGAGGGCAGAGGCAGAAACCAGTCGGCCAGCAGATGCTCTACTAGAAAGTTACAGGCCTTCTCTTCAGATTTCTGAGTTCCCGTTTAAATACTGTAGGACCCTTGTTCTCTACACACACTGAGAACAACCAACTTGCTATCTAAAGCTGTGGCACTTTAAGTTTTCATTACTGTTTTCTGAATGAAAATATTTACGGTCTCTTTTGTTTTCCTTTTGAAATTCCTTTTGGTAGGCTGTGAAGCCCTCACGCACACACAAAGAAGGCCTTTGGTCTCCTGAGCGGTGCCAGGCGCTGGCCCCCGAGGTCGAGGCCCCCGTGGCAGAGGACAAGCCCAGCTCATTCAGCAGACAACAGAGCCTGTGAAGGGGGACAGCAGCCGCACAATGAGGACTTCTTTGGGCCTCACAACTAGGACCCAATACCCTTCTTCTTCAAAAGAAAGCTTTTTTTTTTTTTTAAAAAACCCGCTGTCTTTCAAAAAGGAGAAAGATTTAATGAAAAGAGACTTAAAAATTGTCTCGATACTTAACGTCTTTTGACTTATCTGCATGAAAACATACAGGCAGATCAGCTTTCCGTGGTCGAGGACCTAACCACAAATCCTGCTCTGCTGCGTGGGTGTGGAAGGCGTGGAGGAAGGACTGCAGGCTTACCGTCTCGTAGAACTGTACCTGCTGCTCCAGGTACAGACGGATGACAGTGTTGTAATCATAGATCCGGTTACTGTGAAAATGGTTCATCTCGGCTACAAGCAAAACCGAGACACAAGTCAGTTTCCTGCAAATTCCAAACTACCCCACGTCGCTTCTCTGCCTGGTGACGGCTAGTCATCAACCAGATGTAACCTGATTGGCTTCAGTGCACTGTCAGCTCTCGGCCAACCACTTTATAAAGAGAATGGGAGAACGACCTGGGAAAAGGTAACCACAAAATACCCCGTTCCAGTAAATGGACGCTTTTCATTGACTTTTACACTAAATACCGTGAAACCCACTGCAGATAACACTGCAAAGGTGGAACTTTTTCTAATGCAAATGATCAAGTGGGACACTGATTTGGTCCGATTCTCCACAAGATGACTGCCGTTCCAGAACGTTCAGTGTGTTTACACTGGACCCAGCAGGTACCTGGGGGGCTCTCCTTGTCCCCTCTGGCTCAGTGAGGCATACCTGAAAGGCTGGGCAGGTGAGGTGGATGCCCTGAGCTTGTGCTCCCCCTGCCCCTTCTCCAGTAACGGGAGCTTTGTGGCCCCTGACCGCCAACGAGAGGCAGTCAGACAGCCTCTCATCAGGCAAAAGCGTGTGATGCAGAGGGAAAACATCTTCACCTTTGTGGAATGCAACGATCCCTGACTCCTCTTAGCAAAGCCTGTCTCTCAGTGTCCCCCCCATCCCCCATGTGGAGAAGGCAATCCTTCCCTCGCTCCTCATCACCTCTGCCCTGATGACTCTGAAACCCATCTTTTCCTTTATTCTCTAGGCCCAGAAAGCCACCTGCCGGCATAAATCCTAAAAAAAAAAAGCTAATTGTTCTGAGTTTTACATTACAGTTATTTGAAGCTGTACAAAGCTTCTTATTTACCTATTTCGGATAGCCTCAAAAACGAGTTCAACAGCAAATTCCCCATTTCAAACCCTTCCCTCTAAACCCAAAGCTCCAATCAGGTTTCCCGATTTTTGCCATTAGGTACCTGAGCTCTGGAAATCTCTTTCCCCCACTGACTCCCTAGTCCTGAAGGCTGTTCCTTGGAAAAGCCTGCAAGTATGCTTCATTCTCTTCTCCCAATACCACACCTTCTTTAAAAAACAAAACAAAACCCCAAACCAGTTGCCATCAAGTGGATTCTGGCTCATGGAGGCCCAATGTGTGTCACAGTAGAACTGTAGGGTTTTCAACGGCTGCATTTGTGGAAGTAGATCACCAGGCCATTCTTCCAAGGCCACTCTAGGTGGACTTGAATCGCCAACCTTTTGGTTAGCAGCTGACAGTTTTCTGGTTGGGCTAATGTCTGCCTTCTCCACTCTATCCCACATAGCTATCAAACCCTTGTCGCGTGAGCATTGCTTTCTTTGCTCGAAATCCTTCCATGGCTTCTTAACATTTCTGTCAAGTCTGGACTCTTCTACCTGGCTTTCAAGGCCCTCCACACACGCCAGTACTTATCCCCCAATAACTTCCCAGGGCGCTTTGCTTCCTCAGGCCAGTGGCACCATCTTGTACCGCTCTTCTGTGTGCTTCTGTTCATGCTGGAAGACCCTTGCCTCTCTCCTTGCCCATGCAAAGTCTATCCATCCATTAGAACAGAGGGAAAACTCCTTAGCTGCTCTGATTTACTAGAACAACACTCAACCCTATGAATATCAATTAGCACCTGCTTTTGTGCCAACAGTCCAACTATGCCCAAAACCCCATCTACAAGCTTCCTGTACATTCCACGGTCTTGGGGCATGGAGGTCACTGCATGCTAAGAGCTAAGCTCCAGAATTTAATCAAGCATTATGATAGGAACTGGTATGAAGAGTTACACAGTCTTCAGTGTTTCCAAGAAATAATAAAAACGTATAGGTTTAAGCAAGCTGTCTTTCATAGCTATGTCAGGTCAATGTTTAAAAGGCTAAACATTAGAGATTCATATTAACACTGGGATCCTGCAAACAGGAAGCTTATGAGGACATTTTAAATCAGCTCTTATTTATGTAACTGTTGTTCACAGTTGGATTTCTCCCCAGAAAAGGAAATAGCAAACTTTTCTGGGGAAAAAGTCTCCACTAAGTTATTCATAAGCCTCTTATCTCACCTTGCAAAGCATAAGACATAGTGCCGACACGTTTTACCATGTTCTGCTTGTCTTGCGGGGTGATTTTACTAGTCGCAACTAGTTTATCACTTTCTTTCACTTTTTCTATTGCTCCCTGTGAAATGGAAAATGCAGTGGTGTTAAGAAAACAAAGCTAAGAGGATTAGTCATTAGTTTCAAATACAACAATGCTAACATGTTCTATAATTGACTTGTTATTGAACAAGAAAGTGTCCCCACAAAAAAAGAACATAAGAAAGCCTCTAAATTTAACTTCCTTCAAAGTCACTGGGAAGAAAAAATTGCTATTCTTGAGAAATGTAACTAAGCTACAACAAATTAGAAAACTGAATAGCACGTGACCTCTGTAGTATGTTATGGTACTGCCATGATAAGAGTGGCACGGAGCAAGGAGACAGCATTGATAAGTTTAGAACGTCACTTGACTAGGCACAGAGTTGCGTAAGTATATGGGACCTATCTGTCTGTCTCATCTTTATAAACTAGAGTGTTGTTAGGTGCCATCTAATTGGTTCCGACTTGTAGCAATCCTATGTACAACGGAACAAAACACTGCCCAGTCCTGTGCCATCCTCACAATCATTGCTGTTTGAGTCCACTGTTGCAGCCACTGTGTCCATCCATCTTGCTGAGAGTCTTCCTCTTTTTCGCTGACCTACTTTACCAAGCATGATGTTCTTCTCCAGGGACTGGTCCTCACTGATAATGTGTCCAAAGTATGTGAGATGTAGTCTCCCCGGCCTCACTTCTAAGGAGCATTTTGGCTGTACTTCTTCCAAGACAGACTTGTTTGCTCTTCTGGCAGTCCATGGTATATTCAATATTCTTCACCAACACCACAATTCAAAGGCATAAATTTTTCAGTCTTTCTTATTCATAAACTAGAGTAGCTGGGGCTTAAGTGTGCCATTTGAAAGTCTGAGCTTTACTTTGATTTTTGCTAAGAGGCACTGAATCAATTTTAAATCGGTACTTAGATGGCAGTCATTGTAAACGTTATTCTCACTCCGGTATCATCATATTCGTCAATATTTAGAGCTGTCTGGAGAGAAACAGGAGCCCTGGTGGCCCAGTGGTTAAGAGCTACGGCTGCTAACCAAAAGATCAGCAATTCGAATCCACCAGCTGCTCCTTGGAAACCCTATGGGGCAGTACTATTCTGTCCTATAGGGTCGCTATGAGTCGGAATCGACTCGATGGTGACGGGTAAGGGAAAAGAAACACTCTATACTCATGAGTAAGTTAGCTTCCAGGCCTAGAACTCTCATCTGCTGGCATAAATTCCTACAAGAAGTTAACTGTTCTGAGTTGTACACTAAATTTTCTGAAGGTGCTCAAAGCTTCTTATTTACCTATGCTGCCCCTTCATGCTATTTAAATAGAAAGCAAAACGCTAAAATGGTCACACGTCAGGACTGTTCGCATTGCAGAGGGATAGGAGCTGGCTGAATGGACATGGGAAGCCCGGGTCAGAACGGGGGAGTGTGCTGTCACATTATAGGGATTGTAACTAGGGTCACATAACAATATGTGTGTAAATTTTTGTATGAGAAATTAACTTGAGCTGTAAACTTTCACCTAAAGCACAATAAAAAAAATGGAAAAGAAACCTTTCATTTGGTTCAAGAATGGGACGTTTTGCTTCGTCTTGGTAGGAAGGATCTTTGTGGAGCTTGCCCGAGCAGATGAAAAGGGCCTCACTGATCGGCAGAAGTACTATTCCTATGATTGTCTTGGATTTCAAACATGATGGCTGCAGTTTGATAACTGACCAAATACATGCACAAAAGAATATTCTTCATATTTCTAATTCCCTACAAATAATCTTTCTATAGAGTAAAAGACACCAAAAAGAAAAAAAAAAAACCACCCATATAACTAAACACATTACAGAACTTCAATAACACTTAAATATTCCAAGCAGTTCCAGCTGACTTCCAGAAGCTTTTCCTTCTGATTCAGGAGGAGACGGAGTGGCCAAAGGCCAGGTGGGGGTCATGCGTATCTGCCCTGACTCACTTAGTATCCCCTGCAAAGTTCTATGATTGAGTTACCTTGTGAGCACCGATAATATCAGGGAAGCAGCCAAGGAAGCCTTTATATTCATGATTACATTCCATCAGAAAATGGAGGTCTTTCTTTGGCTATAATGAGATACAGGTTGGTTGTTATCAGCAGAGGAAGTCAGAAAACCAAAGGAAGAAAAACCTATTATATCTGAGGATTGTATTACGCAATTCCTCCATGTACTACGTTCAACTATTGAGTGCTGAACATTCAGTCTGCTTTTCCTTAAAGGAAAGAATCCCAAGATTCTGAATCATATGTTGTGAAGAAAACGATAAAACATCATATCATTTTTAAGTTGGTTTACATGATTATTTTGAGGTGGCTCAAAATACGATACCGTAGGGAAAAAAAACCAGGGCTTCAAACTGGCTCAGAACGTTTCAGTAACTGCCAAAGTAACGAGGGCAGTGTACACATTGTGCAGCAACCACAATTGGCTGCCCACCCGATCTGCCCTGCTCAAAGATGGCCTCTGACTGCACCGCCTTAAATGTGTGCCCCTCTCCACAGTCCTGCCAATACTCTCATCTCCCGCATCAGGCTCCTGAAACTTTTGGGATTCATGTGGGAGGATTATTGGCAGGACTATGGCGAGCAACAAACATTCAAGGCAGTGCGGTCAGCTGCCATCTTTGAGCAGGGCACTGCTGCTTGTTTCCTACTTGGGTCAAGACTGGAACGGGCAACAGATTTGGTTGCTATGCAATGTGTACGCTGCCCTCGTTTACCTTGGCAATTACTAAACTGTTCCAAACTGGTTCAAAGCCTTGAAAAAAACTAGCTAATACTGTATGTTTACAAGTGAAGTTAATGTAACTTAAAGTCTAAATATTAGCAGAGAGTATAAAAAATAAATGTGGTAATCATTTTAAGTGGCAACTTTAAAATTTTTCAACTTTTCTAAATGATAATTTTAATAGCTATGTTATAGTTCTAAAAATGTAATTTTTTAAAAAAGTATCAGGAGAGAAGTTAATGACCATATATCCATTTTTTTTATGTGCACACGCATAAACATGTATTTCCAGAAGTCATCTGAAAAAATTTTTTAATTCAGAATTCGTAACAACTGAGATGATTATTCCCCTCAACGGAACATAACTGTTTTTTGTTTTGTAAAAAGAACTGAAATCAGGTTATTAAAGACTCAATAAAAGCCACCCAGCTGTAACAAAGACCAATTATGTGCTAGAGACTGTACTGGGCACTTTATTAGCAGCTGGATCCTGAGTTACCTTGTGAGCACCGATAATATCAGGGAAGCAGCCAAGGAAGCCTTTATATTCATGATTACATTCCACACAAGGTAAGCATTACCTCTGCCATTGAGATGAGGAAACCAAGGCTCAGAAAGGTTAAAGAAGAGTCCAAATCGAGATTTGAGCCAGTGTTCTTTCCTGTATGTAACCCCTTGGTGGCTAAGATAGGAGCAGAGGCATCAACACTGGAAGTTACTCATTTAGATTTCCTAACGACAAACTTATCCACCCACTTCGGCTTAAGCTAAGACACACTATTATCAAACACAATTAACAAAGGTACATAGGAATAGAAAAGAGGAGGCTATCCATTTGGAAAGGTTTTATGTTCGAAATTAAACAGGTAGATTAGACAGCACACAAACTTAACTAGAATCCTGTGATTATGTCAGTACCTGCTCTGCCACGAGATTGGCAATTTCTTCATATGTCTTTCCTGCTTCTGTTATTGCGTCGTTGAGATCTGTTTCACCTGAAAAGGATGACGCTTATTTTAGTAGTTTTAAGTCATAAATATTTCCTTTTCACTTATTTAATTAAAATTTTTTATTATAGAAAATTTCAAACGTTGTTAACACTGGAGAGAACAGTATCACGAACCCCCATCTACCTCTCACTCAGCCCCACAGGTAACAGGGCATGGCCCATCTGGTTTCATCTAGGCCTCCACTCCCTACCTCCCCCTCTCACTGGACATGTGCCATCTGATCCATAAATATTTGTCCTTATGGAAAAGATAAGAACTCTTAAAATCAGGACAATATCATTATCACATCTAAGAGCAGACAATAATTTCTTAACATAAATGAATCAGTTAGTGCGCAGACATCCCGACATCTCATAAGTGGGCTTCTTGAACCAGGATCCAAAAAGGTCCGTGGTGGCATACAGCTTGTCTTAGCTCCATAGTGCTGCTATAACACAAATATCTCAAGTGGTTAGCTTTAAGGAACAGAGATTTATTCTCTCACAGTTTAGGAGGCTAGAAGTTTGAGTTCAGGGTGCTGGCTCTAGGGGAAGGCTCTCTGTCGCTCTAGAGGAAAATCCTTGTCTCAGCTTCTTATGTTCTTCTCAGTGTTCCTTTGAGATCTCCAGGTGGCACCTATCTTTCCCCCATTTGTGCTTACTTCTGTGCCTAATCCCATCTTTTTACAACTCAACAGTGGTTAGGTTTAAGACACATACTACACTGATATGGCCTCAGAACAAAAAAATTCCACTCCCAAATGGGATTACATCCACAGGTATAGGGAGTTAGGATTCCATCACGTATTCTGGGGGGGACACAACTCAACTCATAACACAGCTGATGTGTTTCTTAAATCTATAGGATCCTCCTCCTCCATCCTGTTGCAGTTTTTGGGGGAGTTGTCAGGGATTAAATAGGAGCCCTGGTGGTGCAGTGTAAAGTGCTCAGCTGCCAACCAGAAGGTTGGTGGATTGAACCAACCAGCCACCCCATGGGAGAAAAATGTGAGAGTCTGTTCCTGTAAAGATTACAGCCTTGGAAACCCTATGGGGCAGTTCCACTCTGTCCCACAAGGTTGCTATAAGTTGGAATAGACTCGATGGCAATGGGTTTGCTTTTGGTTTTATGGATTAAATTGTGTCCCCCAAAAGTATATGCTGAAGTTCTAACCTCTGTGCCTGTGAATATAACTCCATTTGGAAATAGTGTTCTTATTTTATTATGTTAATGAAGTCACACTAAAGTAGGGTGGTGTCTTAGTTATCTAGTGCTGCTATAACAGAAATACCACAAGGGGATGGCTTTAACAAACAGAAGTTTATTCTGTCACAGTTTAGGAAGCTAGAAGTCTGAATTTAGGGTGCCAGCTCCAGAGGAAGGCCTTCTCTCTCTGTTGGCTCTGGGGGAAGATTCTTGTCTTCTTTCAACATCTATGGGCCCGGCATTCCTTGGAGATCTCCATGTGTCTTGGCATCCATCTTCCCCTGGGTCTAGGAGGTTTTCAGCACAGGAACCCCTAGTCCAAAGGACATGCTCTGCTCCCAGCTTTTCTTTCTTGGTCATAGGAAGTCCCTTTCTCTCTGCTCACTCCTCTCTCATTTTATCTCTTGTAAAATAAAAGGTGATTCAGGCCACACCCCAGGGATACTCCCATTACAGTGCTGTAACCTGACTAAGGGTATAGCATCCCATCCTAATCCCCTTAAAACTGATTGGCTGATCACATCAGATCACACCATGGGGGATGATTCTATCATTACATAACTGTCAAACCACTGAGAATCATGGCCCAGCCAAGTTGACACATATTTTTGGTGGACACAATTCAATCCATGATAGGTGGGTTCTAAACCTAATCCCTTCTAAGTGGTGTCTTATAAAGAGGAGTACTGACACAGAGATAAAGACACACGGAGAAGGAGGGACCATGTGAGGATCCCGGTATGGGCCAAGGAATGGGCCGTGGCTGCCAGAGGCCGAAAGGGACAAGGATCTCTATAGCACACAGAGCATAGCCCTGTGGAACAATAAACTCCTGTTCTTTAAAGCCACCCACTTATGCTACTTCTGCAATGGCAGTGCTAGGAGACTAAAACAGGGGTGCTGAAGAAACCAGGTCATGTGCTGTGGTGCCCATACTCTGAAACTTATATTCAAAGACCTATCTGCCCTGGGTATCAGGATAAACTCCCTGGTGAAAGTACTAATTCTATACTCTTGTAAGTGATAGGAGAGAGATACTCAGATAGGCGCCACCCACCTGACAAATCCTTTTTACTTCTTACCTGCTCCAAAAGCCAAGTGGAGTAAATACAATCGCTTTCTGAAAAGTAATAAAGTGGAGCTACAACGGTCCTGAGTGCAGCAGCCTGGCCCACTTAAACGCCAGGATGAGGAGGCCCAAGTGCAGAGTTACTGTTTGTCGGCAAGGGTGGACGAGGGTGGTTAGCCTGGTCGAGACACTACAGTCCCAGTGAATGAACGGTACACGTACCTTGATAGCCGCTGGAGCTGAACACGGCGGCTAAGCTCTGCAGCGCCTTTCCTATCTTCTGATACTCCTTGGGTAACGCTGAAAGAGAAGGCGGCGCAGGTTGCTAACTATCCTCTGAATAATCTGAAATGGGGTTCAACTGTTTTTTGAAAGTGATTACTTTTATGATAAAAGAATCTGAAGTGATTTAAAACAGTCCATGTTCTTTGGGAAAACACTGATGCAAAAACAACTGTTTTACACATGAAATGTTCAATTAATGGTGGGTGCTGTTACTGCTAACCGTCACCACGGCCACTTTCTCATTCACTGGAGGAAGTAAAAGTGCACAGAGAAGCTCACTGGGGAGGCTGAGAGTTCACAAAGGGTCTCCATACACCCACCCCTCACAAGAGCCCTCCAACCAGAAGCAGACACCCCATCTCCACTTCAAGGGCTAGAAAATAGGGCTCAGATAAGTCAACTGATGTCCTCAAGGTCGCTTAGCTAAGAAATGGTGGGACTGGCATCTGTAATTCCAAATACACTGCTTTCCTCACTGTGTCATGCCTATGTATAAGATGATGGGAGGGAGAGGGAGGGAGGGAGACAGAGAGAGAGAGGGAGGGAGGGGGGAAGGGAAGGAGGAAGGGGGGGAGGGAGAGGGAGAGACAGAGAGGGAGAGGGAGGGAGGAAGAGGGAGAGGGACGGAGGGAGAGGGAGAGAGGGAGAAAGAGAGAGGGGAAGGAGAGGGAGAGACAGAGAGGGAGATGGGGAGAGGGAGAGGCGGAGAGGGAGGGAGAGAGAGGGGAGGGAGAGAGGGAGGGGGAGAGGGAGAGGGAGAGAGAAGGGAGGGAGAGGGATAGAGGGAGAGGGAGAAAGGGAGGGAGGGAGAGAGAGGGGAAAGGGAGGGAGAGAGAGAGAGAGGGAGCGGGGGAGAGGGAGGGAGGGAGGGAGAGAGAGAAAGTTCTGCGATTCCAGGGTCATTCTGAAGAACTTCTGGAGAAGAGTTGCTATATCCTAAGCTACTTTCCTTGCACAAAACCCAACCACACTAAACCCACTGCTGCTGAGTTGACTGCAACTCACAGAGACCCTACAGGACACAGCAGAACTGCCCACAGGGTTTCCAAGGCTGTAAACCTTTATGGACGCAGACTGCCCCATCTGTCTCCCGTGGAGGGGCTGTGGGTTCAAACAGCCGACCTTCTGGTTAGCAGCCGAGTGCTTTAACCGCTGCGCCATGAGGGCTTGCTTTCCTTTGCATAAGTCTCCTTAGAGTCATCTCTTGCTTTTCAAAAGAAATCACTGTTTGCATTTGAAGACTTATTGAAATTAAAGAAGAAAAAGAAAAACTCAAATCTTTCTTTAAAAAATCTACCAATTACCAGTTGCTATTGAATCAGTTCTGACTCTCGCTGACCTCACGAGTGTCGGAAGAGAACTGTGCTCCACGGGGTTTCCAATGGCGAATTTTTTGAAAGTAGATTGCCAGGCCTTTCTTCTGAGACACCTCTAGTTGGACTTGAACCTCCAACTTTTCAGTTAGTAATCAAGAATGTTAACAGTTTGCACCACCTGGGGACTCCTAAAAAAATTTAGGCTAGAGAACTGAGAAGCAATCTATGAGCTGTGGTAACGGGGAACCATGAATCCAAACTATATTGGCTCAGTTTTTTTTTTTTGGAATCAAATAAATATTTTTATTAAAAAAAATTATATTGATATTTTAACCCTAATGTCCTTAAATTTGTGAATTTTCACATTTCTTGGGTAAAGACAAAAACTTAAACTTTGCTATTTCCTCAAGTCTACTCATCACTTCAGCGACAACAACAAAGCCCCCTCTCCAGTCCCCTCTCCTTATGTGGTATATGGGGGCTTAAGTCTGACAGGACATGACAATCAGCTAGAGACCTTCTTCAACATTCTCACGTCGGGGCATCTCCTCCCAGACAGGCGTTCTGGTCTCACTGTCCATGGCGCCTGCTCATTAGAATGTTTAGAAAATGTTTAAGCTTCCCAAATGATCCTAACGTGCAGCCAAACCCTGCAATAAGGCATCAGGATGAGGCAGGTTTGTGTGTGTGTCTGTAAGACAGAGGGTGGAAACAGGAGCAAAACTGATTTTTATTATATAAGAATGCTCTTAAGCTCCAGATAGTGCATTTTAGCTCAGTTAAATTTTAATAAACAACTTTAATAAACTGTTTACTCTTCTAGACTTAAGTTTTTGCCTCTATATCTGGAGTGAGAAACACAGAATATGCTCGAGTTTTCACTGCACAGATTAGGAATTTTAAAATACCCTTTTGTGAGGGAATAGAAGAAAGAAGATATGCCTGAATTAAATCCTAAGCCAAGTGTCTCAGCCATCCTCCTCCCCACAGAAAGGTGGCCTTAAGCCAATATTCTCTACTTTATAAATTTGGTCTTAGGGATGATATAGGACATAGAGTTGACCAGCTGTCAGACATAGGGATTTAATTCTTTAAAACAAATCATACTCCTAGATTTTTGTCATATCCTTAAAATATTCAACTGTAAGGTTTGCGCACATTTAAAATATTGCCAAAAATAAAAAAGCAGTGGCTTTCAACGAACGTACAGATTTAAGTCATTCGTTACGACAGTTCCAAGACTTTACAGGTAAAAATCAGCTGTCACTTTTTAAAATTACATGACTTCATTTATAGCTTAGAGAAGAGTGTCACAATACGTAAATAAATGGCCGTGGCTGTGTCCCAATAAAACTTTTTTTTACAAAAATTGGTGGTGGGCCCAGCTGGCCTGCAGGCGAAGTTTGCCAACCTCTAACAGAAGGCTGAGATTTTCTGGGCTGGATCTGATCTTCACATCGCTATTGGCTTTGCTGTGCCATTTGAGTAATTCACCCACAAGTCAGTCCACATTTACTTTCCTCTTCACTAAAATCCTCCGTTCATGCCAACTCTTCAGATGGGGACTGGACTCAACGGTAAGATGGAAAACGGTACTGGTGAGGAGTGAGCTTCTTGGCTCAAGAAGACACAGGAGTCTATGTGGGCGGCTCCTGTCTGGAGGGGAGATGAGAGGGCAGAAGAGGACAGGAGCTGGCTGAATGGACATGGGGAATACAGGGTGGAGAGGAGGAGTATTCTGTCTCATTAGGGGGAGAGCAGCTAGGAGTACCCAGCAAGGTTGGTATAAGTTTTTGTATGAAAGACTGACTTGATTTGTAAACTTTCACTTAAAGCACAATAAAAAAAAAGAAAAAAATTCTCCTTTTATTTCAAATTCTGATTCATCTCCTTTAGGGAAAAAAAAAATGTTTGCAAAGACAGACAATTAAGCTCTTTCTGAGGCTGAGTACAGAAATACTGATAAATTTTAAAGAGAGCATGTATTACTTTCATAATTCAAAGTAGAAGCCGCCTTTATTTAAAAAAAAAAAAAAAAAAAAACCACTGGATACAACCAATATTCCTGGAAGGTGTATCTGCAGAAGTCCAGAAAATTCTGAGTGATAGACTCGCTCCTTCCTCCTGAGACTAACAGGGTGGTCCACAGCCAGACCCCGCCCTCCCTTTGGGACTCAGGAGGCTGTGCTTGCAATCATGGCAGGATGACGCAGAAGGGACAAAAACCCTGGTGTGCTAAATCCCGGCATTTCAGTGACGGAAAAGTCACCTGTGGCCACCTGGGCTTAGAGAGTAACAGGGCAGCATCCTGCAGCACTGCACCGTTGGATGCTTGACTGGGCACTTCTATCCTGGGCCATTCGGCAACAGAGCTGCACAGGAAAAGATGGGTGAGCAGAACGCCAGTGCGCAAACACAGAAACGGGAGAGTGGGCAGAAATTCTTAAGGATCTAGAAGCAACAGAAAACTGGCTGACAGGCCCACTCTCACCCAGCAGGTGCACAGTCTGACATTTCCTATATATTTTCCACCATCGACTATGCTGGTTTTTCCTTTAAAAAAAAAAAAAAAAAGGCCTTAGTCAAATATAGGAGCCCCAGTGGCACAGTGGTTACGCACTTGGCTGCTAACCAAAAGGTTGTTGATTCGAACCCACCAGCCTCTCCACAGTAGAAAGGTGCGGCAGCCTGCTTCTGTAAGGATTTACAGCCTTGGAAACCCTATGGGCAGCTCTACTCTGTTCTACAGGGTCACTGTGAGTCAGAATCGACTTGATGGCAATGGGTTTGTTTGTTTGTTTGTTTTTTGCTTAGTCAAATACACATCTTCCCAAATGAATGAAGATTAAAAAGTAAAATAATGAGATTAAAAATAAACCATAAGCACTCTTTAAGCATGTAAAAAGATCCATTCTCTTACAAAGCCTAAAATAGCTGGAAATATTTGAGCTTGGTGATTTTACGAGACTTCTTGGACTGGCTATGTTGGAGCCAATTTTCTGTTATTAGCTAGGGCTGAGGGGTAATCAGTCACAGGAACGACAGTACTTCAGTTCACCACAGTCATTTCTGTTTGCACCGGGACACCTCCTTCCCCGTGTGACCAAGGTTCTGAGGTGGCTCCAGGGGCTACTTACGCCCTGTGCACCGCTTCCAATGCTCCTGCCCCACTGTCAGCAGCTCCTTGACACCATCATCCATGGCTTTGGTGAACTTCCCCACAGCATCGCACTTCTGCTCTCTGTAGGCAAAAGCAGCCTGTCACTCACACAGAAGCCACAGCCAGGGAGCGCTACCAAACCTGGACAAGGGTTCCTCGTGGTCGGGCAGACTCGTCCCACACAACCGCAGGTCCTTGTTTCCTTGCATTTTAACAACTATCCTTTCAGTAAATTGGTCTTAATAACAGGCTTGATTCAGGTGTTTTAGAGAACTACTTAAAAGTCCGTCACTTATGTTTTAACTTTGCTTCCTCTTTAATTCCTTGTGAATTTTAACTAAAAAATTTCTAAAGTAAATAAAAGCGCCATTTGGTGAATAGCTCACTCAGTGAAATTCTAATCGCTGGGGGTATCGTCAAATCCTGGCTATAAAACGCTAATACAGGTTGCTCATGGTGGCTGTTCGTTCATTCCAGTAAGTTCTTTTCGAGCCACAGAACACAACCTGGATCCACAACCATCACTAAGTGACACTGAAGTGTATTTACTGACATGAAAAGACCATCACAACGTATCGCCAGGCGAAAGGGGCAGGTGATTAGACAGCCTGCACAGCGTAAAGTCATTTTTATTTAAAAAACTAATTTTTCCTATAGCTACGTATGTACAGAGGAGGGCTGGGAAGACAGTACGCCAACACATGAACACTGATTTTCTCTCTGGGTCGTCGGAGGATTGTGTGTGTGGTTTCTCCCCCTTGTTTATATTTTTGGTAATACCTAAGCAATGATGCTATCATAAGAAAAAAGCTTCTTAAAATTAAAAAAGCCAAGATTTCTTACGAGTCCTTCCACAGAAAAGGAACTACTCCAAATTTTCAACTGAACCTACATTTTTAAAAAGATTAAAAACACACACACACAGTAAAAGCAGGTTAGAGACTGCTCCCTTCAAGGGCAATATTCAGAGGAATTTTCCTTCGTTGGCTATCATACGGTGTCCACTGGCTCCACACCACTTTGTTTCATCAGACCTTATTGGAAGTAACTACTAAGCACTGTGTTAACCATGAAGTCACCAAGTTCAAGGTAAAAAGGCAGCAGACTGCAATGTCTCACTGTGGTTAGAAAGACAGCCCTTTTACACTCAGGTGCTGTCTTCCTTGCCTTCTGACTACAAGCCCCGCTCATTTCACCAGCCTCAGTCTGACAATCCCAACTCCAGCTGCAGCCATGCTGGCCTAGATCTGTGCGCCAAGGAGGAGGATCAAGCTGGAGAAAAAAGGGCGTTTGGCAGTATCTCTTACATTTCCAGCAAGTCCAAGTCAGGTGCCTCTGGTTCCATGGTGGAAAATATCATAACTCCCACCAGCTCATCTTTTTCAGCCTTCCTTTTGCCAGTTTTCCACTCCTGTAAGTCAGAACAACACAACGTTAAAGTGGACAGCAGTCAGCTGGCCTTCTGAAATTCCCCATCAAAGCTGGCTCGCTAATCATCTCTATCTTCCTAATTTTCAGGAAGCCGCCCCCGGACCATTTCCCTCCGCACCCTGGGCCAAACTTCTGTACATCTCAGATGTAATCACTGTACAGAACCGTCAGTATGAGACCAAGTCTTTGGGAGGCGAGGTGAGCTGGCCACTTTTCCAAATGGCTGCCAATATAAACCTATGCTATAAATTTTGGCAAAGTACCTTGCATTTTTAGGTTAACTGCTTTCTAAAAAAAGGTTAAAGCTTTTCTAGAATACACAGTGGGAACCAACATTATGAGTGGTTTAAAAAAAAATTATCATAAGCTATATAAATACACACAACAGAAAAGCATACAGAACAAAAATAAACCATGCAATAAATTCTTACACAGTGCACACCTGTGCAGCTAACTACCATCTAGGCCAAGAAATAGAACAGCGCCCCCTCATGCACCTTTCCTGTCACTGCCCTTTCTCTCTCCACAAAGGCAACCATGATCCTTTCTTTTGTGGTAATTACTCCCTGGCTTTTCTTTAGAGTTTAACCATCTAAGCAGGCAGGCATCCCTAAACAGTGTTACTAGTTTTTTGACATTGTATAAATAGAATCACACAGTATGCATTCTTTTATGCCTTCATTATTTTATGGCTTCTTTTGCTCAACCTTATGCTTATGACATCTATCTACACTGTTGTGTGTGGACACAGTTCATTCATTTTCATTGCTATATACTATTCCATTCTATGACTACTCCTCAATTTATTTATCCATTCTACGTCTGGAAGCCTCCCTCCCTGCCAAGTTATGAATAAAGCTGCTGGGTCATGTCTCATGGTGATATGTGCATGTGTTTTTCAGATATGCTCGGTCAGGAGAATATTTTCAACTTGAGGAGATAATGCCAACCTGTTTTCCAAAACGGTCTTTCCACTTTTCACTCCCACCAGCAGAGGGCATGTCAGCAGTTGTTCCCATTGCCATGACAACACTTGGTGAGGAGAGTGTAAATTTAGTCATTGTGGTGAGTAGGCAGTGGCATCTCAGGGTGGTTTTAATTTGCATATCCTTGATTACCAATGAGATTAAGTACCTTTTTATAATTTGTTGGTCATCTGGATACCTTCTTTTTGTGACACACGTGATCAAATCTCACTTTTCTACTGGGTGATTATATTTCCTTAAGGTGAGTCCTTTTTTTTTTTATTTCAGAAATCCTTTCCTACCTTGGGGGCATAAATATATTCTCCTAGTTATCATCTAGAAGCTTTATCACCTTGCCTTTCATGTTTAGATCTGCTAACTATCTGCAATTGATTTTTACAAATACTTTATATATAGAAACTTTGAAACGCATACAAAAGTAGAGAGAAAAGTACAATCAACCCTTACAGGCTCAGCTTCAATAATTATCAACATTTGCCAATCTTGTTTTACTTTTCTACATTTCAAAAAAAAAAATTTTTTTTGGACCTATTTTAATGAAAATCTCAGACATACCGTTTTGCCTGTAAATATTTCCTTACATAACTTTAGCAGATGAAGCCATGTTTTTAAAACATAACCACAATACCAGTAGGACTTCTAACAAAATTAACAATAAGTACAGCCACAGGCTGTCTATATGAAGACTTATTTCTTCATGGAAAAATAAATCTATGGCAAACTGATCAATATTTGAAGGACGAAACCAAAAAAAGCAAAATTGTTGCCGTCAAGTTGATTCTGACTCACAGCAACCCTACAGGACACAGTAGAACTGCCCCATAGGGTTTCCAACTACAGGACAGAGTAGAACTGCCCCGTAGGGTTTCCAACTACAAGACAGAGTAGAACTGCCCTGTAGGGTTTCCAACTACAGGACAGAGTAAAACTGCCCCGTAGGGTTTCCAAGGAGCAGCTGGTGGAGTCGAACTGCTGGTTGGTCAGCGGCTGAGCTCTTAACCACTGTGCCAGTCTGAAGGACAATCATCACCAGAAAAAAACAAAACAAAACAAACCAGGACTAGATTTATTGGTATTCTTAAACCCTACTCTGCATAAAATATGACTTTTAGAGGTACTTTGTAAACCAAATCCTTGGCAAATCAACCAAATAAGCCCTTGTTAAAGTCCTCTGGGTAAACAGTAAAGGCAAATGTGGAGTCTTGTAACCACAAAGTAACAAAGCTGGCTTTCACAAAGAACCCACTCCAAGAACCTGGTTTCATTGCTATATGGCTACACGACACATTGGCTGAATATCACGTCTACACAGAAAAACGGGGGTTTCCGGAGCAGCCTGCCAAGCTAGACTTATGATATATACAAATGCACAAAGAAATGCTAAAGCCCTCAAGGTTTTCTGACTCTCCTCCCTAATTATACACAAAGCATTCAAATGAGCCTCCCAAATCTAGAAATAACTGAAAATAAGACCCAAATGATTATATGAAGTGTATGTATGTATATGCCTGTCAACATACACAGACAGAACCCTGATATTTAAATTTACTTTTATGAATGTTTTCACTTTAACAGGACAAAAGTACTACCAATATGCTGAGCAAGTAAATATCTAAAAGTTTCATCAACAAGGTCTATACAATATTCTATTATTTGATTAAAGCAAAAAATAACTTCACGATTTTTCCTCAGGATCATAATATATTTAGTCTCTGCCACTGGCGTCCAAGCTAACTCATGCTTTTGTTCTTTAGAGTGTTTTCTAAAATATTTAATATCTGTTATGGAAAGAGAGAAATTATGGAGAGGACACCTTTAGAGAACAAAAAGACACAATTAAAACTACAGTAAAAGCTTACTTTTTCCAAAACAGACAATAATGAAATGTCAAGCAGAGGACAACTTTTCTCAGTTCTGATAAGGAGCAGGTGATCACGGCAGATAACTGCCCACAGGGGCGGGCAGAGAGACCAACACCTACTTTGGGCTCACCATTGCGGTTAGGGAAGGGCAACTTGGTTCTGAGAAGAATGGCTGCTCTCTGAGCCTACTTCTCCTTTCACAAGGGTGTAATACTGTAGGGCCAAAGTTTGGCCATCTGTCCTCTCACTTTCCTCTGCTAATATGCTGCGCAGTTTGGGATCTATCCTAGTAGTTAAAGCATGTAGGGAAAAATCCATTGTCCTACCCTATCCTTCACCCCTGCTCACCCTGGGCCAACCCATTTCCAGTTTCTGGGAAAGCAGGAGCAGACAGTTTTTACATATATCCTGACTCATAGGTCATGATTCATATCCTCAGTTGGGATTGGGTTTCTGTCTTCCCATTGTCTTTGGAGGAAATGAGATTTAGCCAGCTAACCAACATAATTTTAGCTCCATCCAGACATGACTTCAGTGTGAACATGATAACTCTGAATATCCTCTAAGGCCACCATCATAAAATGCCCAACCTTTTCATCCCGGAAATTGAGGAACTGCTGGAAAACCTCGCTTTCTGCGATGACGGGATGCCGGCACATCCTGGTCATCCACCCCTGGAGTCTCTCCATGCGCATCTTGATGAACTCCTCTTCAAAGCGACCTGCAAGAGACACGCCAAGTGTGACGTGCGGCTCGTCCAACACGAGTCGCTATTACTACAACCCACTGCCAAGTGTGATGTGCAGCTCGTCCAACACGAGTCATTATTACAACCCACACGCGAAGTGTGACATGCAGCCCGTCCAACACGAGTCACCGTTACCACAACCCACTGCCAAGTGTGACGTGCAGCTCGTCTAACACGAGTCACTATTACTACAACCCACATGCCAAGTGTGATGTGCAGCTCGTCCAACACGAGTCATTACTACCACAACCTACTGCCAAGTGTGACATGCAGCTGGTCCAACACGAGTCACTATTACCACAACCGACCGCCAAGTGTGACGTGCAACTCGTCCAACACGAGTCACTGTTACTACAACCCTTTCTGTGGCTGTGGCTACTTTGTAGAAAGGTATTTAATAAAAGCTAGATCTGGGTGACTTTTTACCACCTAAAGACAGGCAGCATACTGAACGCTCAAAGGCCACTAGAGGACGCAAAAGACTTCCTAGTTTTAAAAACTGAAGTCTGATTTAAAGCATCTATAACCCTTTTTGTGACAAGAATAAGCATAACCTCAAAGTGCCATTTTATCATAGATCCCTAAAGAACTCAACAAATTTAAAAGGAAATCTTCCCTCAATATGAAAACTACCTATTTTCTAACAAATTAACATTATGCCAGTTGCTGGGTAGTCACACAAAGCCCTGCTGGAGTGAAGGGAGAGATAAGGTGGACACTAACAAGTAATTCCCAAAATGTATGGAGTTTCTATGTCAGTAAAAACGTGTTCAAGTGCAACAGAATTCAATACCTACAAACCGAAATGTAGTATTTGTGAAAAGTGATTCAGGGCTATAGCTTTTCTTCCCCTCCCTCTTTTGTTTTTTAAGTTACTCAAAGTGAAAATCAAAAAACAGGTTTTTTCATGATTGTAATACCAAAAAGGTACTGTCCCAGAACATAAGACCACACTGAAACAGACCTTAAGTAGTAATGTTTCTGCTTTAAAAGTAGAACATCAGCTTAACAAACATACTGAACGACAAGGAAACACTGAGGATTTCTATAAGCCTAAGAAACAAAAATTACTATCGCTTAAGAGGCTTCTGGAGGTGGGATTCTGTCTACAGTTGAGGGAGATCAGCTAATCCTCTCCCCAGAAAGCAACTATGGCCGGTCCTCATGATTCAGTTTCCGTATTCGAAAATCCACTAAAAATACTCAGTATGCTGAGTGTCCCCAGGTGTTGGATTTAGCAGACAAATACAAAGCAGCAGACAGAACAGCTACTACAAACATGTTTAGAGAGCTAAAGGAAACCATGTTTTAAAAATTAAAGAAATATAACAGGGAATTGACACACGGAGATCCTCAAGGAAACGGAAATTATAAAAAGAAACAAATGGAAATTCTAGACTTAAAACACACAATAACTAAAATAAGAAATTCACTGTGGCGGCTCGGCAGATTTGAGACGGTGGAAGAAAGAATTGGTGAATTTGAAAATAGATCTACAGAAATCACCTGATCTGAAGAACAGAGAAAAAAAGAAGCAAAACGGATAGGGCCTCGAGAAACACCAAGTCTACCAATGTAACTGCAGTGGGATTTCCAGGACAGCATAAAAAATATCTGAAGCCATCATGGCCAAAAATGTTCCAATTTTGATGGGTAGCTTTAGTCAACACATTCAAGAAAGCTCAACAAACTGCAAGTAGAATAAACACAAAAAGATCCACACTAGATGCGGCAGAATCAAGCTGCTCAAAGACAAAAAGACAATAGTAAAGGCAGCAAAAGAAAAACAACTCATCACAGAGTGATGATTACTGTACATAAATTTTAAAACAACACTTTTTAAAACGCACAGCCTGGATCTTCCTTTAGAAACTCCAAGTAAAAACAAGCAGAAGTCTTTTAATAGAAGTACATCACAGACTTGAACTCGAACAGCACAATGTTTCTGGACACTTCCTGTATATTGAAGAGTTTCAAGTTTTCCAGTTATTGAAGGTAGAGATGAAACAGCACACGCACTAAGTGGTGCAGAAACAGAGTCGTATCCCTCGGAAAGGAGATGGCCACTTCTCCAGGACAGAAAAGACCAAGTCCGCATGGACCTGCGCCAAACTGAATTCCTCAATATGAGTGAATTATGCTGAGAGTTTGTCACCTAATCACTGGTTGAAATTCAAGGATTCCTATTTTATTGAAAAATTGTCCTCCTGAGAATTTTTCTGACATAGCTGGTTCATCTCCAGACTATGACTTCAGATGTTACTCTATACTTTGTTAAGATTTCCATTTTAGGTCACAGACAGTTAAAAAAAAAAAAAGGGGAAAGGGGACTTCTATGTCCCCATTCTCAATGAACCTTACAGTTTTTGCTTGTCGTGTGCCGTTGAGTCAATTCTGACTCACAGCGACTCTACAGGATGGAGGAGAACTGCCCCCTAGGGTTTTCTAGGCTGTGATCTTTATGGGAGCAGATCAATCACCACGTCTTTTCTCCCAAAGAGTGGCTGGTGGGTTTCAATGGCTGACCTTTCAGTTAGCAGCCGAGTGCTTAACCACCGCATCACCAGGGCTTGTTTCAGTTTTCACTAAGTATATAAATACACCAGTTTGGCACAACCCAGAAATAAAAATCAAATTTACTCAATATTATTTCACGAGGAACAAAATCTATAAACAAAAAATGTTAACTGTTAAAGTTTTCCATGGACTTATTATCAAGTCCACTGAAATACCATGACATCACCTACTTCATTACTTCCCTTTTTCCCTCCAGGATAAAGTGAGAGGGGAGTTTTTACATAATAATGATCTTGTGCACACTCGGGGCAGGAGACAAATGAGAGAGAAGGGGGAATAAAGTCACTTCTGTGCTTCCTGGTTTCCTCGGCACACAGCCCAGTCAGTGAACCAAAGCTCAACTTTCTTCACACAGAGAGGTTGTTGCTTTCTTGCTCTTCTATGACATTCCCCTGGCTTCATGCCTGTTTTTTTTTTTTTTTTAAAAAAAAAAAAAAAAACAAACCTTCGTATGGGAGAGGAGCCATGACTCTATGATGTTTTGAAATAACACTGAATTATTCGATTCAGGATAAACAACGCATGTAAAACCTAAAAGATATAAAAAAAATCCTAACAACTTTCAAATAGTTCATTAATCCATTTATGTGGAGCACACTGTGCAATCAAGTTGACAAAGAAGAGTATAAAATCCACTGAAACTTGAAAATATGGAGAAACAGAACTGAAGTTTTCAGGGAAAAAAGTCTAAATTTTTAGAAAAGCTGCTAAGATTTAATAACAATGGCAAAAAACAGGGACAGGCAGCTTGTGAACTGGGTGTAGAACTGGGGGGAGGGAGCACCCCTGAATGGGAGGAAGCAGTACTCACAGCCCACCTGGCTGCCCTGAGGACGGCTTTCCCATAACTGCCCGGCCCCACTGGGGGCTGCCGATATGTCACCATGCCTAGACCTGCTGATCTACCTGCCATGTGCCCACTCTCCATTATGCTGGGACAACTTGAAATGTTTGAAAACTAAACAAAAAACAAAAACAAAAAAAAACCTAACACTTTGTTAAAAACAACAAATTACAGATAACACTGTGAAGAATGGGAATTCCAGAACAATTAATTGTACTCATGAGGAACCTGTATAAAGACCAAGAGGTAGTCGCTCAAACAGAACAAGGGGATACTGTGTGGCTTAAAATCAGGATAGGCGTGTATCAGAGTTGTATCCTTTCACCATACTTACTCAATCTATATGCTGAACAAAACATCTGAGAAACTGCACTATATGAAGAACAAAGGGTCAGGATTGGAGGGAGACTCATCAACAACCTGTGTTATGCAGATGACACAACCTTGCTTGCTAAAAGTGAAGAGGACTTGAAGCACTTACGATGAAGATCAAAGACCACAGCCTTCAGTGTGGATTACACCTCAACATAAAGAAAACAAAAATCCTCACAACTGGACCGACAAGCAACATCAGACTAAAAGGAGAAAATACTGAGGTTTTGTGAAGGATTTCATTGTACTTGGATCCACAATCAGCACCCACGGAAGCAACAGTCAAAAAAATCAAGGGACATATTGCATTGAACGAATCTGCTGCAAAAGACCTCTTTAAAGTGTTAAAAAGCAAAGATGTCACCTTGAAGACTAAGGTGCGCCTGACCCAAGCCATGGTATTTCCAGTCGCCTCATATGCATGGGAAAGGTGGACAGTGAATATGGGAACAGTGAAGAAGAAATGATGCCTCTGAGTTATGGTGTAGGCAAAGATACTGAATATACCATGGACTGCCAGAAGAACGAACAAATCTATCTCGCAAGAAGCGTGGCCAGAATGCTTCTCAGAATCAAGGATGGCAAGACTTTGTGTCACATACTTTGGACATGTTATCAGGCGAGACCAGTCCCTGGAGAAGGACATCATGCTTGGTAAAGTAGAGGGTCAGTGAAAAAGAGGAAGACCCTCAACGAGACGGATTAAGGAAGTGGCCACAGCAATGGACATAAACACAGCAAAGATTGTGAGGATGGCACAGGACTGGGCAGTGTTTCTTTCTGCTGTACATAGGGTTGCTGTGAGTCAGAACCGACTCGACGGCACCTAACAACAACTAACTCTAGCTAAAGATCAGTTTGTCGACATTACACACGTAAATGGCACAAACTTCAGAATCAGATTCAAATTCCTTTTATGGCTATACCAAGCAGCGCCTGCTTAACTCCCTTGAATTTCAGCTTCCTTGTGTATAAAGTCAAGATGGAAATAGCTGCCCTCTGTGCAGTGTCGGGCACGTGTGAAACCTGGCTGGTGACCTGTCTGGTGGAGACTCCCAGGCCTTCCTTCAACTGTTCGCCTCCACTCTAGCTCAATGAGGCTTACACCCTCTCAGGTCTTCCCTGATACCTGTTCTTCTCTGAGGGTTTGGTTTAGTGCTTAGATTCTCTTTCACCTCCTCAAGGGGCCTCTCTGCATCTGACCTGTCTTACTGTCATCCCTAATCCATTCCTCTCTGCACTTACTACTTCCATTCACCTGAAACTTCTCTAGCTATATCCTAAAACCCCTTCTAAACTTCACTCATGCTCAGCTTCTTTACAAACTCTAAGACAAGCACACTGAGTCCCTGAATACTAATATATCAGGTTCTTCACTAGGCTAGAAATTAAAAAAAAAAAAAAATCACTCAATAAAATTGCTTTCAAAACTGACACAGAACAACTACTTTCTAACTGCCTCTTACAAGGGGCTCTTGTAGATGATTTCTGACAAGATATTTTGTGGAGGAACTGGGGGAAGGTCAACACTTCAAATAAACAAGAAAATGGAGAGGGTACCAGTCAGTAATAAATAAAAACATTTAAAATCAACAGACATCAAAATAATTCAAGTAGAAAACAGAGCAACTTCCTACATCAACTTTCAGACCCTCCGTAACTTCTATTTTTGACATTTACATATTTCTAGTGAAAATGAGGAAATCCTGGTGGTGTAGTGGTTAAGTGCTACAGCTGCTAACCAAAGGGTCGGTGGTTCACATCCGCCAGGTGCTCCTTGGAAACTCTATGGGGCAGTTCTACTCTGTCCTATAGGGTCGCTATGAGTCGGAATCGGCTCAACAGCACTGGGTTTGGTTTTTGTTTTTTGTTTAGTGAAAATGACACAGCTGGTTTGCACAGCATGCTTACATCTACTGGGTCATATATTTTTCTTTTCATTTTACAATATTGGATCATTTGTGTTTTCTCAGATGTCAATTTTCATGTAATTTTTAAATTCACATATTTCTTTTGGAGGAAAAAGTAATACACAGTAATGTTGCTCAAATTCAAGATATGTATAAACACATGAGACCTCTGACACATCCATGTTTATTGCAGCACTGTTTATAATAGCAAAAAGATGGAAGCAACCAAGGTGTCCATCAACAGATGAATGGATAAATATGGTATATTCACACAATGGAATACTACGCATCGATAAAGAACAGTGATGAATCTGTGAAACATTTCATAACATGGAGGAATCTGGAAGGCATTATGCTGACTGAAATTAGTCAGTTGCAAAAGGACAAATATTGTATAAGACCACTATTATAAGATCTTGAGAAATAGTTTAAACTGAGAACACATTCTTTTGTGGTTACGAGGTGGGAGGGAGGGAGGGTGGGAGAGGGTTCTTTACTGACTAGATAGTAGATAACAACTGCTTTAGGTGAAGGGAAAGACAACACTCAATAAAGGGGAGGTCAGCACAACCGGACTAAAACAAAAGCTAAGAAGTTTCCTGAATAAACTGAATGCTTCAAAAGTCAACAAAGCCGGGGCAGGGGTTTGGGGACTATGGCTTCAGGGGACATCTAAGTCAATTGGCATAATAAAATCTATTAAGAAAACATTCTGCATCCCACTTTGGAGAGTGGCGTCTGGGGTCTTAAATGCTAGCAAGCAGCCACCTAAGATGCATCAATGAGTCTCAACCCACCTGGATCAAAGGAGAATGAAGAACACCAAGCTCACAAGGTAATTATGAGCCCAAGAGACAGAAAGAGCTACATGAACTAGAGACTACATCCTCTTGAGACCAGAAGAACTAGACAGTGCCTGGCCACAACCTGATGACTGCCCTGACAGGGAACACAACAGAGAACCCCTGAGGGAGCAGGAGAACAGTGGGATACAGACCCCAAATTCTCATAAAAAGACCAGACTTAATGGTCTGACTGAGAGACTAGAAGGACCCTGGTGGTCATGGTCCCCAAACCTTCTGTTGGCCTAGGACAGGAACCATTCCTGAAGACAACTCATCAAACATGGAAGGGACTGGACAATGGGTTGGAGATAGATGCTGATGAGGAGCAAGCCACTTGAATCAGGTGGACACTTGACACTATGTTGGCATCTCCTGCCTGGAGGGGAGATGGGAGGGTAGAGGGGATTAGAAACTGGCAAAACGGTCACAAAAGGAGAGACTGGAAGGAGGGAGCAGGCTGACTCATTAGGGGGAGAGTAAGTGGGAGTATGTAGTAAGGTGTATATAAGTTTATATGTGAGAGACTGACTTCATTTGTAAATTTTCACTTAAAGCACAATAAAAATTATTAAAAAAATATTCTTGTTAGGTAACTTTCAACATACACGTGCACTCTGCTATGGCTCCTGCCTCAAAGCTGATTTAGCCACTGTTCCCAAGCTAGACGCCCTGCTCCTCTAGACGGTGGGAAACACCATTCCATAGGGATGGTCTAACTGGGATCTTTTACCCGTCATCTCGGGTTCCCTGTTAAACACACTCACCTGTGACCTGTTTATCTGGAAGAGAAGGGATTGGAATGGCTGACCCAAACTTAACCAGGAGACGTTCATATAGCCAGTCAAAGTGCTTATACCTGTGGTTTACTGATCGATTAGTGTTCTAGGAAATAAGGGAGAGAGAAGAGACAGTTACCAATGCCAACTCCAGAAAATAAAGAAAAAAAGCAGACTGTAACTGGCAATGGAAGCACGATTCTGTTTCTGGTAACTGGGATACTTACGGTAGGCGTTAACTGATACTCAATGTAGCTCTTCAGACCATACATCTTGGTACCCTTTTTGGGATCTGCTACCACACAGTCGAATGTAGAGGTAGGATAAACCCACATGGGGCCATAATCTCCAACCTACACAACGTTCCAGGAAGAGTTAATTATGTTACATGGAAAAACAGGGAATACAATGGATGTAAATCAGCAAACAATTCTTTTTAGGACTAGGAGTCCTGCAGGGTCAATCTTGCTCCTCCTTGAGAAGTTACATAAATCCTCTCTGCTCCTGTTAAATGCTGTATTTAAAGAACATACTTATTATGGCAAACCCTTCTTCTCCTCAGCCCAGGGAGAGGAGATACCTGCTGTCCTCCCCTCTAGGGGAGTGCTGGATGGAACACAACCTCTCTCTCTCTAGCTTAGGGTTTCTCAAGCTATATGTGATGAAGGCCTAGTTTTTAAAAAAAATTTCCAATTCATCGTGGGTGGATAGTTTTGTAAAATACAAAATTATACACTTGGGATGTCTGGACAATGCCAAATTGCTGTCAAACTTTCTAAACACTGACTCTCATTTTCTGTACTTAACTCATGGTAGACTGTTAACAAAAACTCCAAATGGGCAACTGGTCCATGGACCCTACTTTGGGTAGCACTGTTCTAGCTTCTTCTAGAAATGGCTAATCAGATCAGCAATGGCCAATCAGTACCAACTGTTTCACTTGTACCTCAAAGGCAAGAACCTGGCTAGCTGCTTTCTCGTGGGTCTGCTTGCGCATAAGCTCAGTGGGCTCCTTCACTTCCTGTTTCCAAGTGTTCCACTCACTTGGGGAAGGCTTGCCCAAAGAAGAAAGGTCTGCCATTCTTTCTCCACCATTCTCCCTTTCTATCCATGACCAAGGGGAAATGTCCAGGCACTATGCACTACAGACCTAGTTACCTTCAACTTGGTGGCATGGGCTGAGGAGGTGTCACTTGGTCTATACAAAAAGTGGCAAGAGGGAAGTCAGCCCCCCTTGGAGAGCGTGAGGCCTTTGGTGTGGCCCTGTGGCAGGCTAGAGCAGCAGGCCTTGACTTGCACGGGCTGTGGCAGCTCAAACTGAGAACATGGCCAATATTGCAGGTGAGGCTTGGGCTTGCACTAGATTACTAGGGTTTTCACAGGGGCGGAAAAGAAGGAAACCAGCTAAGTTCTATGTGGGGGCATAGAGAACCAGTGTTTAAGTTTTGAGCCTGCACACCATTTCCGTTAAGCATGGGTAAGTGACAACAGATCTGTTTCCCCAAAGCTAGCTCTTTTCATCCTGTTTACAGATGTACCCAGGGCCAAGGAGGAAGCAATGGAGATTCCAGGAGATTCTCTGACAGCTGCAGAGCAGGAACCTATCAGACAAGTTGGTGGAAAACTTCCTCTCTGTGACTGGGGCCCAGAAGGGCTACTCTGACTGGCTGGAGCCCAACATTCTTTGGGCCACATTTTATTAGTGGGATGGGTTACTGTGCCTTAAAGGCAAAGAACCAGGTCTTTGCCTTCCCTTGGCTTCCTGAACACTCAGTGGTTCCCTTCAGCTTCCTTTTCTCTGCAAGAAGCCCACGTGGGCAGGCCTGTCTACAGGTGCACGGACCCAGTTCTATGCACAATTTGTGGGATAACTCAAAGGCTAGGGTCCTTTAACTTCACTCCACCACTACCGTGCTGTGACAAGGTCCCCTCTGAGAGCGGAGGGACAGGGCCATGGCTCTTAATTCTGTGGAGTTGCTTTAAATTTCATGGAACAAACAATAATACACGTGCAGTATAAAAAAAGGTCTGGAGAAAACAGAAGAAAATTAAAATCTTTAATCTAACCCCCTAGAGGATAATGATTCCAAATTTGCTTTGAGGGTAGGAGGCGAAAAGAGGTTCTTGATTACAGCCTTTCTGCCTGCTAGTTTCTAGGGTTTAAGCTTTGCAAAGATGTGGGAACAAGGAATAAAGAACTCCACTCTCATTCCTGCAGTTTTAGCAAGTCTCTCGGGATCCAGAGATTAGGGACTAAGACCTGATGCTTCCTCATCCTTGTGTGAGGCCAGGTGAGCAGGCTGAAGGCTCTCCCCCGTCTTATAGTTACAGGGCTAAGTCAACAGGGTCAGAAAACAGCCAGCTAGATTTATCAAAGAACGTATCAAGAGCAATGGGAGTTCTCTTTTCCAGAATTTCATTTGGGAATAGGCAGCTAGATCGTGCCTAGACAGAAACTCTACCACATCAAAATCTGGGGCAAAACCAAAGAGCCTGTGTGTCACGTTGTATAATAAGTTATTCTAAGACAGGCATTCTTAATAATGTCATTAACTCCCAGCTTTTACTTGCTAGTTCCTTATCTTGACCCGACAGCTGTTTTACTCGAAGACTAATTCTCACCAGCATATAGGAAAAGGTACCTTACTCTGATAACATGTGCGTAACTCTGCCAGGGTAGAAGCCTAAAGACTCAAATGGGGTTTATTAGCTAATCATGTAAAGCTGATACAAAATAGCATGTAAGATATACTTCCAGATAGTTTACAGGAGTGCTATTAAAAGAATAGACACTATGGGAGTTGTTGGTTCAATTACTTATAATCTTAAAGATAAAAACAAGGAATACTTCAACACTATAATGACAGGCATTCGTATATGCTGATTATCTTTAGTGTTTCTAAAATACTAACACGCAATGTCAGTTCTTTGGCGTAGTCAATGCATTTAAAAATACTTTCCAAAACACCAATAATCCTGTCAGCTTTAAGGTGTAATAAGAGAGCTTAATTAGAAACAAAGCAACAAACAAAAATAAGGGAACTTACAATGATGGGAATTTTCTCTTTGGGTTTTGCTAGTTGCTTGGCCAACAAATACTGCTCCAGTCCGGGTTTTGCGAATCCAGGAAACCTAATCATGAAGACAAACGCTCCTGAGCTTTACATCTTTCCTTTTGAGGATCCTACAACTCTCTCCCACATTTACTTAATAAAACGGTTTTATCCTTGTCCAGTCTTTCAGAAGTACTAGAACTAGGAAACTGTGGTAAATGAAACCTAATGTAATCAGATTGTTTAGTGGCCAATCAGCCATTTAATTAAGCTTCACCTGGTAAGAGGACAGCTTGATTTCAGAAGGTGTGATACTCATGGCTGCTCTGTTTGCTTAGCTGCACCTGGAACATCCTTTCACCCAACAGAGTGAAGGGCAGACTAGAAAACATCAGCCCATCCACGGGAGGGAGAAGTGCCCACAGAGCGTTCCAAGCCAGCCACTTATGTGGCAGCAGCCACACACCAGCATTTCTACACGCAGATTGAAGCAGCCCTCCAGCACCCTCACTCTGGGAGGCCACAATTATTCCAAAGAGGCTTGCTTTACTGATCATGGACATTTGTGCCATTTCGTTTTGGAACTATCTTCAGACCCAGTTTATGAGACATAAGAAAACTGGGCTCTTTAGTAAACAAACATGCCTCATTTAAGGTCCCAAAATGGAATAAATAAGCTGGGCTTCTTCCAGAAATCAAATCTACACCCAAAGGAAATCTCTAAAGTGTAAGGATAGCTGAAATAAATGTGTGGCCATTCAAAGTGCTACTTCTCAAGACGACAAGATTAATCTGGGTTTTGAAAATTTTTCTTTAACAGACAGAAAAAGCAAACAGGGGAAAATAAACCCAGAAAACCAAATGCCTAAAATAAGAAAAGAAGCCTCATTTATAACAAAACAAAACATAACCCCAGCTACACCACTTCTAATTTCATCCATATAGCACAAGGCCACTGTGACATTCCACGGGTCTGTCTTTGCACATGTTTTCCTCATTTTAGACTCACTTCCTTCTATCCTTGTTTCTTTGCCAACTCATTTTTTAAAGCACAGCTCATACCAGAGAGAACAAAGAGGAGTTCTGAACTTTTGCTCCAACATTTAATAGCTATGTGACCTTCTCAGCTTAAGTCTCCTGGTGTGAAGAATGGAGCCAATACCATCTGCTGTTTAAGACAATGGGAAATTAAGTAAAAAGAGTCATGCAAAGAGCCTAGTATGTACTCATTTAAAATTATTCATACTTCTGTCACCTCCTCTTTGGAAGTGTCCCCTACAGCCCCCGGAGGAGCCTTCTCTGTGCTTCCTCTGCACTCTGAGCACACGTTGCTCTTCAATCTGCCACACTTAATGGCCTTTACCCATTTACACATTGCGGCAGGCCAGAAGAACCTCAGAGAAAGTATTTGTATTTCCAGGACCTAGAGGAGTTCCGGGAACAGACTATATGTTTAATGAATCAAGGGGTTAACCTGGAACATTTTATCCAAGAAGGCGTCTTTGGTAGAAGATGCTGACAGTAAACTTGAGCGACGCACAGAGTGACAGCTCCTTGACAAGACTGACAGCTTCCGAGTGCAGAAATCATGTCTCACACCAACATTTAATGCTCACTCATCAGCAATGCCATTTATTAATTCTCTGAGTATTACCAAGATGGAGTCTTATAATGCTCGAGCATATTTAAAATTCTGATGTCCTTTTTTCAGGTATAAGGTTTTACTGCATGACTGGAATATAGCTGTCACATAAAGCAGATTAATTGCTGTGAAGTGTTAAATAGGTTTCTTTAAAAAATTTTTTACAACTATTTAACTCATTTATACATTAGTTGAGTTAAATAAAAATATCATAGGATTTTAAATTGTTTCCAGCACCACAGACAGACGGGGAAGCCTCGGAGATACAGATTCAAACTAGGATTGTCCTAGTTTGATTTCAACCTGGAATGAAATTTTAAAGCAGAAAGACTCCTTAGTGAAAGCCAAGCCCTTCACTTTACAGATGAGGAAACTGAGGTCCAAGAAGGTGATCAAGCTTCCCCAAATTCACACAGTAAGTCAGCAAGGAGGTCGGTGGATGGCGTGGGGCAGAGGACCTGGGGACAAGCACAACCTCAGCCACTAGCTCTTAAAACACGGCCGTTCATTTTTCTTGAAAAGACACTGCTTCTTCATTTTCAAAATGGGCTAAAATAGACCTTGTATTTAAATGGGGTTTAAATATACTTTGTGTTCAGGTTTAAAGAATTGAGAGTAACATATATTACTCCTGACAATACTGAGACCTTCTAATTTGACTCTAAGAAACAGGACACCTGATAATGAACAGCTATTTTTACTATGGATGCAATTATGAAACTACCTCATTAAAGTAAATGGAGAGAGGCAGAAAAGGTGTGTAGCCAAAAGATAACTTAATCACCTGACACTATTTAAATATACTACAGAGAACTTGTAGGACTCATTAAATTTATATGTACGTAGATCTAGATATCGTTACATAGCAAACATTGTTATCATTTTTCCTGACATAGAGTAACACTGAGAAAAAGTATTAGTAATTTCAGAAAATAAAATTTACATGAAATTGCTGACTATAGGAAGAGTACTGGAAGATTCTTACAGCGGTTATGAATGATACATCCTACAAGTGACACTGGTGTACACTACAGACTTATCCAAGAGAACGTCTATCAAAGAATCCCATGGGGCTGTTACCATATTCATTCTTTCCAACACTCTCTCCTTTTAAAAGCAGTATGTCTACAGGTACCGCTGAAAATATATATTTTTTAACTTAAGAGGCAAAAAATCCTTAAACATAAAAGGCACAGGAACTGAGAACACAGAAGCTGGAGGGCTGGCCTGGACCCCTGACTGGACTACCCAGCACCTGTGTAAGTTTGGGCAGTTACTTCACTTCTCTGAGCTTCAGTTTTTCCATAGTAAAACGGGCATTAGATCTAGCTTATGAGGCTATGAGGGTTAAGTGAGAATGTATATAAGCCACTCTGCACAATGCCTGGCACATGGTGACTTTTAAATAGTGAAAAAGGTAAGAGAGCACTGCTGTTACTCCTATCGGCTTTCCTATGACAACACGCCGCAACATTAACATGTCATGGAGTGGGTCCTGGGTGAAAGGGAGAGCAACAGAAGCTCTTTGGCCGATCATTAAATAAAAAAGTACTTCACTTATTAACCCTGTAAAACAAAAATTCTTTAAAAAAAAAAATCTTCCAAGCTAAGATCCAAATAAAAATGACTAAATCACACCCACAACTAAGTAGGCCACTAAAAAGGGAGCAGTTGGCTCTCTGTCCCGTGCTCTGTCTGTGTCCCCCGCACAGGTCAGGCCTTCCACCCCATTTCAGACGCACTTGTTCAGCGGCAGCTTCATGGACGATGCTCCCGGCCGGCTGTTTCCTCGCTGAGCCCCTCCCGCTTCGGCGGACTCTGAATCCTTAAAGTAAGGTGACGAGGACTTGGGGTCATCCCAGTCTTCATCCCAGTCGTCGTCATCCCCAGTTGCTAGGGTGGGAACAGAAGATCATCAGTAAAGAAAAACAAAATAAAACTACTTCATCTTCTGATAGTAACGACCAGCGGGGCTAACGGTCAACTTAAAAAGGAGCTGGAGAAACGGATGCCGTACGGAAGGAGAGGTCGAGGGCAGGGGCTCTGTGGTTAGGCAGCTTTAAGGTTGGATTATTGGTCCTGCCCTTCAGAGCAAAAGGTAGATCACCTGATCTCTCTAAACCTCAGTCTCCCCATCTACAAAAAGCATCTCTCAGGGTGGCTGTGAAGACTAAATGATAAAATATATGCAAGCCATCTACCCAAGTGCCTAGAAATCAGCAGCTGGTCAACAAATAGTAGTTTCTTTATCTTTCCAGAAGAATTAATCAAGATTAAATCGTTGGAAAACACATGCTTTGTTAATGTCATGCTTTTGGCTAAAATAACCATGCGACAGGCCAGGCTCTAAGCACAACATTATACAGAAAACTAGGACACTAAAGCCAACCTTAGCATAGGGTCAGGGCTCAGAAGCAACCCACAGGGGCTGTCAGCCTCGGTAACTGCAGATAAATGCCCACTATAAAAATGTTCAGTGGTCGGCCCACAAGAGAAGGCCACCCAGCACCCTTATCCATTGATAAACTTAGCCTTATCAACTCACCAATAAGCAGAATATATACCACTTAAGCCAAGAAGCCCTGAGGAGGACAAGAGCGATGACAGGTCTTTGAAAAGGACAAGTTCGACACCACTAATAAAGGTGACAGAAACCCTGGTGGCATACTGGTTAAGTGCTATGGCTGCTAACCAAAAGGTTGGCAATTCAAATCCACCAGGCGCTCCTTGGAAACTCTGTGGGGGCAGTTCTACTCTGTCCTATAGGGTCGCTATAGAACTGACTCAACGCCAACGGGTTTGGGTTTTTTTTTTTTTTTAAATAAAGGTGAGAGACAGACCATGAAAGGAACAGGCAGTGGGGTGGTGGGGAGGCGGGAACCAGAAAAAATGGGGAAAAAAGCAATTAACAAGCTTTACTAGCCTAATCTCCCTCCCTCCCGGCTACCCACACTTCTTCCTTCCTTCCTTCTTTCTTCTTCCCATTGTTTAAAGCCTCTGTCTCCTACCCCTGATGGACTGGGGTGTCCTTTCACTGTGAGGCAGTACACAGCACTGGGCTCTGTGTGCTAAGACTGCCACCACAGAGAAGCAGCTGAGACAGATGCCAAAGGGAAAAAGAATGGCAACCAACAGAGGGACGGCCATTTGTCCTGTGGCCAAGCCATGTCACTTCAGAATTAGAACGCCAGTAGTCTAGACACCGTATTTGCTGCCTGGCCCACAGCTCCCGGTTCTGCTGACAGTCACATTCCTGTCAACAAATGCTGGCTCTGGAGCAGGACCTGTGCCCTTTGATGGTCCCAGGGTGTGAGGTCTGCCTGTTTGGAACAGACACTCAATTTCTGGCACAACGTACCAACAGAGGTGACAGGATGCAGGGATCCTAAGAAAGTAATGGGCAGAGCTCTGGCTTTTTCCTGAATTTCCTGATTCCCGAACTGCTTCCCCGTCTACAAGCCCTGCTCCTCCTGGGTAGTTAAAGAAATGATCAAACAGCTAATTCACAGGTAGGGGACCAACACATGACGGGCCACTTTTGATTTGTATACACATTATCTGGCCCAAGATTTTAACAAACGCGCATTAGCTGCCAAGATTTAAAAATGGGAAGAACACTCAAACATCTAGTTTTCCAGCCCTGTCCTAAAAACGTGGGAATCTAGGAAGACTGTTTTCCTCCAATGGCATCCATCAACCATCCATACCCCCACCTGGCTGGCTGTGTTCTTTACTTGAGAAAACTGGCCCCTGCAAACACGTGAATGCGTGACACCTTGACAGATAAATGAGATGGGACTGAACAGTCAATGAACAGCTACCTGCATTTGGATCTAGAAAAACAGGTTTGCTACTAGTGGACAACGGCAAATGTGAGCAGTTCCTTGAAATAAGATGGGTTTTTAACTCAGAGCACCCTGTCACTCTAAGGGTGGGCTCTGTCACCAGCAGGGCCCCTTCGCACCTGGTCCTTGGTAGGCCTGGGGATGGCCGAAGGCAGAGTCCCAGTTGTTGGAGGTGTTCCTCTGGGCGACGGCTCCATCGGGCTTGGCTCCCCAGCCGTCTGTGCCCTCCCAGTTCCCAGATTTGGGTGTACTCCAGGCAGACCAGGGGTCGTTGCCACCACTGACCTGTGTTGTCAGGGGTAAAAAAGGAGACAGAGTATTTGTGACTTCTGGAAACCGTGACTGAACTAAATAAAAATAACATGACAATGGAATGTGAGGGGTACTGAGGAATCAACAGAAATCTACCAAAAACAATTTTAATTTTTAATACTAAAAATTTTCAAACGTGCAGACCAGCTGCAGTCACGTCGATTCTGACTCATGGCGGCCCCATGTGTGTCAGAGTAGAACTGTGCTCCATGGGGTTTTCAGTGGCTGAGTTTTTGGAAGCAGATCACCTGACCTTTCTTCTGAGGTGCCTCTGAGTGGACGTGAACTTCCAATCTTTCAGTTAGCAGCTAAGTGCCACGCCAAACATTTGTACCACTGAGGCATCTAACAAAAAGCAGCATCAACCTGGTATTTTCTTAGGAACTTTAAAAACAGTAACAAAGAAACCACTGGACACGGTTAAGGTCCACGGCCCTCTCTTCTTCCTTCCCAGAGGTCACTACTTTTCTGAACCTTGTATTCATTCCCAGGTACGTGTTTATACTTCCATTGCACATGTACACATTCAGAAATAACAATTACGTCATTTTTTTTAATTGGTCTAAACAGAATCACATTTTATGTATCTCTTTGTGACTTGCTTTTTTTCCACTCATCATTCCGTTTTTGAGATTATACGTGCTGATAACAAGATCTGTTTTATTCACTGCAGCTGTTTCATAGCAGTCAGTTGTATTTTTAACCAGGTTTTTATTTTTATTTGAAAAGGTAATACACACAGTAAAAAAAACAACACACACACACACACACAGAGTAAAAGGATAATAATGTTGAATAAAAAATATATATATACGCCGACTACCCTAAGCCCCCAGACATCGCCTCAAAGACAACTGCCCCGCACAAACTCCCTGGGGGTACTGACGGAAACAGGCCACGCACAGAGATCCTTGTTTTCAAAGTGGGCCGAGTGATACTGCCTGTTCTGTATTTTACGTTTTCACTGACTAGCATGAAACATTCTCCGAGATACATCAGCACGTGTGGATTACACCATTTTCTGACATGACTCAATGAATTCCACTGTATTTACTTCCCTAACTTAACCTGCTTCTCCCAATGTTCGTTTCAGTCTCTTGTTTTCAGTGCCTTGCTGCTGCTAATGCTGCTACCCCCACGCTTGCACAGCCTTTCCCACATCCCCAGTAGATCTGAAAGCCCGCAGAAGTGAATCTGCTAGGCTGAGGAGACTAAGCTTTTAAAGTTGACAGATTTCGTCAAAGTGCCTTCCAAAGAGATCATACACAGCCATGCTCCCACGCTCCACCTGAGGCAACCACGCCCTTTGCTTTTTGTTTGCTTGCTTGATTTTTTTTTTTTTTACATTTAAATCTTTGATCTGTCTGGAATTTACTTGGGTGTAAGAAATGACACAGGGATCCTGCTTCATCTTTCCTTGTAGTCAGTCTGTTGTCCTAACACCATTTAATGGACAACCCATCTTTTCCACACTGACTTGGAATGCCACCTTTATCACACATGAAATTTGGGCCTGTTTCTGGGCTCTTCTAAACTAGATCATCTGAACTTCACTATTAGAATAGCAGGTTTAAAAATGTGTTGTATTTTCATTTGTATCACTTTAAATTAATAAATTCAAGGAAAATTCATAGTGCATTTTTTTTTTTCACAAGCACAATACTGAATTTGTTTATTCAAGAACATGGCATAGAAAGTCTTTCCTTTTATTCAAGTCTTCTTTCTCATATTTAAAAAAAAAAAAAATTGGTGGTAGTAAAAAGAAAAAAAAAAAAAAAAAGATTTACAAGAAATTGCCCAAACTAACACACCTCTCTAATGTTTTAGATGTTATAGTGGCTGTTACAGTGAGGTGGATAACTGACTACCACATCTCAGATGCATCCCAAAGAAAGTGTATGTTTTATATATGGAAGTATGATTTCATTCTAGCATCTCATGCTTTCAAGGGAAAAAAATGCAGTTACTAGTGACTTTAAGTTAAATATTAATGGCAGAAGACATTTCCTCCACATGATGGTGTCCTCCTCACATACAAGGTGACGCTGGGCAGATAAGGCAACTCTTAACACCAGAGATGAAAGCGCTCATGCTAATGGCCTGACAATCAACACTTCACCTAAGAGAGGAATCCCTCCTCTCCACATTTTTCTTTCAGGAAGTTTTATTTGATAATATATACCCTGCCCTCTAAACGATCAGGTTTTATTCCTGGAATTAAAACTTCAAAAAGTACAAAAGCTCTGGGTCACGAGACAGCAATGAGTGCAGAACAGGAGAGTCACATGACTTTCTCAAGCCAATGAATGAGCAGGACCCCTGCAGAGTTAAAGGCATGGCCCTGACTCAGGCTGCTCAATCAGGGTCAAATTCTAGCTCTACCACTTTCTAGCTGTTACCTCAGCCTAGGATTCTAAGCAGGCAGCCTCACTCACATTCAGCAAGACTGCCAGAAGCAAATTAAGTCAACTGGAAAGGAACAGAAGGCCGATACACTAGACAGTAACTTTTGGAAAGTTGCACATCTTACAAATACACAACATAGGGTAGAAAGGATAAGAATATTGGTTCACTGGGTGGATTTAAATCCATTTATGAAACTGTAGAAATTTGAATCAAGTAAATTTCATGTGGGTACAGTGGTTAAGCACTTCAGCTCTGGTGCCTGTCTGGGTTTGAATCCTACTTTACCACTTTCTAGTTGTGTGACCTGAGGCGATTTACTTTTTTTTTTTTTACTAGGTCTTAGTTTCCACACCTCTAAATATATATATATTTTTTTAAGTGGGTATAGTAACATCACCTTCCTCACAAGGATTTTGTAAGGATTAAATGACAACGCACGGAAGCACTTAAGCCAATTCCTGGCACACAGTGTGCACTCAGTAGAGGCTGTCTGATTCTGTGGGGGCTCATCTAGGACGTAAAGAAAAGAATGAAGACAGGAGGTCCTTTGACATGGGCAAATCCCCATGCGAGCAGAAACTGCACTTAGTAGTTTGTGCTACAGAGGAAAAGGCCAGACATGTTTCAATGCTAGGTCAACTTTTAATGAAAGCGCTAAGAACAGGCACTTTAGTTTCTGTTCTAATCAAAGATCTGTTTCCTTCAGATAAGAGCAGTTTCCCCATAAAGCCCAAGGGCAAGTCCTAATTCTTAGGGGTTTCAGCACATTTTCTACGTGCTAAATGTTGGATCTTGCTTTCTCCAACGCCTACCCCTAACGTAACAAACTATCTACAATGATCTGGTTTAGCAATACCTTGGCCTGGCTTCTTCGCTCTCAACCCCTGTAATCTCTAGGGTCCCTTAACTACTGACACTTGGTCAGATAATCTGTTCTGCTCCATGTATGGGACTCTTCTACACCCTTCTTCCACCTTTCCCTCCTCTCTTGTTCCTCTTGAGTAATGTCTTCTTCCTCATCTTTTCTCACCCTTTACGTTACCAAGCCACTCCCGACGCACAGTCAGCCATACTTCATTACAGGCCTCACAGTTTACGGCATAAATTCACCAAGTCTCAGGGAAAGCTTCAACTAAAGGGTATCCATGTCAGAAGTCCCAGTGGCGTTTCTGATTCTTGTATATTCCACATTCTGGTGTCCCCATGCCCCAAGAAGGCGTTGGCACGATACCTTACCTGAAACAGTCACCTCGCTTGGGAAAAATGATTAAATTCCAGGGTTATTAAATGATTTGCTTTTTCTTGCACTCAAGTTTGCATTTTACCTTATTTATGGAAGAAGAAGGAGAAGGAGAAGGTGAAGAAGGTGGTGACTGGCTGAGACTTTCAAGACAACCAATCTGAGCCAAAATATCCACCTTAAAACAAAAAAGGTGTCCAGTGAATGAAAAAAAAAAAAGCATAGCAAAGCTTTTAACTAAAAACGGTAAATTCATGGCAGGGTTAATTCATCAGAAAATTCCGGCATGCTGCTCACTTTCAAACACTGCATGCAAAGAACCTCCTCAGCTGTATGGTAGTAGGTTACCCTCAATGCACTGGCATGTTTTCTCAAGTCTGCTACTTGGTATCACAGTACACTATCACTGAAAATGGGGCAAAGATCAGGCAAGGAATACAGCCAATAAAAGAAACTCCAGAGAAAAAAGATACCCAAGCTTTACTAAGTGTTAAGATCTTGAAACTTTTGCTTTCAAAGCTATCAGCTGACCTGAGGCCCCAGACATGAGAGAGCCCAGCCAAGATCAGCAAAGCCACCTAGATAGACTGCTTGGAGCCAACACAGGCCCGTGACGAGCCTGGCAAGCCAAGCACAGAGCAGCAGCTCAGGCCAGCCAGTCTACGAACTGATGAACGGAGGTGTCTTCTAGAGCATGCCACTGGGGTTCTGACTGGGTTGTCACGCGGCATCTCTGTGGCAAACACTCCCATGCAACCAATCAACGTATAGGGTTAGGAGGCCAGCCTTCAAACCCCACCTCTTCCACTATCCAGTGGGGAAGTCATGACTATTAACATTTACATACTGCCATGTGGATGTACTTTTCAACAACTCTCTTGTGAAGGAAGTGGCAACATCCCCATTTTCTAGCTGAAAATAAACTTAGTTTTGGAAATCACTAAGGTACAAAACAGACAATCAAGCTGGATTAACAGGGAACTGGTTTACGCTCCCACTTAAAATTGCACAGCATGACAAAATATCTGAGAACGTTTTCAAGTTAGTGGACACCAGGCAGTGAAGGACAGTGACCCCTCAGAAACGGGAAACAAAGGTGAGGCTACAAGTGCCCCCGTTTATCGCCTCCAGAGACTTTCCAGGTCACAGGGGACCCACAGAGAGCTCAGTGGTCCTTGTGAGTGGTGGAGACGGAGTGGGAGTCTGGGGCAGAGCACTGGAGAGAACAAAGATGTAAACAGCAGTGGGTAATGGGATGTTTTTCTTTTTGCTAGTCTGAATTGTTTCATTTTCTACAATGCGTACGGACGGCTTCTATAACGATAAAAGGGTACTTTTAAAAACTATTTTTAAAGGAAGTAAGGACACTAGTCAGTCACGGCTGACAACAAACATGGTAAGTTCTGGCTTTGCTAGATTTTGGTATCTTGTATTCTGCTTCTTATAAGGCACTCTTGGGGGAACTGGAACAGTGAAAACCAAACTCCCACTTCTGACAACAGATATGACAAAAACACAGTAAGACCTGGGCAATGGCCTGTTTGGGTAACTTGATGAGACCTTACTCAGTTCACTGGTTTCCCAGTAAGTAGGCAAACATAGTCTAAGAGGATCAAGTTTCGCTGCATAGACCATGAGAATAATAACTTTGGAAGGGAGGCTGGCAGAAGATGGAGATGGGCAGTAGACACCATTACTGCCCTCGGTGTCCACCTGCATGGGGGTAGCCTGCCAAGAGTGATCTAGGTTTGAGAATTACTGAAGATAACTTATATATTATGAAGGCTGCTTTCCCTTTGGCCTGCTACCAAGCCAGGAAACAAGAGTACAAAGGATATATGAGAGCTCAAAAGATGCTGGGAGTGGTCACAGCAACCACTGCCCATTTGGTTCCTTACAGCAGATATCCAAAGTTCACTGCAGGACAGGTCAGTGCAGACCATTCAGCTGGATAAGTCTACCAGGTGAGAGGAGGTCCTAGCTATGGGCTCACTACCTCTTATGTTACTAGCCTGAGGGAGAGGATCTGTCACCATTCAAGGGTCGACCTTATGACCACATAAGGAAATCGTCACTGTGCCTCCGTCACACATTTGTACATTGTTATTTTGTTGTCTGACTAAGACAGACCCTAATAAATACACCCTAACAAATGTCTCCTGCTTAGAAGGAAGGAAGGGAGGGAGAAAGGAAGGAACTTGTTGACTAAAACTTTTAGGGCAAGACTTTTCCAGAGGCACACAACAAAAATAATGGAAAATTACTTCGTTTTGTGAAGGCTGCAGGTTTTTTTTTTTTTTTTTGTACTCACGGGCAAGACTGAGAAACCAAAAGGTTTACCTGACATTTCTCACTCATCATTTAACCATGTGGCAATCACATTAGGAAGTGGGAACAGGAAGCAAGTAATAACCGTTTCTTATATACGAGAATATGGAAACCCTGGTGGTGTAGTGGTTAAGCGCTAAGGCTGCAAACCAAAAGATCAGCGGTTCAAATCCACCAGGTCCTCCTTGGAAACCATATGGGGCAGTTCTACTCTGTGCTATAGGGTTGCAATGAGTCGAAATCGGCTTGACGGCAATGGGTGTGCAAGAAAGAGCCCTGGTAGTGCAGTCGTTAAGAGCTATGGCTGCTAACCAAAAGGTCAGCAGTTCAAACCTACCAGCTGCTCCTTGGAAACCCTATGGGGCAGTTCTACTCTGTCCTATAGGGTCGCTATTAATTGGAATGGACTCGATGACAAAGGGTTTGGTTTGTTTGGCTGGTATACCCAAGAAAATTTCAGAGTTTCTGAAAGATTTAACTCTTTTTCTCAAAAGGGCCTACAGAGGGTATAAGATTCTCTGATGTAAAAAGTCTAACCATTTGGGCTAAAATGCAAGAGACCTTGTAAAACTCCCTATCTTGCTCTTTACACATCTTTTGTTCAAAGTATATCATCTAATTCCAGAGATAAACCTCTACTGACTTTAGAAAACCACTAACGCTAACATAAAACTTGCACGTCCTCTTAAAAATGAGGCTAGACTCCATAGACACACCTTAACTCTGAGAGGCTGAATTGCTGGGCTGAGGACTACGTGGACCATGGTTTTGGGGAACATCTAGCTCAACCAGCATAACATCGTTTATAAAGAAAATGTTCTATGTTCTACTTTGGTGAGTAGTGCCTGGGGTCTTAAAAGCCTGTGAGCAGCCATCTAAGATACTCCACTGGTCTTACCCCTTCAGGAGCAAGGGAAAATGAAGAAAACTAGGGAAAACAATGAATGAATGAATGAATAAAACAAGGGAAAGATGAGTCCAAAGAACTAATGGATCACAACTACCATGGCCTCTACCACACTGAGTCCACCACAACTGTATGGTAGCCGGCTACCACCACTCACTGCTCTGACAGGGATCACAATTGAGGGTCCCGGACAGAGATGAAGAAAAATATAGAACATAATTCTAACTCACAAGAAAACACTAAACTTACCAGCCTGACAAAGACTAGAGAAACCCTGAGAGTGTGGCCCCCAGATACTCTTTTAGCTCAGTAACGAAGTCACTCCCGAGGTTCATCCTTCATCCAAAGATTCAACAGGCCCATAAAACAAAATGAGACTAAAGGGGCACACTAGCCCAAGGGCAAGGACTAGAAGGTAGGAGGGGACAGGAAAGTTGGTAACATGGAACCCAAGGTTGAGAAGGGAGAGTGCTGACATGTTGTGGGGTTGTTAATCAATGTCATAAATAATACGTGTACTAACTGTTTAATGAAAAGCTAGTTTGTTCTGTAAACCTTCCTCTAAAGTTCAATAAAACAGAAAACAAACATTTCATGCAAAAAAAAAGAGGCTAGATCATAAGAACAGACTAAACTCATTTGTAGCCCACTGCATCCACCCTTTTGACAGGCCATTAATTACAAAAAAAGTTACAAATGATTTCCATTCTGGACCCATAGATATCAATTCTAGATTCCCCCCCGCCAAAATATAGTGAGATAAAAGAGTAAAATTTGCCTTAAGATAAATGGGTATTACTTGTATTAGAGCGTTTACTTATTTTGATAGCTCAAAGTCTTAAAATACACAGTTTTATGTACAAAGCCAGATGATGTCACAACTAAAAAAAGGCAATTTGCTTCCAGACAGACTTGATAAGAGTTCGCGTGAAACAGCTTTACGAAGACTCTTCTCATGATGGGCTATGTGTATAACAAGCTGACTGGCCCTTTATCATATCGGTTTTAAGGTAAAAAAAAAATTCACCTTTGTCATTTGTTTCCACTTGGGCAAAAACAACCAACCAAACAAATCCCTAAACAATAAATTTTACTAGCATGTATTTTGAAAGGTTTCCTAGATGAACAAAGCTGTGACACGGTGCAAAGAGCTGGGATAAACAGAGCCTGGAAAGTTGGGATTGGCAGCCAAAAGCAGTTTTAAAGGCAAATGATGTTCACAAACCCTGCGAAGAGTGGTATACAACTTTCCTTAAAAAGCCTTGTGGTCAAACAGAAAGGATTCCTACGTCACCAGAGAGAAGTGGGGGCGGGGAGAAGGAAAGACCCTTTTCAATAAAGGGTTTTGTAAAGAGGAACTATCAGTGAGCACTTACGAGAAATCTAAGGCATTTAAGACTTGAGATGATGAAATAAAAAGCAAATTTAATTTCCTTGGGAAGGTTTCTTTCGATTTATTTTTAAATGGACTAAAAAATGCCCTTAAATTGGCCTAAAAACAGACTTTTTTGAGAAATGGGGAAGCAAAATGTAGTTCTAACATAAACTTCTATTGCCTTCCTCATCCCTTAGCCAATAAGAATTCCTTTATAACAAATACCATTAGGGTGAAAATCTCTGCTAATAGTTGGGGAGGAATAATTCAGGAAAGGAATGCGAGGACGGCTGCACAACTTGAAGAATGTAGTCAGTGTCACCCAAGTGTACATGCAGGAACTGTTGAATTGGTGTATGTTCTACTGTGCATAGTCTCAACAACAACAAAAACAGTAATAAATTATTAAAAAAAAGAAAACCTCTGCATAATAAAAGGGTACTGTATCTCTAAATACCCACTTAACTTCAAGCATTTGTTTAACACCCAAGCTGTTAAAAAAAAAAAATGAACGATGCCAGAGGATTTTCTGTAAGGGATGGAACTGGTTTTTTTTTCTTTTAATAATTTTTATTGTGCTTTAAGTGAAAGTTTACAAATCAAGTCAGTCTCTCACATATAAACTTATATACACCTTACTCCATACTCCCATTTACTCTCCCCCAACGAGTCAGCCCGCTCCCTCCTTCCAGTCACTCCTTTCGTGACCGTTTTGCCAGTTTCTAACCCTCTCTACCCTCCTATCTCCCCTCCAGACAGGAGATGCTAACACAGTCTCAAGTGTCCACCTGATACAAGTAGCTCACTCTTCATCAGCATCTCTCTCCAATCCATTGTCCAGTCCCTTCCATGTCTGATGAGTTGTCTTCGGGAAGGGTTCCTGTCCTGGGCCAACAGAAGGTTTGGGGACCATGACCGCAGGGATTCTTCTAGTCTCAGTCAGACCATTAAGTCTGGTCTTTTTACGAGAATTTGGGGTCTACACCACACTGTTCTCCTGCTCCCTCACGGGTTCTCTGTTGTGTTCCCTGTCAGGGCAGTCATCGGTTGTGGCTGGGCACCATCTAGTTCTTCTGATCTCAGGATGATGTAAGTCTCTAGTTCACACGGCCCTTTCTGTCTCTTGCGCTCATAGTTATCATGTGAGCTTGGTGTTCTTCATTTTCCTTTGATCCAGGTGGGTTGAGACCCATTGATGCATCTTAGATGGTCACTTGTAAGCATTTAAGACCCCAGACGCCACACTTCAAAGTGGGATACAGAATGTTTTCATAACAGAATTTATTTTGCCGACTGACTTAGAAGTCCCCTTAAGCCATAGTCCCCAAATCCCCGCCCTTGCTCCGCTGACCTTTGAAGCATTCAGTTTATCCCAGAAACTTCTTTGCTTTTGGTCCAGTCCAGTTGAGCTGACCTTCCCTGTATTGAGTATTGTCCTTCCCTTCACCTAAAGTAGTTCTTATTTACTAACTAATCAGTATATAACCCTCTCCCACCCTCCCTCCCTCCCTCCCCCGCTCATAACCACAAAAGTATGTGTTCTTCTCAGTTTATACTATTTCTCAAGATCTTATAATAGTGGTCTTTTACAATATTTGTCCTTTTGCCTCTGACTAATTTCACTCAGCATAATGCCTTCCAGGTTCCTCCACGTTATGAAATGTTTCACAGATTCGTCACTGTTCTTTATCGATGCGTAGTGTTCCATTGTGTGAATATACCACGATTTATTTAACCATTCATCCGTTGATGGACACCTTGGTTGCTTCCAGCTTTTTGCTATTGTAAACAGTGCTGCAATAAACATGGGTGTGCATATATCTGTTCAGGTAAAGGCTCTTATTTCTCTAGGGTATATTCTGAGGAGTGGGATTCCTGGGTTGTATGGTAGTTCTGTTTCTAACTTTTTAAGAAATCGCCGGATAGATTTCCAAAGTGGTTGTACCATTTAACATTCCCACCAGCAGTGTATAAGAGTTCCAATCTCTCTGCAGCCTCTCCAACATTTACTATTTTGTGTTTTTTGGATTAATGCCAGCCTTGTTGGAGTGAGATGGAATCTCATCGTAGTTTTAATTTGCATTTCTCTAATGGCTAATGATCGAGAGCATTTTTCTCATGTATCTGTTAGATGCCTGAATATCCTCTTTAGTGAACTGCATGTTCATATCCTTTGCCCGCTTTTTGATTGGGTTGTCTTTTTGTGGTTGAGTTTTAACAGAATCATATAGATTTTAGAGATCAGGTGCTGGTCGGAGATGTCATAGCTCAAAATTCTTTCCCAATCTGTAGGTGGTCTTTTTACTCTTTTGGTGAAGTCTTTAGATGAGCATAGGTGTTTGATTTTTAGGAGCTCCCAGTTCTCTGGTTTCTCTTTGTCATTTTTAGTAATGTTTTGTATTCTGTTTATGCCTTGTATTAGGGCTCCTAACGTTGTCCCTATTTTTTCTTCCATGATCTTTATCGTTTTAGTGTTTATGTTTAGGTCTTTGATCCACTTGGAGTTAGTTTTCGTGCATGGTGTGAGGTATGGGTCCTGTTTCATTTTTTTGCAAAAAGATATCCAGTTATGCCAGCACCGTTTGTTAAAAAGGCTATCTTTTCCCCAATTAACTGACACTGGGCCTTTGTCAAGTATCAGCTGCTCATATGTGGACGGATTTACATCTGGGTTCTCAATTCTGTTCCATTGGTCTATGTGCCTGTTGTTGTACCAGTACCAGGCTGTTTTGACTACTGTGGCTATATAATATGTTCTAAAATCAGGTAGAGTGAGGCCTCCCACTTTCTTCTTCTTTTTCAGTAATGCTTTACTTATCCGGGGCTTCTTTCCCTTCCATATGAAGTTGGTGATTTGTTTCTCCATCACATTAAAAAATGTCATTGGAATTTGGATCGAAAATGCGTTGTATGTATAGATGGCTTTTGGTAGAATAGACATTTTTACTATGTTAAGTCTTCCTATCCATGAGTAAGGCATGTTTTTCCACTTATGCAGGTCTCTTTTAGTTTCTTGCACTAGTACTTTGTAGTTTTCTTTGTATAGGTCTTTTACATCTTTGGTGATTTATTCCTAAGTACTTTATCTTCTTGGGGGCTACTGTGAATGGTATTGATTTGATGATTTCCTCTTTGATGTTCTTTTTGTTGATGTAGAGGAATCCAAGTGATTTTTGTATGTTTATCTTATAACCTGAGACTCTGCCAAACTCTTCTATTACTTTCAGTAGTTTTCTTGAGGATTCCTTAGGGTTTTCTGTGTATAAGATCATGTCATCTGCGAATAGAGATAATTTTACTTCCTCCTTGCCAATCCGAATGCCCTTTATTTCTTTGTCTAGCCTAATTGCTCTGGCTAGGACCTCTAGCACAATGCTGAATAAGAGCGGTGATAAAGGGCATCCTTGTCTGGTTCCCGTTCTCAAGGGAAATGCTTTCAGGCTCTCTCCATTTAGAATGATGTTGGCTGTTGGCTTTGTATAGATGCCCTTTATTATGTTGAGGAATTTTCCTCCAATTCCTATTTTGCTGAGAGTTTTTATCATGAATGGGTGTTGGACTTTGTCAAATGCCTTTTCTGCATCAATTGATAAGATCATGTGGTTTTTGTCTTTCGTTTTATTTATATGGTGGATTACATTAATGGTTTTTCTAATATTAAACCAACTTTGCATAAAAACCCACGCATACCTGGTATAAATCCAACTTGGTCGTGCTGGATTATTTTTTTTTGATATGTTGTTGAATTCTATTGGCTAGAATTTTGTTGAGGAGTTTTGCATCTATGTTCATGAGGGATATAGGTCTGTAATTTTCTTTTTTTGTGGTGTTTTTTTACCTTGTTTTGGTATCAGGGATATGGTGGCTTCATAGAATGAGTTAGGTAGTATTCCATCATTTTCTATGCTTTGAAATAGCTTTAGCAGTAGTGGTGTTAACTCTTCTCTGACAGTTTGGTAGAACTCTGCAGTGAAGCCGACCGGGCCAGGGCTTTTTTTTTTTGTTGGGAGTTTTTTGATTACCTTTTCAATCTCTTTTTTTGTTATGGATCTATTTAGTTGTTCTACTTCTGATTGTGTCAGTTTAGGTAGGTAGTGTTTTTCTAGGAATTCATGTATTTCTTCTAGGTTTGCAAATTTGTTAGAGTATGATTTTTTGTAATAATCTGATATGATTCTTTTAATTTCAGTTGGGTCTGTCATGATATGGCCTATCTCGTTTCTTATTTGGGTTATTTGTTTCCTTTTCTGTACTTCTTTAGTCAGTCTGGCCAATGGTTTATCAATTTTGTTAATTTTTTCAAAGAACCAGCTTTTGGCTTTGTTAATTCTTTCAACTGTTTTTCTGTTCTCTAATTCATTTAGTTCAGCTCCAATTTTTATTATTTGTTTTCTTCTGGTGCCTGATGGATTCTTTTGTTGCTCACTTTCTATTTGTTCAAGTTATACGGACAGTTCTCTGATTTTGGCTCTTTCTTCTTTATGTATGTGTGCATTTTTCGATATAAACTGACCTCTGAGCACTGCTTTTGCTGTGTCCCAGAGGTTTTCATAGGAAGTGTTTTCATTCTCATTGCATTCTATGAATTTCTTCATTCCCTCCTTAATGTCTTCTATAACCCAGTCTTTTTTGAACAGGGTATTGTTCAGTTTCCAAGTATTTGATTTCTTTTCCCTGATTTTTCTGTTATTGATTTCCACTTTTATGGCCTTGTGGTCTGAGAAGATGCTTTGTAATATTTCGAAGTTTTGGATTCTGCAAAGGTTTATTTTATGACCTAATATGTGATCTATTCTAGAGAATGTTCCATGTGCACTAGAAAAAAAAGGATACTTTGCAGCTGTGGAGTGGAGTGTTCTGTATAAGTCTATGAGGTCAAGTTGGTTGATTGTAGCAATTAGGTCTTCCGTGAGCTTCTTACTGGAAGTCCTATCCTTCTCCAAAAATGGTGTGTTGAAGTCTCCTGCTATAATTGTGGAGGTGTCTATCTCACTTTTCAGTTCTGTTAAAGTTTGTTTTATGTATCTTGCAGCCCTGTCATTGGGTGCATAAATATTTAATATGGTTATATTTTCCTGGTCAATTGTCCCTGTAATCATTATGTACTGTCCTTCTTTATCCTTTAAAGTCTATTTTGTCAGAAATTAATATTGCTACTCCTGCTGTTTTTCGATTGTTGTTTGCTTGATATATTTTTTTCCATCCTTTGAGTTTTAGTTTGTTTGTGTCTCTAAGCCTAAGGTGTGTCTCTTGTAGGCAGCATGTAGATGGATTGTGTTTCTTTATCCAGTCTGAGACTCTCTGTCTCTTTATTGGTGTATTTAGTCCCTTTACATTCAGCGTAATTACAGACTTCAACACACCATTTTCAGACAAGGATAGGACTTCCAGTGTTTAGTGCTGTCATTTTGATGCCTTTTTGTGTGTGTTGTTGACAATTTCATTTTTCCACTTTCTTTTTTGTGCTGAGACGTTTTTCTTTGTAAATTGTGTGTTCCTCATTTTCATAGTAGTTGAATTTATGTTTGCTGAGTTGTTATGTTTTTCTTGGTTTTTATTTTGAATTATGGAATTGTTAGACCTCTTTGTGGTTACCTTAATATTTACCCCTATTTTTCTAAGTAAAAACCTAACTTGTATCGTCCTATATTGCCTTGTTTTCCTCTCCATATGGCAGTTCTATGCCTCCTGTATTTGGTCCCTCTTTTTGATTATTGTGATCTTTTACAAAATGACTTCAATGATTCCCTGTTTTGAGTATTTTTTTCTTTTTAAAATTAATCTTAATTTGTTTTTGTGATTTCCCTATTTGAGTTGATATCAGGATGTTCTGTTCTGTGACCTTGTGTTGTGTTGGTATCTGATATTATTGATTTTCTGACCAAACAATTTCCTTTAGTATTTCTTGTAGCTTTGGTTTGGTTTTTACAAATTCTCTAAGCTTGTGTTTATCTGTAAATGTTTTAATTTCACCTTCATATTTGGGAGAGAGTTTTGCTGGTTATATGATCCTTGTCTGGCAGTTTTTCTCCTTCAGTGCTCTATATATGTCATCCCATCGCCTTCTTGCCTGCATGGTTTCCGCTGAGTAGTCTGAACTTACTCTTATTGATTCTCCTTTGTAGGTGACTTTTCTTTTATCCCTGGCTGCTTTTAAAATTTTCTCTTTATCTTTGGTTTTGGCAAGTTTGATGGTAATATGTCTTGGTGATTTTCTTTTTGGATCAATCTCATATGGGGTTCGATGAGCATCTTGGATAGATATCCTTTCATCTTTCATGATGTCAGGGAAGTTTTCTGCCAACGGATCTTCAACTATTCTCTCTGTATTTTCTGTTATCCCTCCCTGTTATGGAACTCCAATCACACACAAGTTATTCTTCTTGATAGAGTCCCACATGATTCTTAGGGTTTCTTCATTTTTTTTAATTCTTTTATCTGATTTTTCTTCAACTATATTGGTGTCAATTGCCTTACCCTCCATCTCCCCCACTCTGCATTCCAATTGTTCAATTCTGCTCCTCTGATTTCCTACTGAGTTGTCTAATTCTGTAATTTTACTGTTAATCTTTTGGATTTCTGAATGCTGTCTCTCTATGGATTCTTGCAACTTATTAATTTTTCCACTATGTTCTTGAATAATGTTTTTGATTTCTTCAACTGCTTTATCAGTGTGTTCCTTGGCTTTTTCTGTAGATTGCCTTATTTCATTTATGAGGTCATCCCTGATGTCTTGAAGCATTCTGTAAATTAGTTTTTTCATATTCTGCATCTGGCAATTCCAGGATTGTATCTTCATTTGGGAAAGATTTTGATTCTTTAATTTGGGGAGTTGTAGAAGCAATCATGGTCTGCTTCTTTATGTGGTTTGATGTCGACTGCTGTCTCCGAGCCACTAATTAGATATTGTAATGATTTATTTTATTTTATATTTGCTCACTGAATTTTACCTTGTTTTGTTTTCTTTCAATATACGTAGATGGGCTACTAGATTGCGCTGTCTTGATTGTTGTAGCCTTTGAATCACTTATGTCCTATTACCAGCTGGTTTGGGCTGTTACCAGATATATAAGCCTAAGAGTCCATTCACTATTCTTGAGTAGAATCTGTTTTTGGGTCGCCAAGTGTGTGGTGTAGACTGTCACCTATTCACTTAGAGGACTAGTGATGATAGTTGTGTGCACCCAATTCTAGTAGCAGCGGGGGGTCACACTCCAGGGTGGGGCAGGATGCTGACAGGCTTCCCCCAAGTGCCAGTGAGGTAGGTGTGTCTCTATTCCTAAAGCACTTTGGTGGGTGGGCTCTGCAGCTGTACCTTAGGCACCCAACACATGTACCTCTACAGATTGGTAGGTGTCACTATTCTCAGACCCCTATGGCAGGAGGCTAGGTGGCTTGGGTGGAGCTTCAGCCCTCAGTTGTGGGTCAGTGAGGGCTCTGTTTAATAGGTAGAGGTATCAGACCTGGGAAACTTGTCTTTCCAGTAATCCCCTAGGACAATTACAGTCAGATCACTATCAGAATTGCCTTTGCATTATAAGAGCCACCTTGTTCCCTCAAGGGATGAAAGCCCAAGACTGTGGATCTCATATGCTTGGCTGGAGCTGGTTCTGTATTTGTATTCCAATTTCAGGAAGTCAAGGAAGGATTTTTGGTCCCTGGGTTTTTTGTAGCTGCTTCTCTCAGGCCAGGAGAATGGGTTACGAAAAGACAAAAAAAAAAAACAAAAAAAACACAGAGCACTTCACTCTCTGGCCCAGGAAATTCCAATGTTAATGAAGCCGCCTGGGAAGGGGAGGGGAGGGATCAGATAGATAGGAGAGAGTAGCACCCAGGAATATAGACAAAGTTACTTATCTTGCTTGGTGATGACTGTTTTATCTGAGATTCCTGAGGGGTGTATAGCCTGTGCGTGCTGGCTGGGTCGAGATTGCCCCCAAGGGTCAGGTCCGTGTCCTGTGCTTGTGCTGTCTCAGAAGCCATGGTCAGTTCCTCAGCTCCCAGCCCAAAGCCCAGCACCAAGGTTCCCTGGCTGGGACGCCACACTCCAGGCTCCAAAACCAGTCGCTACCTCCTGGTGACCTCTCCTCCTGTCAGCCACGTTGCTGTGCTGCCTGCGTGCACTGGCTGGGCTTCCCCCGAGGTCACTTCTGGGGGCTAGGGCTGCGTCCCGTGTTTGCGCCATCTCAGGATGCTGTGCTCAGCTCCCCTGTGTCCAGTCCAAAGCCCGGTTCCAAGGTTTTCTGACTGGGACGCTGGCTCCAGGCTCCGAAAACAGTCACTGCTTCACTGTGGTTGCTCGTTCTCTCATTAGCCGCGTCAGTGTGCAGCCTGCTTGCGCTGGCTGAGTCTCTGTCACTCAGGTCAACTCTTTAGATCTGTGTTTGATGGTCAGCGTTCGTAGATTGTCATGCATGTGATCGATTCATTTGTTTTTTCCGAGTCTTTGTCGCAAGAGGGATCCGAGGTAGCTTCTACCTAGTCAGCCATCTCGGCCCCGCCTGGAACTGTTTTTGACTGGGTAACTTATCAGATGGTAGAGTGAAAGCTGGGTAATATAACTTGTGATACATCAACAGAGAGTCCCTGATGGAGCATGAGAAAAGTGGAATGCAGAACTCAAATTCTAGTAAAAAGACCAGACTTAATAGTCTGACTGAGACTGGAGGGACCCCAGAAGACATGGCCCCCAGACTCTCTGTTAAGCCAGAACTAAAACCATTCTCGAAACCAACTCTTCAGACAAAGATTAGACTGGACTATATGACATAAAATGATACTGGTTAAGAGTGTGCTTCTTAGCTCAAGTAGATACATGAGACTAACTGGGCAGCTCCTGTCCAGAGGCGAGATGAGAAGGCAGAAAGGGACAGGAGCTGGTTGAATGGACATGGGAAATCTGGGGTGCAAGGGGGCAGTCTGCTGTCACATTACAGGGAGAATGACTACCATTACATAACAATGTACGCATAAATTTTTGTATGAGAAACTAATGAGTTGTAAACTTTCACTGAAAGGACACACACACACAAATAAATAAATAAATATATATATATATATAATTAGTGATACGTAACACACAAGCCACAAACAGTACTAAGAGAATCCAGAAGATGGAAAAAGAACCAAAACAAGGCTCTATAAAAACATGTCACACTTGGGCTGAACCCTGAGGGGTGGGAAACCTTTTCTGAAAGATGGAAGGAGTCATTCTATCACTCTAAGAGAGAGCCAAAGATGCAAAGGTGGGATAACATGGGGGGACAGCTCTTTGGCTGCTGCCTAAAACATGTATCAGGATAAGGCTGGGGCCACACTGAGGAATCAGACAAATATTAGTGAGGTTGGAAAAGTATCCAGACCAACCTTAAATTCAGATGAATTCCTTCTACAATTTCCCTACCAAGCAGCCGTTCAGTGTCTGCTAGCACAACTCTAATAGGATACTGACTACCTCCTGGAACAGTTCTTTCTCGTGACATGTAGAACAGGGATACTTATTTCAGTAAGGAAGAAGTGGTTCCTAAAGTTTCTTGAGCAGAGAATTGACATATTTATTGTCTTATTTTGAAGCAATGGCATGTAAGATAACAACAATGGACAATTATTAAATCCTTACTAAGTACTAAGTACTGTACTAAATATTTTAGAATTATTTTCTCACTTACTCTTTCCAACAGTCCTATGAGGTTTTACAGATGAGGAAATGGAAGCACAAGGAGGCTATTTAACCTTACCCTGAGTCTCAAGAAAGCGTGAGCTCTAGGACTAAAATCTGGCCCTCTGGCTCTGGAGCCCACGCCCCTGGCAACCAAGTGATGCTGCCTTTCAAGGGAGGAGGAGGCCCAAGAGCGGGATGAACGAGAACAGGGTCTCAGTCTCTCTCCTGCCTTCCACACTGACAGGATGCAGGGCACCCTGAGCAATACCCGTGGCTCACAGTGGCACTCAGTTAGGCTTTGAAAGTGGAATGAAACAAGGACACAGAAACAAGTAGCATTTCAGAAAAACAGAACCTGGGAAGTCAGGATGAGAAGCTAGCTCTATGGGGGAAATAATGAGAGATTCTGCCTGTGCCAACACTGAGATACAAAGGAGGCGTGCAGACAGAGCTGCTGGGTAAGGAGGCAGAAACTGGCCAAGCTGAAGAGAAAATTCAAGTTCAGAGAGACATTTAAAAGGAAATCATCTACATGGTTAGAAAGGGTGGAACAGGGAGAGAGGCGGAACTGAAAAAGAGTACGTGGATTGAGGATAGTTCAAAGCCAGAGGCACCTCGGAAGTAAGGCCTGGCAAACTGCTTCCAAAAAAGGTCACAGCCTTGAAAACTCTATGACAGCAGTTCTATTCTGCTAACCTTGCAATCAGTGGTCCAGCGCTTAACCATCTGAGCCACCAAAGGACCCTGACTATGTTTTTTAATGATAAAGGATTGTTTCATATACTATTAAAGGACAAAAGTCATATTGGGTCATTTAAGGATGTACCCATTTCCTCTAGCTCCGCACCAACTACTCCACTTAGCACTGTGGTTGCTCAGTAAGACTACAACACATGGTAACCCAAGCAACCTGAAACTAGAAGTTTTAAGAAAAGCAAAAGGTAGTGCTATTTTACATATTAAGTTATAAATTTATGAACTAATTACTTTGAAATGTAGTACAAAGTCAAAGTCAAAGAAAAATACAAAGTCAAAGAAGGCTCAAATAAAGACACCCAAAAAACCAAACCAAACCCATTGCCATCAAGTTGATTCCAACTCACGACCTATAGGACACAGCAGAACTACTCCATAGGGTTTCCAAGGAGTGGCTGGTGGATTCAAACTGCCGACCTTTTGGTTAGCACCCTGAGCTCGTAACTACTGTGCCACCAGGCCTCCCATATGAAGACAGCAGCCTCAAAATTCAAGGAAGGACTTTTTTTTTTAAAGATATGATTGAGAAGAAAAATGCAAGAGTCGGACAGTTGGACAACCAGTAGCTGAATGTGGCCCTTGAACCTGCCGGTGTGGGAGGAAAGCCAGGTGGAAAACGCCTGATGCTGAGAAGACGAGCGGATGCTGGGTGAGAAGCCTGCGCAGTGAGCAGCACTGAGGAGAGGCGTGGGCGTGGGGGTGGGGGCACCTTGCACAGCCTGACGGGGCTTCCCTGACACATGTGCCTGCAATGCCACACTGTCACCTGCGATGGAGCACGATGTTGGAGTAACCGGGAAATCCCAAGTATATCCTTGGCACAAAAATAACATTTCCTCCTTGACGTTCAGAAGATGAAGGAACGGCCAAACCTGAAAGCGTAATCCTTAAAAGCTACCAGTTCGTAATGGCCATCTGGGACCTTAATCACGACATCTTCCATGGTATTTATAACATGTACCATAATCCTGGACTATTCAGAATTTTCTCACATCCCGGATAAGAGAGATCACCAACGGCTGTTAAAATTATTTTTGACTTAAATTAAATTCAAATGCTCAAATTAATTAATTATGGTCATGTTTCCTGTATTTTGTAGTCTGGTTTCAGTTCATTTTCTTTTCAAAGGATTTCATTAGATTTAATGTTAGACTGGGTTAGTAAAGTCCAACTTATTTTTTTTTTATAAAAAGTTGGTTATATTTCCTTCTCGATAACCTAGACGAAAAAAGTTAGACTTACACTAATTAGTTTATATTTCTACTTTTAAACACAGAGGAAATCTACTTCACCAAAGTACAGGATTTGAACCTGGTTTTAAATTTGTGATCATCAGCTACACTGCCTCAGCCTATCCTCAGATAACGGCTGAAGTAGGTCCCCTGAATTAAAACAAGATGGGTATTTCTATCTTTTGTTTCCTTCACGTAGTCTATGATCACCTCATTATAATCCCCTTTAATAAAACTACTGGCCTGTACTTAGGCATGTTCATTTCACTGATGTTTTTGTATAACCCAGTGAATCTCAGCTGGGTTGACTGTGCCCCCCAGGGGACATCTGGCAATATCTGGAGGCCTTACTGGCTGTCTCCAACCACTGGGTGCTGCTGGCACTTCCGGGTGGAGGCCAAGGATGCTATTAACCGCTCTCTAATGCGCAGGACAGATCCCCACAGTGAGGACTTACCGAGCCCCAAATGTCATTAGTGTTCAGGTTGAGAGTCTTTGGTAAAACTTCAAGTAGTGTGTAACTATTATTTCCTCACACTTTATAATGAACAATCTTTAACTGACCAATGTTCTTAAGTATTAGAGTGTAACAAATACAGGAAAAAGTTCAACTATGATATCACCTTGACCCTGAATTTTAAATTATCTGGATCAGACTAATTTGTTAATTCAGGATGTCTACAAAAAGTATTTTAAAATGCATAAAATCTGTAGTTAATATACTGCAACAGTATTTTGATAAATTCTTGGAGGGTTAAGATCTAACAGAGACATTCTGTAAGCAAATGATATAAGTGTTACGGTTATCGGGTTTAAGATCATTTAAAACCTTTCAAGTAGTTTAAAAATACCAAGAAATAATATGCTTTAAAGTCCATTCATCTAAAGATATATGTTAGCAATAACATTTTAATATCCACATTCTCAATCTTCTTCTTGAAACTAACTCTGGATAATCATTAAGCAATAATTGAACTAGGCAAATTCACCTACACTAGTCGAATTTTAACTGCTAAGAAGATGAATTAATAATTATTTTTCTCAAATGATCCCACTATTCTGAGTTTCCCTGATGCGATGCAGTAACAGTAGCAGGTGCCGAGTGCCTACGTTTGCTACCCACTTTTACAGACATGGAAACCCTGGTGGCGCAGCGCTTAGGTGCTATGGCTGCTAACTAAAAGGTCAGCAGTTCGATTCCAACAGGTGATCCTTGGAAGCCCTATGGGGCAGTTCCACTCTGTCCTATAGGGTTGCTGTGAGTCAGAACGGACTCAATGGCAGCGGGTTTGGTTTTGGGTTTTTCACACAGGTTGCTCTACCCTGCAAGGTGAGGGAATTACAGCTCTGAGTGTTAAATACTGTGCCTGAGGCCAGAGAATGTGTCTCCTGTTAGACCAACATCTTGGCAATAGTATCCCTCCTCTTCCTCCCACGCCCTCCCCTGAGAGGGGATTTGCAACTTCTGGGGTCCGTGCACATATCATGCCAAAGTCTGAAAAGCAGACTCTCAATTAATACTTCTCTAACCAATTTAAAAACCAGTCTTTGGGCAGGTGTACCAGGTGAGTTCTTGGTTAGTATCCAACAGAAATGCCACACAAAAATCTAACAGCCACTTGGTTTATTCTTTTAGAGAAGGACAAGAGCTGTGATGCACCACAGGCTTTCACAAGGAGCTCTGCGCTCAGTACAGCCGGCCACACCAGCAGGACAATGCATGACATACCTGGTTGTTACTGTGGGCAGCAGACGAATTGGCTTGAGCTGTACTTGCTGAGAGGGAATCAAGGAAGGCTTGGTCAGCCACGGAATTTCCACAAGAAAAAGGATCTTTTCCATCAGTGGGTAGAATCTGAATATGAAAAGGGACCACAGTTATTTTCATTCATTAGGGTTATCTCAGAATCAGAGTCCCTGAGGGCAAGTAATGACTGTCAGCTACTGTGAAAAGGGGGCTCGCACTCTTAAAAGTTAAGTATACCCAAGAATGTGGGTAATGACAATCCCTTTCTACAAGTACACAGATTTCTAGAAAGTGCAGTTAACGCCAACATCAACCTAACTCCTCAGGTTTTTCTCAATCCTGTCGATTTTTAGAATACTGAGTGCACAGAGCTAGCTCGGGGTTAAAGCATACGATCTATGGACAGTGTTTGGGGTCTGGCGGCGCTCTGACACTATATTACACTGTATGAAGTATGTACATTTTCTCAAGAAGGTCTACAGATTTCATCGGCTCCTCCAGGGGTTCAAGACTCCCCGTCCCTCACCCTCAACAGATACACAGCCTTTCCAGTCTGCAGCTGGTGCCAGGTAAACAAGCTCCCAGGGCCTTTCTTCCTCTCTAGGGGAGTGAACCAAATGCATCTTTATTTTGTGCTCTCTCCAGTCTGTCCTGAGATGAGAGGCAAGCTCACCAGTACCCAGTGCATCGGTTTTGTATGACCAACCAGCAGGGGGCACCAGGAGGTTGACACAGGAGGTTTTTATCAGCTGAGTGATGGGTCCCCAGACAGAGCTTCTTCAGGGTGTTTGTAATACTATCCTTGGCACCTATCATAATAGAGCTGAAACCTGGAAAGAGCTCACTGCAGCTCATTCAAGATGCCTTCTGTCCATGGGATGGGATACGGGACTGAGAAGTAGGACCTGAATCAGCAGAGGGAGAAGGGAGCTACTTTGAAAAATCTGCTATCTAAACTTTGCGAATCAATTCTACAATAGACGGTTTTGTAGGCAGCAGTGAGGACATAATAGGAGCAAAAGGAAGACAGGGACTTTTATTTAGAATACTCAAAAGTTGCTGTCCTTGGAAGGAACACAATCTAAGTTATTTGCCGTCACTCTTTGGAGCTTGGGTCTATAGGTAATATTTTTTCTTAGTTTTATTTCAATATATTTTTCTTATTTTATAAAACTAGCATTTATTAGTTTTACAATGAAAATTGTTATATTACAAAAAGTTTCCATCTTTCAGTCTGTCGCCTTAAGTCGATAATTCATAAAAGGATGTCTGATATAAAATCAGCTTAATTAACGAATGACAGTAAGTTCTTACTTCAACGTAGTCTGTGGGAACAAGCCCTCGTTCTCCTTTACTGTTTCTTCCTTCCAGCCATCCTCCGCCAACATCCTAATAAATGTACCACAAAAAAAAAAAATTATAGTTGGAATTTCCTGCAGAAATTTTGCTTTGGGAACTTCCATACACACAAAAGCAATTAGCACTAAGCCTTTTATTCCTATAAAGTTTACACTCCGTTCAACATTTTAAATTCTTAAGCTTTCTCCTTATTCCAGAAAAGTGATATAATCTAAAAAGAAAAATCAAACTTTAACAATAAATGATCAAAGCTTGAAAAACAGCCAATTAGGGGACTGCCATGTTTTGTAATTCCTTTCTGTCTACTGCTCTTTGGTACAGTACAGAAATAGCTTGCGGCTCCAGATGCTGAGAGATACAATGCTGTCCCATCATAAATTTGCGCCAGCCTTTGTGGCCCTCTGGCCAACAGAATGGGGCTGAAATACTACGGGGTGCGTGCCTTCAGAGCCTGGCCTCAAGACTTTGCGCCCTTTGAATTGCTCTCTGGAACCCTCAGCCACCGTGAGGACACATCTGGGCTGCTCGATGGTGAGAGAGACAGGGCTCAGTCTCTCTTCCGCCCCAGCCAAAGCCAGCCAACCCCCAGCATGACTGCCAGACTGGTGAGTGAGGTCACCTGAGCCCATTCGGGCCCCGTCGGCCACGAGGCACATTAGCCGGCCCAGCTACTCCTCACCCAGGTCAGCAGCACCATCCAGCCGCTCCGAAGATTTCTGAGCAGGAGCAAATGGCTACTGTTCTAAGGCACTAAGTCTCGGGACCATGTGTTAGACAGTGAAAGCTAGCTGATCACGGTTCCTACACTAATAAACCAAACAATAAAGTAGAACTCTACACCAGGATTCTCATTTTTTCAATCTGCTCTTCCAGCCAGGTCACATTTTCTTCCTTAAAATAGTTAGGCTCAAGTGTCTAAATAGCACTATCAGTTTAATAATTAGATGAATCTGATAACCACATTCCTTTTTAAAAAAAAATCATGCAACTTGAAGACATTAATATTTTACCAAAAAAAAAAAAATCCAATCCAGTGTATTTACCTAGATTTTTAAAAAATCTTGACATTCTAAGTACTTTTTCTAAAAAAAAAAAAAAAAAAAAATGACAGACAAAAGAATATTTAATCTCTCCTATGGAAAAAAAAATTTTTTTTAATTTTATGATTAAAAAGGGAACTTATATTCTTATATACACATAGCACATTATCCAAATTTACTACATATACTTATTCTGTCCAGTAATTCTATTTTTACATCTAAGATATAACATAGGTTTAAAAAAAAAACTATCCATTTTTTTAAGAAACTACTACCATTTTTGGAAACCCTGGTGGTGTAGTGGTTAAGAGCTCCGGCTGCTAACCAATAGGTCGGCAGTTTGAATCCACCAGGCGCTCCTTGGAAACCCTATAGGGCAGTTCTGCTCTGTCCTTTGGGGTCACTATGAGTCGGAATTGACTCGACGGCAACAGTGTTGGTTTTTTTTGGTTTACCATCATCCTTCTCATTCCTCTTCCTCCTTGCTTGATCTTTCCTCTCACTTGGTGACATACCTGCTTCCCCCCGCTCCCCTGCGCCTCCCCCAGAAGATCCAGAGCCATCCCTGCATCTTCTTGTCATGTGTTCTAAGATGCTGAGAGAGGTCTACCTGTCTGCAGCCCTGAGGCTGACCTCCAGCTCTGCATTTCCACTTCCAGGCACAAAGCTAAGGGCGGGTCAACCATCTGCTGTCTTTCAAACACAATGTATCAACAAGTAAATGTATTTAATCTTTTCAAGAAGTTCTTACCCACTCACATACTTTAATAAATCCCTCATTCTCTCAGCCATCCTGGGTTCTTCTCACCATGATACCTAATCAGTACCCAGGTCCATGGGTAGGACTCCAAAGCTGCCTACATCCATCTTCCTTCAATTCCTACCGCCACAACCCAGATTCGTGTCCCCAGGCTTAGCTGTACCAGCTCAGTGCACACAACTCTGCCAGATTACTTTTTCCTGAGGTCTCATCACGTCACTCCCCTATGACAGCAACAATCAAAACCATACAAAACGCTTAACTGAATCCACCACTTACCAAATTACGTTCTAAGTCTACAGCCTGGCCACAGGTCCTTGCTAACCGACTTAAGAGTTATTCCTACCGCTGTTAACATACCTGTACTCCTGGGACACTTATTTACATGTACCGTCCCCAGCAGAGAAGAAAAAACAGTGGCTTCAGGGTCAGGCATATGTGGCTTGGAATTCTTGTTTTGTCACTTACAAGCTGAGTGCTCCCAGACAAGTTACTTAACCTCTCTGAGTCTCATTACCCTCATTTGTAAAACAGATATAAATTATCTACCTAGTAGAGCACACAGGGAAAATACATTAAAGAATGTATTAACTAGTACTTGGCCAAACAGAGTCCCTGGGTGGTACAAATGGTTATGCACTCAGCTGCTAACTGAAAGGTTGATGGTTCAAGTCCACCCACAGCTGCCTTAGATGAAAGGCCTGGTGATCTACTTCAGAAAAATCAGCCACTGCAAACCCTGTGGAGCACAGTTTCACTCTGACACACATGGAGTTGCCATCAGTTGAAATCAACTCAACGGTAACCAGTTTTACTTAGCCAAACACCTGGCTCAGAGGCTGTCAAAATACACTAGGTGGGACTGCTAAACAGCACCAAATACCTCCTAATCTCTACACCGTTGGTCCAGCTGTCCCTCTGTCTGGAATTCTTTCTTTCCATCTCTGTCTGGTGAAACCCCATTCACGCTTAAAGATCTATCCAGTCAGGTTTCATTTTCTCCATTAAAATCTGTCCTGACAACAGTGACAAAAATGAGTCTCTCCCACCACAGCAGCTTGTCAATAGCTTTGTCACATTTTTACATATCACCTTGAACTTCTCCTTTATTTCATATGCTCCTTGTGTTACTGTTGTTAGGTGCCGTTGAGTCGGTTCTGACTCCTGGTGACCCTATCTATGCACAATAGAACGAAACACTGCCCAGTCCTGCACCGCCCTCACAATCGCTGTTATGGTTGTGCCCACTGTTGCAACCACTATGTCAATCCAGCTTGTTGAGGGTCTTTCTCTCTTATGCTGACCCTCTACTTTACTAAGCGTGATGTCCTTCTCCAGGGACTGATCCCTCCTGATAACATGTCCAAAGTATGTGAGTCATAATCTTGCCATCCTTGCTTCTAAGGAGCATTCTGATTGTACTTTTTCCAGGACAGATTTGTTATTCTGGCAGTCCATGGTATACTCAATATTCTTCACCAACACCACAACTCAAAGGCGTCAATTCTTCTTCAGCCTTCCTTATTCACTGTCCAGCTTTCGCATGCATACGAGGTGATTGAAAACACCATGGCTTGGGTCAGGTGCACCTTAGTCCTCAGGGTGACATCTTTGCTCTTCCAGACTTTGAAGAGGTCCTTTGTGGCAGAGCTGCAACGTGTCACGCTTCCTGTAGAGATGGGAAAAATCTGGTCCATCTGCACGTGTATTCTTCAAAGCACCCAGTACGCAGCAGGTGCCCAGTAAAAACTTACTGAAAGCATAAATGTTTTGGAGAAATTTCAACTCTACGGTGCTTTAGTTTTAAGGGGCAGAAAAACGTTGGATGCATTTTCTAGGACATATAATTCCAGAGAATAAAACTGGGAAATTTGAAACGGATTAACACAAAGAACGTTTTTAGAAAATGTGGTCGTCTATGCTAATTTGTCAAACTTGAGTATATCTAATATTTTTTTCAGACGTTAATATTCTAGTGAGTATTTAAGCTAACAGAAATTTAATATTCAAGTCAGCACAGTCTGTGTGCCCTCACTGGTTATTCGATGACATTAAGGAGTTAGTAGTTTTTTTACGTGTGATACAATGGTACTACAATTATGTCTAAAAACAAATCTACTTCTTAGAGATACTGAAATATTTATGGATGAAATGATAACAATGGATTTGCTTCAGAATAATAAAGCCTGTAGCAGGGGAAGGAAGTAGAAGGACCACGTGGGAACACAGGTGAAACAAGACTGGCCACAGGTGGATAATTACTGAAGGTGGATAATGGGGTGATGGGTACAAAGGTGTTCATTAATCTGTTGTCTCTACTTTAGTATGTGTTTGAAATTCTATAAAATAATTTTAAGATGAAAATATCTGTGTGCCTACCTCATGCTAACTAGTATACACAATGCAATACACAATGGCTGGGGAAAGAGGGAGACAGGATGTGGTTTCCATCCTCCAGGAGCTCCCAGGTTAGCATGGGAGGCAGGCACAGAGAACTCCCAGTAACCTAACACACCCTGGTGGTCACAATGAGAGCGCACAGCCCTCGCCTAGGGGAGCTCTCGGCACTGTCACTGAAGGTGTCAGTTCTTTCTGGAGGAGACACTGTTTCAGACAATACAGGAAAGCAGGAAGGCAGTCTTTTCTGCTTTGTTTCATGGCAGAGAGAGACGGGGAATGGATGGTAACTGGAAGAGCAAGCGTCACATCAGGGGACAAAAGAAGGAGCAGAGGCATGACCATACCGTGTATGTCTGCCTCGATGACCTGCTCGGTTGGCCAGAGTGAGGAGTCAGGGGACAGAGGCAGATATACACAGAGTTGGGCTGGAGAAGTAAGAAGGGGCCAGGCGGTGGTGGGTCTTGTAGACCTAGAGCTGACAGGAAGCTACTGAAGGAGCGGCATGGTCAGGTTGTGTTTTAGAGACAAAGGCTGAGGGCAGGGAGCCTGCTGGGATGGTGAGATGGTGAGATGGTGAGAGCCTGAAAACAGGGGAGGAGAGGAGAGGATAAGAGGAGAGATATGAGCAACACTTAACAGATAAAAATCAAAGGCTTTAGCTGTGACTGCAAAGTGGCGAGTCTTTCTTGGGGTGACTGAGTGGAAGGTGGCACTACAATGCAAAGAAAGAGAATTCAGGAGTAGGAGCAAGTACAGTGTGGCTGATGAGCTGAGCTCTGGATACGGTAAGTGTGCAGTGCCTACAGAAAAACTAGTAAAGATGTCTAGGAGGCAGCTGCAGGTTTGAGAGACACGGTCAAGTTGAAGATATAAAGTAATTAGCATATCAGTGGCAATTAAAACAAACAAACAAATCTGAGAGTATGTAACGTGAGGAAAATGAGCCAAAGATGGAATCAGGTGAGAACAACAACCTTCAAGAAGCAGAAAGAGGAAGGGATCACAAAGGGATAGGTAGAGAGGCAAATGGAGAGGGATGTAGAAACCGATGTCAGATGCAATGAATATCCCTCACTGGAAACATTCAGGAAAAAACAAGGCTGGAGACCACTGAAAAATAGTGAGCACAGGGCAGGGCAAAGCTTTCCCATTTCTGTATCCCCAAGGCACCCAGCACAGGACTGTGTACATCTTAAGCATGTGAGAGACTGTAACAGTGAGAAAGGACACAGAAGACACATTATGGGATCGTGTGCAACCCAGAGGCAGGCAGTATCCACCCAGGGGCAGGGACCAGACAAGGGCAGAGAGCAGTGTCACCAAAGCAGGCACGCTAGGCATGTTGAGGGGCAAGTGGCAAAGAAAGGGAGCAACGGATCACAAAGTTTTGCCAGTGGTACAAGTACGAAAACTAACTCTCTCAGCCTGCTTTTGTTCTTCCCCCATTTACATCTGCCCTGAATGAAATACTAGCAATTCAGATAATTTTTTTAAAACTCTATTTCGAGAGGTTCATTTTATAGTTTTGCTATAATTTTTAACCACTTACTTGCAACAGACATTTAAGAAGGCCTATAATAAAGTTACATATAAAAAAAGGTCAGTTAAATAGAAATGAAGGCAGCTATCACATAGAGGTAATGAAAAAAACTGTAACAGGATTTTGGGGTAAGATAATAGAAAAAATGACTATGATACTTGCCTATGAGTTTCCTGGAAACAAAGGTTAAAAAAAAGAAAGCAATTCAATATGTGTACAGATTCTGTTTCATGAAAGGAAATATGCCAAATCTCCAAGACAAAGAGCTTGAGATAAAAGATCACGTGGATGCCGTTCAGAGAGAATGGTAATATACACGGTTACATGAGCAGAATACATATACATATTTGAAGATGTGTGTGCATGTGTGTAGATACACACATATTTAAACACACACGCATGTATACTTTGCAGGTATGTGTGTGTTTACATACATACACACACATGTTCAAGCACAGTTTGGTAGAGATGTAAAACCTGCTTGCTATACACACAGCCGTTTCTTATTTGAATAAAAGTTGAAGCAATAACTTGTAATTCAGCAAAGATAATTTCACCAGGAGTCAGGTAATACACTCCAAGTTATTGCTTTCTGGTAATCTAATCTGATTTAAGACTAAAGTTTAGAAAGACAATGATTCCAATAAGAGCAAGCTTAAATCAATAAGCTCAGAAATTTAGGAAAATCCTTTATTCTAGAAACGCAGTATTACAGTGTCAGGAGAAAGCACAGAAAACTAAGTTCTGTACAAGAGCAGGGTGCTCAAGAAGTCGGGGTATATAAAATCAATTTACAGAATAAGTAATGAAGAAAAAAGTATAGAATAAGTATATTGGAAAAGATATAAAACAAAGAGATAATAATAAACTCAATGACATACTCAGCTACTGTTAGCAAACTTAATTCTTCTCAATGTTTATTTAAATACTTTCTCACTTCACCAGCAATACTTCAGGAGCCGCAGGAATAAAAAATTCACGTGGGGTGAATGACCAACTTATTAAAAAAATCGAATCTTAAAAACAGGTCCACAAGGTACAACGTGATTTAAACTTCCCAACTCTCATACCGGATTTGTTATGGTGATGATTTCTCCTTCGTTAACAGTCAGTTCATTATTTCCAGGTTCAGCAGCAAAGTCGTACATAACCCGAGCCTATGGGAAGGAGAGAGGAAAAGACAAAAAATTACAAAGGTAAACTTAATCGTCAAACAAAACAAACAAGCAAACCCAAAACCCCTTTATAGGCCGCTTGTAAATTTTCTGATCTGAACAAACAATTTCTTTCAGGAAAAAAGGAGGCCGTTACCAAAACGATTCATTAGCTCTACGGGGAGGAAGAATAGCAGCACTAGAGATAGCCCCTGTGCTGTTTTGGGTACGGGGGAGACTGCTGGTAACTGCCCCCACTGTATTTAGAAATCAGTCCTATACAAAGTAACTCAAAATATACCCATTTCTTTTTCTTTTTTAATAATTTTTATTGTGCTTTAAGTCAAAGTTTACAAATCAAGTCAGTCTCTCACACAAAAACCCATATACACCTTGCTACACACTCCCAATTACTCTCCCTCTAATGAGACAGCCCGCTCTCTCCCTCCACTCTCTCTTTTCGTGTCCTTTTTGCCAGCTTCTAACCCCCTCCACCCTCTCATCTCCCCTCCAGGCAGGAGATGCCAACATAGTCTCAAGTGTCCACCTGATCCAAGAAGCTCACTCCTCACCAGCATCCCTCTCCAACCCGTTGTCCAGTCCAATCCATGTCTGAAGAGTTGGCTTCGGGAATGGTTCCTGTCCTGGGCCAACAGAGGGTCTGGGGGCCATGACCACCGGGGTCCTACCAGTCTCAGTCAGACCATTAAGTCTGGTCTTATGAGAATTTGGGGTCTGCATCCTACTGCTCTCCTGCTCCCTCAGGGGTTCTCTGCTGTGTTCCCTGTCAGGGCAGTCATTGGTTGTAGCTGGGCACCATCTAGTTCTTCTGGTCTCAGGATGATGTAGTCGTTGGTTCATGTGGCCCTTTCTGTCTCTTGGACTCATAATCGCCTTGTGTCCTTGGTGTTATTCATTCTCCTTTGATCCAGGTGGGGGTTGAGACCAATTGATGCATCTTAGATGGCTGCTTGCTGGCGTTTAAGACCCCAGACACCACTCTTCAAAGTGGGATGCAGAATGTTTTGTTAATAGATTTTATTATGCCAACTGACTTAGATGTCCCCTGAAACCATCGTCCCCAGACCTCTGCCCCTGCTACTCTGGCCTTCAAAGCATTCAGTTTATTCAGGAAACTGCTTTGCTTTTGGTTTAGTCCAATTGTGCTGACCTCCCCCGTATTGTGTGCTGTCTTTCCCTTCACCTAAAGTAGTTCTTATCTACTATCTAATTAGTGAATGCCCCTCTCCCACCCTCCTTCCCTCCCTCCTCTCGTAACCACAAAAGAATGTTTTCTTCTCAATTTAAACTATTTATCAAGTTCTTATAATAGCGGTCTTATACAATATTTGTCCTTTTGCAACTGACTAATTTCACTCAGCATAATGTCTTCCAGTTTCCTCCATGTTATGAAATGTTTCACAGATTCCTCACTGTTCTTTATTGATGCGTAGTATTCCATTATGTGAATATGCGATAAATTATTTATCCATTCATCCATTGCTGGGGCACCTTGGTTGCTTCCATCTTTTTGCTATTGTAAACAGTGCTGCAATAAACATGGGTGTGCATATATCTGTTCATGTAAAGGCTCTTATTTCTCTAGGATATATTCCAAGGAGTGCGGTTGCTGGATCGTATGGTAGTTCTATTTCTAGCTTTTTAAGGAAACGCCAAATCGATTTCCAAAGTGGTTGTACCATTTTACATTCCCACCAGCAATGTAGAAGTGTTCCAATCTCTCCACAGCCTCTCCGACATTTATTATTTTGTATTTTTTGGATTAATGCCAGCCTTGTTGGAATGAGATGAAATCTCATTGTAGTTTTGATCTGCATTTCTCTAATGGCTAATGATCATGAACATTTCCTCAGATATCTGTTAGCTACCTGAATGTCTTCTTTAGTGAAGTGTCTATTCATATCTTTTGCCCATTTTTTAATTGGATTATTTGTCTTTCTGCAGTATCATGTAGATTTTAGAGATCATGCGCTGATCAGAAATGTCATAGCTAAAAACTTTTTCCCAGTCTGTAGGTGGTCTTTTTACTCTTTTGGTGAAGTCTGTGGATGAGCATAAGTGTTTGATTTTTAGGAGCTCCCAAGTATCTAGTTTTTCTTCTACATTCTTTATAATGTTTTTTATACTGTTCAAACCCGCCAGGCGCTCCTTGGAAACTCTATGGGGCAGTTCTACTCTGTCCTCTAGGGTCGCTATGAGTCGGAATCGACTCGACAGCAGTGAGTTTGCTTTTTTTTTTTTTAATACTGTTTACGCCATGTATTAGGGCTCCTAACGTTGTCCCTATTTTTTCTTCCATGACCTTTATCGTTGTAGATTTTATATTTAGGTCTTTGATCCATTCTGAGTTAGTTTTTGGGCATGGAGTGAGGTATGGGTCTTGTTTCATTTTTTTGCAGATGGATATACAGTTATGCCAGCACCGTTTGTTAAAAAGACTGTCTTTTCCCCATTTAACTGTTTTGGGGCCTTTGTCAAATATCAACTACTCATATGTGGATGGATTTATGTCTGGATTTTCAATTCTGTTCCATCGGTCCACGTATCTGTTGTTGTATCAGTACCAGGCTGTTTTGACTACTGTGGTGGTATAATAGGTTCTAAAACCAGGTAAAGTAAGGCCTCCCACTTTGTTCTTTTTCAGTAATGCCTTATTTATCCGGGGCCTCTTTCCCTTCCATATGAAATTGGTGATTTGTTTCTCCATCTCATTAAAGAATGTCGTTGGGATTTGGATCGGAATTGCATTAAATGTATAGATCGCTTTTGGTAGAATAGACATTTTTATAACGTTGTCTTCCTATCCACAAGCAAGGTATGTTCTTCCACTTATGTAAGTCTCTTTTAGTTTCTTACAGAAGTGTACTGTAGTTTTCTTTGTATAAGTCTTTTACATCTCTGGTAAGATTTATTCCTTAGTATTTTATCAAAATACACCCATTTCTTAAAGACAGAAAGAAAGCAGCAGCAGCATGCCCTTCCTTCAGGAATTAAGTAATAGAAATACAGACATTGTTCATTCTGCAAATATTCTCAAGGGCTAAAGAGATGTACACACACACACACACACACTTAAGATACGTCTATCTTTACATCAATCTTTTCCAGTTAAAACTCTCACTATTCCTTATCCAGAGCCCTTGGGATGAATTTTAAGAACGCCATCTAAACTCAGAAATTTAAGATTCGGCTAGTGAGACATATTTATACTCTTCTACTATAATCCTATCACTGATAGTGGAGGTATAGATAATTACTGGTGATTGGAATGCGAAAGTTGGAAACAAAGAAGAAGGACTGGTAGTTGGAAAATATGGCCTCGGTGATAGAAATGATGCCAGAGATTGCATGATAGAATTTTACAAGACCAACAACTTCTTCACTGCAAATACCTTTTTTCAACAACATAAACAGTGACTATACACACGGACCTAACCAGATGGAATACAGAGCAATTAAATCAATTACACTTGTGGAAAGACTCAACGGAAAAGCTCAATATCCTAAGTCAGAACAAGGCCAGGGGCCAACTGCGGAACATACCATCAATTGCTCGTATACAAGTTCAAGTTGAACCTGAAGAAAATTAAAATAAGTTCAAGAGAGCGAAAGTACGACCTTGAGTTTATCCCACCTGAATTTAGAGACCATCTCAAGAACAGATTTGATGCACTGAACACAAATGACCAAAAACTGGTGAGTTGTGGAATGACATCACGGATGTCATACATGAAGAAAGCAAGAGGTCATTAAAAAGACAGGAAAGAAAGAAAAGACCAAAATGGATGTCAGAAGACTCCGAAACTTGCTCTTGAACATCGAGTAGCTAAAGCAATTGGAAGAAATGGTGAGGTAAAAGAGCTGAACAGATTTCAAAGGTCAGCTCAAGAACACAAAGTAAAATATTATAATGACTTGGACACAGAAAACCAAAATGGAATAACATGCTCAGCGTTTCTCAAGCTGAAAGAACTGAAGAAAAAATTCACGCCTCAAGTTGTAATAGTGAAGGATTCTATGGGGAAAATATTAAACGACGCACAAAGCATCAGAAGAAGATAGAAGGACTACATAGAGTCACTACACCAAAAAAGAATTGGTTGATATTCAATCATTTCAGGAGGTAGCATATGATCAGGAACCAACAGTACTGAAGGAAGAGGTTCAACTGTACTGAAGGCATTGGTGAAAAATGAGGTTTGGGGAATTGACAGAATACAAACTGAGATGTTTCAACGAACGGGTGCAGTGCTGGAAGCTCTCACTCACCTATGTCAAGAAATTTGAAAGACAGCTATATGGTCAACCAACTGGAAGAGATCCATATTTATGCCTATTCCAAAGAAAGGTAATCCAACAGAATGTGGAGATTATCTAACAATATCATTAATATCACATGCAAGTAAGATCATCCAAAAGTTAGGTCCAAAAAGTTAGAACCAAAAGTGGTTCCAGCAATACAGTGACAGGGAGCTGCCAGAAATTCAAGTGGGATTCAGAAGGGGATGTAAAAACCAGGGGTATCACTGCTGATGTCAGATGGATCCTGGCTGAAAGCAGAGAATATAACAGAAAGATATTTCCCTGTGTTTTACTGACTATGCAAAGGCATTCGACTGTGTGGATCATAACAAAATATGGATAACAATTCTAAGAATGAGAATTTCAGGACACTTAATGCTCATAAGGAGCCTGTTCTTAGACCAAGAGGCAGTCGTTGGAACAGAACATGGTTTAAAGTCAGGAAAGGTGTGCGTCAGGGTTAAATCCTGTCACCATACTTATTCAATCTGTATGCTGAGCAAAAAACCCGAGAAGCTGGATTATATGAAGAACGGGGCATCAGGCTTGGAGGAAGACTCATTAACAACCTGCCTTATGCAGATGACACAATCTTGCTTGTTGAAAGTGAAGGTGAGTTGAAGATCAAAGACCACAGCCTTCAGTATGCATCACACCTCAGCATAAAGAAAACAAAAATCCTCACAACTGGACCAATAAGCAACATCATGATGAACGGAGAAAATACTGAAGTTGTCAAGGATTTCATTTCACTTGGATCCATAATCAACGCCCATGGAAGCAGCAGTCAAGAAATCAGACGACAATGCGTTACATTGGGCAAATCTGCAAAAAGACCTCTTAAAAGCGTTAAAAAGCAAAGATGTCACCTTGAAGACTAAGGTGTGCCTGACCCAAGCCATGATGTTTTCTATTGCTTCAAATGCATATGAAAGCTGGACAATGAATAAGGCAGACCAAAGAAGACTTGACACCTTTGAATTATGGTGCTGGCAAAGAATACTAAATATACCATGGACTGCCAAAAGAATGAATAAATCTGTCTTGGAATAAGGAAAGCCAGAATGCTTCTTAAAAGCAAGGATGGTGAGACTACGACTCACAAACTTTGGACATGTTATCAGGAGGGACCAGTCCCTGGAAAAGGACATCATGCTTGATAAAGTGGAGGGTCACTGAAAAAAAAGGAAGATCCTAAACAAGATGGAATGACACAGTGGGTGCAACAATGGGCTCAAGCGTAACAATGACTGTGAGGATGGCGCAGGACTGGGCAGTGTTTCGTTCTGTAGTACACAGGGTCACTCTGAGTCAGAAATGCCTCCACGGCACCTAACAACAACAACAACAACGACTATAATCCTTTCCATTACACTTACATAGGGCTGTGCACGCTGGTAAGGTTACCTAAACAGCTGTGACTTCCAAATATTTTCCTTGAGGCAGCAACCCAGAAAAGTGGACTCCTTGGAATATTTCCACATGTATGTGTGTGTGTAGCACTGTTGTAGTACGTATAGCATTTTTTTACCTGTATTTTATAATATATAATGAATGCGTAATAGTATATATTTTAATCCATTTCAAAACCTAAATAATTGTCTTGCATGGACTAGCATCTAGAAGTCTACCTTATAAACTGAGGATCATGGGTATCTAGGAAACATACGGTTTGTTTTGAAAGCAATTGCTTACCATAAAAGGCAAATGCAAATAGGACCAATGGAGTTGCATTCACTCAACAAATATTTACCAAACACCCACCACCATATGGCAAGAGACATGCTGGGCCCTTTGGCTAGCCACTGCTCTTTCTCCACATTTGCTTAACGATGCCTGACATTCTTTTCACAAGGATTAAGGAGTCAGATCCAGTGATTAAAGGCTAGGGAAAAAAAAAAAACAGAACAACCGAATGCTAATTTATTTTGAAACACATAAAAAACAAAAAGATGGACTAATGGACAGCTGTGTGATAAGGCAAGTATAGTAAAACAGTATTTGCAGAATCTAGATGGTGGGTTTATGGTGTTCAATGAAAAATTCTTTCAACTTCTCTATGCGTTTGAAATTTTGCATAAGAAAATGGTGGGGAAAAAAGGGTAGTTAATTTTAATCGCATACAGGTATTAATTACTTGCCCCCAAATCCTCAAATAAAATGGGGGGGAAAGATATGATTTACAATAGCAGTGGAAGATAAAACATCTAGGAATAAACTTAAATACCTAGGATAAAGTTTTCTCTGTCTGGAAAAAACTGTAGTATGTTCCTGGAAGACACATAAAATTGGGAAAAAATAGGGGGTTGATAAATTGTTTCCACAAACAGTCACAGCAAATCCTCACATTCCTGTACGAACACCCCCTCACAATGTGACTCTGCCCCTCCTCCACTGAGCCATGAAGGCTCTGTTTCCACCCCTTGACTCTGGACTTGTCCATGTGTGTGCTTTGGCCAACAGAACAACAGCAAAAGTGATACAAGCAAAGGCATGAAAAGCGCTGGCACGTGGGGGCTTGCCCTCTCTTGCTACTAGGAACACTTTGGTACCACGTGAACAAGCCTGGGTTTGCCTCTGGAAATGAGACCACATGGAAAGAGACCCCAGGCATCCTGGCCGTATTAGGTGAGGCCCCAACATATGAGTTGTTATGGGTTGATTTGTGTCCCCAAAAAGATACAATTAAGTCCTAACTCCTGATGCCTTTGAACATGACTTTGTTTGGAAATAGGGTCTTTGGAGATGTTATCAGTTAACATGAGGTAATACTGGAATAGGGTGGGACCTAAACCAATCTAAGTGGTGTCTTTAAAAAAACTGAGAACAAACACAGAGAGACAGGCTACAAAGGACAGTCAAGTGAAGCCACACCTACAAGCCAAGGAATACCTGGCATTACCAGAAGCCAGGAATGACAGGAAGGATCTTCCCCTAAAACCTTCAGAGGGAGCATGGCCCGGTTGACACATCTGATTTGGACTCCTAGCCTCTAGAACTGTGGGACAACAGATTTCTGTTCTTATAAGCCAGACTGTGATATTTTGTCACGGCAGCCTGGGAAACTACCATACCATCCAAGTCAGCTTCCGCCAGGCTCTCCAGACTACAAGGTCCACCCACAGCTGGCCTACAGAATCATAAGAAATAGTAAGTATTTGTTGTTTTAAGTCACTAAGTTTTGGGGTAGTTTGTTATACAGCAAAAACTAATTCATACAAAAAGCCCCCCTAAGGTTTTAAATAAGAAGCCCTAATATCGTGAAGATAGCAGACTCTCTCTTCATTCTTCATGAATTCTAATACAAATATGAACAAGATTTTTTCTTCCCCCTGAAACAGAAAAAATTTATCCTAAAATCCATTTGGACAAATAAACAAGAATGGCTTCCCCCCCCGCCCCCCACAGAGAACAGTAACAAGGAGAGACTAGAAATAGTACAAAGTCCACAACTCTTTCCAAAGACATACAGAAATACATGCAGTAATATGATAAAGATGGCATTATACTGTGTTGGCGTAAGTCGGAATTTACTTGATGGCAACTGGTTTGGCTTGGTATATCGTGTTAGAATAACTGAGTAGCTATCTGGAAAAAATACAGTTAGATCTATATCTCACTCCTTACCTCAAAATAAATTCCAAACGGATCAAAGATGTACCTAAAAAAAAAAAAAAGAAACCACAAATCTAGTGCCCAGACCGTGGTCTCCAAAAACATCTTTCATTAAAAGGAACCAGGTTTCACTGGAGAACTGGCTGATTCCATGTTTCGGGGAAAACAAAACAAAACAAAAAAACGCATATCCAACATACAAGCTGGGCCTGGACCATCTTTTCCTATCAGATATTAAAGATAGTCTCAAACCCTGCTATAGTTGTGTCAAAGCACTCAGGAGCCAGCTTAAAGAGGAGCTCGCTGTCTAAATATGGGACAACATTTAAGTATCAATAAGAATGATGATTGCAAATTTGTTTAAATCCATGAGCCATCACGAGTCATCAATCGGACTGGTCGCCATTACAGCACACCAGGACCAACTCATTTTGCAAAGTGGTAAATAAAGGAGGAAAATAAAATCGAGCTTTCATTCTGCCTTGTCTTTACAAACTGCACCAGTCAGAGATCAATTAGTAAATGAGAAGTCTGTCTTTATAGAAATATTTTGTTTTTCCTATAATATGGAATATCATTTTTCACTCCCTAGATGGTTTAATTCATCTCAGTATAGCACAACCAGATGTAATTTACCTCCTGATAGAACACAACACTGATTATCAAATATACTTGAAGAAAAAAAAGAATTATTTGTATCTTACTGACCTTCGAGATCCTACTACCAATTTATAGGAAATTCAAAGGAATATATTCAACCATGCGATGAGGATGCAAAAAGAAAATTTAGACTACAGAAAACTACAGAACCTGTTTTCTCTAACAAATAAATCCCCAATACAAAAGAAAGTGGGGGAGGACTTGGGCAGACATGGCTGTGGCGGCATGCTTGTCCGTTCTCCCATTCTCGCTTATTCTGTAATATTGTCTTGGATTCGGGCAAACATGGCTCTAGCAGCATTCCTGTCCGTTTCCCACTTTTGCCTCTTTGGCATATATGCCGAATAAAACCTTTCTTTTTGCTTTACTAAACACTGTGATATTTTTACCCTATAACACTTAATGACATAGTGGTCAAGGATACTGAAACTAAGAATCCAGTCGACCTCGAGGAGACCTGGACTGTGGAGCAGAAGCTGGCAAAAGAGAGGTCCCATCTTCTGGACCCAAGCATTCGCACTCCATGCCCCTTTGACACCAATGGGGTGAGTGCTCTCAGAAAACGAGCCTTTGCTTATTCTTTTTTGTTCTCTTCCTTGTGTTTCCTTAAGTTTCATTTGGCATATTTGTTTTTTTCCTCGTGTTTCCTTAAGTTTCATTTGGCATATTTGTTTTGAAAAACTGATTGACTAAGGAGAATCTCAGACTGTTGCTTGATCATTTGGCTAAGAGTGACATTTAGTAAGCCTTTTGGTGAACTGCAGTTTAGGTCCGGAATTGGGCATTTGAAATATTAATGAAGTAACTCCGTTTTCAAAGAGCTTTGGGTCACTATAAGCCGCAAAATTCAGGCATGGGTCCACCAGTGAAAACCATTATTAGGGCGTTTTTTTTCACCACAGCTGATCATGGCAGGGCACACTGTTTCAAGCAAAACACTGTCTGAACCCCACGGCTTTCTCCATTAGGGTTCTTTTTGTGACTCAGAGAAAACCCGGGAGATAGCGCTCTGTTCTGCCAAATTTGCAGGAGGCGGCGGCAGCTCTTGGACCTGTTTTATGAAACTGAAGGGAGAAGTGGTCGCTCCGTATCTGTTTTATGATACAGTTTCTCAATAAAGAATCACAATGTTAAAACAAAAGTCATCGGAACCTACTTTAAAGTACTTTCCAATTGAAGAAACTAGTATGTTTAAGGTCTAACAGTATAAGATTTCCTGTTAGTGTCTCAAGGAACAGTTTGTGCCTTAATAGATAACAGAATGTAGTTGCTGTCTGGGCACATGAAAAACAGTTACTGATGCTGCTTATGTATAAACAAACACCTTGTGAGATTTGTTTTCCTTGGTTCAAAGACTTAGGGTCATGGTTTCATTGATAGTTCACAGGCAATTAGCCCAGTATCACTGCTAGTGTTTCTATTCAACTTCCTAGTTCACCGTATGGTCCCTGGATCTTAGAAACCAGATCTACTGAACGTTTCTGATCAAAGATTCTGCAGCAGAGTTATGATCCAAAAGAGGGAATGATGAAACAGCTGTGATTGTCCTAGAACCCAGATTTCTGGCTTTCATGGAGGTTGGGGTAACCCACACAGGCCACTGTCTTTGGGTGTCCTTCTGAACCTAAAACTCTGAGAAAACAAAACAAAACTTATTCCTGAGGCCACTTTTAAGTCAAACAATGGTTCAGATAAACTAGTAAGACCCTTTTACGCTGGGTGTTGTGCTTTGGGGAAGAATTACTGACTTCAGAGATCAGATTGAGAGGTATGTTTAGGGTAAGTCAGTAATTAGTTTAATTAGTCTTCAAGACAGGGTCCTATGAAATACCTCTTTAATGTTTGTAATCAAACTCTCACCCTCTTACTATGCAGAAATTTATGTATCTTAAAGAAAACACTTTCTCAGGAGAGATCCACCTCATGGCTCAGGCTCCATTTTGTCTCAGACTTATGCTTCTGAGAAAGCGACCCATGACTGTTAATGGGCAGTTAAACCAAGGAGGGGCAGCCTGCCCTTGGGAAGAACACTTAGAATGTTTAAAGAAATTAGCTGAAGACCTCCTGCAGGAGAGGTTCATCCCGTATTATCTTGCTCATCATGAATTCTCTAATGGAAACTTGTCATACGTAAATTTTCTATCTTACCTGTTTTTTCTAGACAAACTTTGAGTGGTCCGTATAGATACATGGTTTTGTGTGACAGATCCAACTACACTAAGTTAGATGATCCCTTTCCAGCTGACAGTAAATTTTCGTGGGCAATGTCTTGTTTAGATTCCTGACCAATGTGTGGGCAGGGGAACTTTAGGACTACCTTTAGATATTCATAGTAATGATGCTAGTAAATATTGGAAAGGGAATGTTAAATTGTTACACATCGTGAAATGAAAGAAGAAAAGTCATTGGTCCAACAATCTGGGTACAGTTGGTAGCTTTAGTTTCTATATATGGTATAGCTGAATTGGAGAAATCTTTAAGAAATTTATCAATCGCTATGGGACAAACAACAGCCAAAGCTGCTAATGGGATAGAAACACAACAGCAATCTCTAACCTCATGAAGCCAAGGTGGCATGAGATAACAGAATAGCCTTGGATTTTTATTAGCCCAGGAAAATATGGTCTGTGCTGTAGCAAACACCTCTTGCTGAATTTGGATAAATAACACAGAAGTAGAAAAGGATATACACAGAATTAGACAGCAAGCTACTTAGTTAATACACTGTAACACCCTCACAAACACCAGATTTATTTGGCTGGTTATCACAAGTACATGGGCTAGATCATTATTGCAAGGAATGGTAATATTCTTAGTCTGCATCCTCATCGTGTCAGGCATAACAAAACTTACCTTCTATTGTCTTACACATTTACAAGGCAGAAGAAAGACTCGGGCTAAAATGTTGATGTACACTGAGTCTGCTCACTTCGGCAATGCGATTGACGAGAATGTCACTCTTACTTAAGATACTGGTGAAGAACCAGATGGTATCCAGTGGAAAACCAACACCGTGAGTTTTAAAAGCCTGCCATGGCCACCATCTAAGAGCTCCACTAAGTCCAGGTATTGATCATTGATGTGTTATCTCCAATCTCTGATCAAAAGGAGGGAATGATTTAGGAGATAATATTGGAGTCATTATTCTCCGTCCTCTAATATGTGACCCAGGTGGAGCTGGACTCACAAGGACACATCAACTGGGCCTTGAAGTACAAAGATAACACCTAGGACAATATTGGAAAATATCTTTTAGGGAAACTTCCTCATAAATCAAAAACAGAACACAGAAGAGTTTCCACTCTTATTTTTTTCTATTAGCATTTAGTGAATAGAAAATTTGTTGGACCAATGAAGACCCTCCTGACTGTTGTTGTAGGATCACTGTTTCTAGCCAATCTGTGAAAAGGTGAAGCTTTCAATGGGTTTACCAATTTGTAATGTTAATATATTCTGATGATTCTGTAATGTTCCTTGGACTCGGGCAGACATGGCTCTAGCAACATGCTTGTCTGTTTCCTACTTTTGCCTCTTTGAATAGATGCTGAATAAAACCTTTCTTTTTGCTTTAAAAAAAAGAAAGAAAGAAGGGGAGAAGGGAAGAGATGGGCAGGGAAACCTATAAATTAAAAAAAATTTAGAAGACCAATCATAAGAAAAATGTATACACTTTATTTGGATTCTGATTCCAACAAGCTGTAAAAAGTATGATATTTGAGACAACTGGAAATTTGAATACTTAAGGGCTGTGTGATATTTTAAAAGCATTAAACTTTTAGGTATCATAATGGTACGATGCCAGAACACTCCTTAGAAGTCAGGATAGCAAGACTGCATCTCATATGCTTTGGACATGCTATCAGGAGAGATCAGCCTCTGGAGAAGGACAGCATCCTTGGCAAAGCAGAGGGTCAGCGAAAAAGAGAATGACTCTCAACGAGATGGACTGACACAGTGGCTGCAACAATGGGCTCAAGCATAACAACTACTGTGAGGATGGCACAGAACCAGGCAGTGTTTCATTTTGTTGTACATAGGGTCACTGAGTCAGAACCAATTCAAAGGCACCTAAAAACAACAATGGTATTGTGGTTATGTTTTTAAAAGACCCCCCATCTTTAGAGTGAGATACAGAGTTTTAATTAACCTAGAATCGAGATTTCTGGGCTCTATGGAGTTGGGGTGACCTGGCTGGGCCACTGCCCTGAGATCTTTTAAACCCTGAGCCTTGAACAGACTGGTCTCCTAAAAGTCACTTTTAAGTCAAATGCAACATGCTCCAAAGTTTTAACTCAGATGCTGACTGGAAGGTGTTGTGAATTGAATTATGACCTCCAAAATTATGTGTTGTAAATCCTAACCTTCGTGCCTCTGAAGATTGAAGAAGAATTGACCCCTCTGAGTCATGATGTTGGTGAAGAATGTCTAATATACAACGGACTGCCAGAAGAACGAACAAACCTGTCTTAGAAGAAGTACAGCCAGAATGTTCCTTAGAAAAGAGGATGATGAGACGACTTCTTTTCATGTATTTGAACATGTTATCAGGAGGGGCCAGTCCCTGAGAAGGACATCATGCTTGGTAAAGTAGAGGGACGGCAAAAAAGAGGAAGACCCTCAACGAGACAGACTGACAGAGTAGATTATAAATAATGGGCTCAAGCAACGATTTTGAGGATGGTGCGGGACCAGGCAGTGTTTTGTTCTGGTGTATGTAAGGTTGCTCCACAGCACCTAAAAACTACAATAATGTGTTCAGTTATAATCCACTGGGAATGGGTGGTCTTTGTTATGTTGATGAGGCAGGATTATTTTGAGTCAATCTCTTTTGAGATATAAAACAGATGAAACAAGCAATCAGCAAAGATGGGGGAAGAGAGATGTCAAGGAGCAGGAGCTCAGAAGAGACAAGGACCTTTCTTCCTCCAGAGCCGACAGAAAGAGAAAGCCTTTCCCTACACAGCTAGCAACCTGAATTCAAAGTTCTAGCCTCCTAAACTGTAAGAAAATTAATTTTTATTTGTTAAAGCCTTCCCACTTGTGGTATTTCTGCTACAGCAGCATTGGATAACTAAAAGGGAAGGCAAACAGATACCTGTATTTTGGAATACATACGTGATTAAACCATACTCCTGGAGTTTCTCATTCCGATTACTACTATTTTCACTGTACATAAACATATGTAAATACACTTTCACAACAACAAAGCAGTATCGTGCGGCTAAAAAGAAAACATTAACAAATGTTCCTTCCTCCTCTGCCAAAGGGCATGCTGCTAATAGTTTTCAGAGTGTCCTTCAAAATGTTTATGCATTTGACACACGCACTTGCACACACACACAACCATTTTTACACACATACACACAGAGCCAATTAGGACCACAGCACACACTCGTCTACATTTCCTTCATTATTTAATAGTACTATCTGAGGACTCTTCCTATCAGCACATCTTTCCTTGTTCTTTATTACACCCACGAGGTTACTAATCCATTATTCAACCTCCAGAGCAAAGTGCATTACAGCTTACTTAGCTCTGTCCCCCACTCACCCACCCCTAAATTGGGTTTGCTTTTCCTGATCGCGGAACTACATGCCCACTGTGGGAAAACAGACAAATGTAAAAGCACCAGTACCCCAAAACTCGAGCCCCAGAAACAACCAGGAGAAACTTCCATAATCCCAGTAATAGTGTCTGTTTCCGCACCCTTCACAGCACTGCGATTTCCTTAGATTAAGGTCTCTGTGTCTCAGATTTCTCAGGCTTACGGTGAGAACAGCAGCACCGGCCCAGACTCCGAGGAATACATGAAATAATAACAGACGCACTGACAACAGTGACTGGCACAAAGGGCCCGGCGTTGGCCCTTTAACAGACACTGTTGCATAATGACTTTCTCACATCCCACCAAGGGTTCTGGACTAGCCTCGGAACTGAAGGGGCTGAGCCGGGTGACTGAGTCTCACCAGGGTGGTTTTGGAGTCTCTGGGAGGCAAGGAGGCTGAGGTACTCTCATGAGATGGCGCGGGGCCAGGCCCACCTGGATGCCCAACAGCGGCAGGGACAGTCGGAGCCCATCTGCTCAAGGTGGGCTGGCAGAGGCCCCACCTGGACTTGGTTCCCACGGAGAAACTCTAACTCACTGGACCCAACTGCAGGAGCTGGCCCCAGCCCAACGCACCAGCGGGGAAGTGACTGAGTACTATGAAAGGCAGGAGCCTGTCAGAGGAGAAACAAGCATCCTAGGGACATTTCTACACGAAACGATACGGACGTATTTGCATCTCGTCAACCTTTCTGACAAGAACCAAAATAAATTTATAGACACACACAGATGCATACATATATACACACACAACACGGATCTATTAGGTATATGTGTGTGTATTAGATACTAAGGTGACTGAGTATCATTCACACTGGGTGGTGTAATGGGTCCACCAACAATAAAGGCAACTGATAAGACATCAGCAAAACACACATCACACAAAAACCCATAAGAGATGCTCAATCTCACAATACAGGCATACCATTTTAGTTTTTTAATCTATCAGACTGGAAAGATTGAAAAAACTTCTAATCCCCATTATTGGCAAGGATATAGGGAAATGGCTATTCTCATAATAAGTGGCTGATGGAATAAATTTGGAAAATATTTTGGTGGACAATTTGTCCACATTTTAAAAACATTTCTTCGAAACATCCTTTGAACCAGTACTTTACCTCAGAACTTGAGCCACAAATATTCTTACATAACTGTTCGAACACACACACACACACACACACAAAGATATTCACTACAGTGTCATTTATAACAGAAGAGAACTGGAAAAACCAGTATCCACTAACAGAGTAATGTTTAAATAAATAGTATTTCCCTTCTACAGAAGATAACGCACCAATTAAAAAGAACAATGTAAATCTACAGTGATGTGCAAAGAATGCCAAGAAATATATTTTAAATGATAAAAGCAAGTCAGAGAATATTAGTATGAGTCCATTCATCAAAAAACAAATAACTCTGTGTATGCTTAGTAAATATATTTTGAAAGCATTTGAAAGGATGCGTGCCCAACAATTAGAAATGGTTACCACGACAAGGATCAAAGAAGGAAAAAGAGGGCTTGAATCTTCACTCTACATACTTAATATGTTTTGATTTTTTTTCTTTATTGTGACTATAACCCAGTGCCATCGAGCGACCTATAGGACAGAGTAGAACTGTCCCATAGAGTTTCCAAGGAGCGCCTGGCGGATTTGAACTGCTGACCATTTGGTTAGCAGCCACAGCACTTAACCACTACGCCACCAGGATTTCCATTGTGACTATATATGTTATATATTATTTATACTGTAATTTAACACAAGACAAAGTCATTCATTCAAAAGAGAAGATATATACCTACTATATACCAAAGTAACTAAAGTAGCTTTGAAGGAAGGAAAGTATGGTATTTGCTCAACAAAAATCAATGAACTATAATACTAAGTAAAAGTTGCTTAGAAACAATCTTTGCTTAGTAACAACAAAATACTTGTACACAAAGCGATTTTTCTAAACTATAAAGGGAAATGATATCAAAATAGTATTATGGATTCAGGATTACTGGTAAAGTGATGAGTCTGAATAACAGACATGTAATCATACACTTTAAAACAGTACCACAGAGAGTATTACGAGACTCTGGGGTACACTTGCAGTCCTCATTACCCAAAAAGCCATATGATGGCACGTTCTAGTTCAGTATAATCTAATATACTGTCATAGTCAAGAAATTGGAGGTCAATAGGTTTTTTTACACATATGATAGAGTCAAAAAGGATGAGGACTCTTGAGTAAAATGACCTAATATCCAGCAGTTTTTAATGTTTGATAAATCAGACATTTCATTAATTCAAATTAATTTTTATCCCAATTAGTTCAAATGATTCTGGTTTTACAGGATTTATGAAATTCAGACATACTTCTTTAAATAGTTGAAGTAAAATAAAACAAATGGTACCCTAATTATACTTTCTTTCTTCAATGGAATTTGCGTTATTTAGCTGACAGTTGGCACACTGAGACACATTCACTGCTAAGAGCAGCCAACAGTACCAGGGCTGAGAAGTTAAAGCTAAAAGCAGTCTTTCAGAAGTCTTAAGAAAAAGTATTGTTCTTTAAATACAGTCACCAAACATTATAAACCAAATGGGATGAGCTCAACATTGAAAACCACTGTCAACACTGAAAACCAACTGTCAAATTTTTGCTTTAGGGCACTTCTGGGGGTTACATGTCAGCATATGAACTCGACTCCCACTTAAAAAGAGAAAGAAAGAAAAGGAGAGGCCATGAAAAGAGAACTCTCTCAGCAAACTATAAAGACATTTGATCCTACTCAGTTACACTGGGACATCTCTCAGTTACACTTCTAATGACTTCATGACTAAACCTCTCTACGCCTTTCGCATTAGCACTTAAACCACTCATGTTTACTACATCTTTAAAAAGTAAAAAATATCTTCCTTAACTCCACATCTTCCTTTGACCAATGCTTTCTCTTTTCCCTTTAAGAAACTTAAATTTCAAGAAAAGCGGTCCACCTTCACCAGGTCTACTTTATCTACTACTCGCCCTTCAACATGCTGTCCAGCTTGGCGGCATCTCACCACTGACATGGCTCTGCCTAAGGACACCAGTACCCTTCTCATGCTGAATCCTGTGGACACTGCTAGGCTCTTGCTTACTGGCCTCCTGCTGCATCTGGCCCAGCTATCCATTTCTTCCTTCTTGAAAGCCTTCTCCACAAGTGCCCTCTTCTGGTTTCTTCTTCCTTCCTTTCTGCTTTCTCTCCTTTCTCAGGCTTTTTTCTGGAGACAGGCCAACCTGTAAACGTTCGCGTTCCCCAGGGTCCTCTACACACTCTCCCCGGGTGAGAGCCACCCTGACAATTTCACTTGCCATCTTTATACTAATGAATCCCAAATCTATTTCTTAACAAGCCTTTTCTCCCAAGTTTCAGACTTGTAAATCTAACTGCCCACCAGATATTCATATGCATGTTCCAAAGGCAGACACTCCACACTCCAAAACCAGACTTCATCAGCATTGCCTCATAACACCTGCTCTCCCTCCGGTGTTCCTACCACTGTGGATGGAATCCCACCTATCACTGCCCTAAAAACAAACCTGAAAGCTACTCTTGACTCCTTCTCCCACTACCTTCCACATCTAAGAAAGGTTTGACAGATCTGCTTTCTAAATATTTTAAAAATCTGCTTACTTCTCTCCAGCCCATAGTCCGAGTCACCATTAACTCTTTTTACTTACTTTAGCAGCCTCCTAACCAACCTCCCCACATCTGCCATGCCTTTCTCCAATTCATCTTCTACCCTATAGCTAGAAAGATCTTTCTAAAATGCAAATTGAGGATGCCACTGTTTATTAAAACCCCTCAGGGGCTTCCCAAAGTTCTTAAAATAAAGTCCACTGCCTGGTACACAATAGGTACTCAATGTCTATTTGTTCACTATAGTAAGTCCACACCTTACTTAACATGGCTTATAAGTAGGAGAACCATACGTCCTATCTGATCCACAGCAGTCCCAGTTTATGCCAATTGCTTCAGGATAATTAATGGTGCCCTGTGTTATTTTCAAAAGCATTAGTTTAGACAAAAAATTATATATAATCACTCTACCCTAAACATCTCAGTGGTCTTATCACTTAGCATTCTCATCTTAAACTGTAAGTTCCAGACTTACTGAACTATTTTCAATTCTATGAATAGGTCATGCCTAGACCTCTGTATGTTCCTTCCCTCTTTCTCCACCTAATTAAATCCTGTCCATCTTTCAGGTCCAGCTGATATTTCACTTCTAGGAAGCACTCCATGGCCTTCAAAATCTGTGTTAGGTATTTTTCCATGGACTATAATTGCTTGTTGACCAGTCTGTGGTCTCTACTAAATGCTAAATTACACCTCTATCTTGTTCAGCACAGCACCTAAGGCCACAAATATTTGTTTAATGGATGAATTATTAATCCCTTTGCCACTTAGCAGTGTCTATTACCTAAAAGGCACTTACGTATTCAATTTAATGGACTCACTGCCATTTTCCGAACATTTGTAATTTTGCTAGTTCAGTTTTCCAATTACATAAAGTACAGTTTTCCTGATATGAAATCATTCACTTATTCTAGGTCCCAGATAAAAGATGCAAAGGCAGTGCTTTAACAGATAATCACAATTCTTTTAAGTTTATAAATTTTATTTTGTGAAAAAATGTCAATGCTTATCCCACGCATTTAAAAAGTTACACCTTTTCTAAATCTGTACCACAGTTTGGGGGAAGAATTTCCCCCCAGGGTCCGAGGTTTTTATGCTTAAAGCCATCAGAGGAAATTTTAAGTCTGTATTCTCATGGGATGCTGTGTGGTTGCTAAAGCTGATGGGTGGGTACCAGTCATTTAAATATTTTTAAAATCTGCTTACTTCTCTCCATCCCATAGTCCGAGTCATCATCAACGCTTTTCATTTACTTCAACAGCCTCCTAACCAATTCATCTTCTAAGATTGAAGGCAGGTGGCGATATGCATCCATTTTTTCAACCAAGGTGTAACAGTTATTACGGCCAGGCACTGTTCCAGGTGGATACAGTAGGAAAAAAAGAGTAAGAAGGTGTCTACCTTCCCTCAGAAGCCTTTGTTTTAGAGGAGTGACTTCATCTCCTAGGGCCACCATAACAAAATGCCACAAGTGGGTGGCTTTAAAGTACAGAAATTTATTTTTTCACAATTCTGAAGGCCAGCGGTCTACTGGCTATGCTGATTCGTTCTAAGGGCTCGGAGAAAGGCTCCACGTCTCCCTCCTGGCTCCTAGTGGCTGCTGGCAATCCTTGGTGTTCCTTCGCTGCTTGGAGACTTATCTTCACATGGTATCGTTCCCCCATGTGGCTTTTTCACCTTGACCGCTCTCTCCTTTTATAAAGCACCAGTCTGGAGGGATTAGGACCCACCCTACTCTGTCTTAACTTATAACATCTCCAAAGACACTATTCCCAAACAAGGTTACATTCACAGGTACAGGGGTTAGGACTTCAATCTATCTTCTTGGGGAACACGATTCAATCCATAAAAAGGAGACTGCCAAAAAACACATAAGGTAACTCTAGGTTGTGGTAAGAACAATTAAATAAATTAATGAGGTGATAACGACAGAGAGACTGGGTGGGAGAAGGCTGCTTTAAGCAAGGTAGCTGAGGAAGGGTCACTCTGAGAAGGCGTCTCTGAGTTGAGAACTAAAGAATGAAAGGGAACCAGGGGAAGGGACAGGACATGAGGCTAATAAGTATGGCACGGGGCACAGCAAGTGCAAAGGCCCAGATAAAGGGGATGCTAAGCGTAAAATTACAAATCTGAGGTCAAGTAACCCAAAGGTCTGTGATGTCACATAAAATTAAGTGTCAGCTTGGCTAGGCACTGGTTCCCTGCTGTTTGGGCAAAGACTGCATAGTCTAGTTGTTGTCATGGAGTAAATACGTGTGATTAAATCAGCTGGCCTTGGGTAGAGCAGATAATCTTCCATAATGTGATCTAATGTAATATACTCAAGCAGTGGGAAAGGGAGTTTCCTTAAGGTGTGTCTGTCTCCAGACTATAAATAGATACACTAGCAGAACTTGTCCTCTCCACTCTGAATCTCCCCTCCATGCCTGACCTACAGATCTTGGGACTCAAGGCTGCAGGAGTCTCCAGCCTGCTGCCTGACCTACAGATTTTGACCTTGCCAGCTCCCACAATCATTCCTTGAAGTATATCTCTCCCTCCCCTCTCTTTACAGATATCAATATCTCACTGGTTCTATTTCTTTAGAGAACACTGACAATGATAAGTTCACTTACAAGGTTTTTTTAAAATCAACACCTTATTTTTTAGCAGGGCTTTCGTGCTCTGTTCCTATGCAAATAAACTAGTATTTAGGAAAAATGGAGATATTACTTGTATAACTTACCAAAAAAAATACACTGAAAAATAAACTTCAGAAATCAAGCACTCCTAAAACCAGAAGAGAAGATGTGTGAGATGGTATGCCGGCTTCCACTCCTCCTTCCTGGGCCCACAGTATAAACGACCAACCTGTCAGTACTGTTTGTACACTGCCTCAGTCCTTCTCAGCCCTGCCTTCCTGGCAGCTACCGCCTGCCATCCCCCTCATCCTAAAAGCTCAATAATCAAAACGGATAAAATTTTTAAAAAAATTTTTTCAGGACGAAAACTCCAGAAGAATATACCAGTCACAGGCCATTTAACGTCCGTGTGGGCAACGTCCAACCTCATATATGTCCACGGTCCCATGAGGTTTTTTTAAGGGAAAGCAGCTCTCCTTTTGTTTATTACTTCTCCCTAATGGTTTAAAGACCCCCAACCCCCAGAGTGAAGGAGCAGCGGGGCTTCAGGGAGCGTCCCAATCCCCCCAGCACCTCGTCCTCTGCCTCCTCCTCCTGGATTCACTCACCCACCCAGCAGCCCTGCAGCCACTCACTCCCAGCACAGGGCAGTGGCTCCCACAGTGGAAGCGGCTGCATACGATCAAGAGGCAGCCCCGCCAACAGGGCTGCGCCTCCAGCAGCACTCCCTGCACATCAGCTCCCCACGTGTTCCCGCGTTCCCCGCGGTCACCTCTCCATGCCTCCCCTGCCTGCACCCCCTGCCCTGTGCCCAGATGTGCAAAGTTCCGATCCAGCTGCCAGTGCAGCCCCCACCCAGGCACAGCCAGCAAGGCTGGTCTCCTGTATCCAGTGGATACGGCTCTCAGGCTTCGGTGGGCAGGTGGAGGCAGGGGCTGCCAGACCGTGCTGCTCCTGCTCCTCAGGCTGGCAAAACAGCAGGCGGGGCTGGGTGTGTAACCCAGGCACTGCCTGTATACACTGTAATATGGTGTTTGAACGACATCCAAATCACATAACATCCTATTGCACATAATGTACGGTAGATGTTAAGTGACACCTGGCTGTATATAATTCTGGATATTTGTTTTCCATGGACTGGGCAGTGTTTTGTTCTGTTGTACACAGTGTCGCTATGAGTCAGAACCAACTCACCTAACAACAACAAGTTCTCCAGATATCTGAAAAGTCAGGGAAACTTTAGCCTAACCATTTGTCATGGTCACTCTTTTGTAAGTAGCAGACACCCTCTGGTAACTCTCTTAGTTAGCTTATGCCAACACCCGATGTATGTATTTGGAATAAGGCAAACTGCCAGAAAACCACCACTCTCACAAGGCAGGTAGGTAGGTAGAAGGACAGACAGAGAAAGCTCACTTTTGATGGTGATGAGAACCTTTCACCTCCTCTTTGCCTCTGGTTTCCTTATTTTCAAGCTCTTCTGGGTCTACTCTACTGTATAAGGAGCCCTGGTGACGCAATAGTTGAATTGGCTGCTAACCAAAGGTCGCTGGTTCAAATGTACCAGTGGCTCTTTGGCAGAAAGTGCTGGCAATCTGCTCCCAGAAAGAAATCATATGGGCCAGTTCTACTGTCACATAGGGTAGCTACAAATCAGAGTCCACTCAAGGGCACATAGCATCAACGTCAACTCTACTGTATACACAATGCCTGATACTCTTGGTTGCCCCTCCCAGAACCATTCCCTGTGCCACCACGACCCGCCCTATAGACCAGTCTTCTACTACAGAGGATAAATATGCAAGATCCCTCCCAGCCTTCCCGTGGCAAGGGCAAACTCACTGGCCCAGTCCTGGCCAATGGCACCTATGGGGAAGCTGGCTGGGGATTCTAGGGAAGAATCTCTTCCCTAATGAAAAAAAGACACGTGCACAGTGCTGGACTTGGTTGGATCTATTCACAATGTATATAATGTCTAAAGCTATCTTAGGGTTGAAGATGGGAGAGCAGAAAGTATCTGAGTCCCTCACAAGACTGCTGCATCACTAAAACAATCTTGGAAGCAACTTCATTACATGGGATATATATATACCTTTATGGCTTAAGCCACTGGTTACCTACAGCTGAGAGCATCTGAAATGCTAAAGTGTTAGCAACTCCTCACCGCCCACCAATTAGTTCAACTCTCATCTTTATAATAGGACCCTCCATAGCTTGGAAACTCTTATCGGGCAGTTCTACTCTGTCCTACTGGGTCAATATGAGTCAGAATCGACTTGACGGCAGTGGGTTTGGTTTATTTTTTTGGGTTATAGTTTAGCCTCCTCCTAGCTACTCAACCTTGTCATAGAAATCCCATGCAAACTAAAAGCTGTTGAACGTGGGGACTAACATAAAAAGGAGGAACTAAGAAAATTTACTCAAACATAAAAACACTGAAGAGTCATTCTGAGAATGACATACCACCAAGGAAGTATTCCTGCCCAAAGCATTTAACATGAGCCTAATCACGAGGGAACAGGCAAATCCAAATGGAGGGACTATCTACAACACAGCTGGCCCACACGCTTCAAAAATGTCAGTGTCATCAAAGAAAAGAAAATCAGCTAGAAAACCATTCTAGATTCAAAGAAATTAAAAAGACACAACAAGAAAATGCAGTTTGTAATCCTCAACAGGGTTGAAAAATAAAAATAGTAGAAAAACTAAAAATTTAAAAAAGCCATAAAGGCTATGACGAAATCAATGGAATAATTAATATGGACAGCACTCTGTCAATGTTGTATTTCCTGAGTGTAATAATTATATTGGGGTTATGTGGGGGAATGACCTTGTTCCTAGGAGATTCACGCTGGATTATTTAAGAGTGAAACGGCAAGACGTCTATGCTTTATTCCCAGTGGTACAGACGTGTGTGCACACAGACACAAGAGGGAAGCAAACGTGGTAAAATGCTAACAAATGGTGAATGTGACGGAGGGGTGTATGAGTGTTCATAGTACTATTCTCGCAATTTTTCAAAATAAAAAGTTGAAAGAAAAATCCAACAGGAAACATGTTGAACTTGGCTTTAAAAAAAAAATAAAACCCCCAAAACAAAAAACATGGCAATTTCAGCATCGGACATACAAATAGAAATGTAAAGTGAAATGTACAGATCTTAAAAATTAAGCTACTCAAAATGATACCTCTCCTTAATGTTCTCTACATAAATACACGTACAACCGCATTACGTGAAGAATATGGGTCTCTGCTTTAAAGTGACACTTGAACTAGGACTAATATTTTTAACTATAACTTATTTTTACCAGCAGTTCCTCTTTAGGGCAATTTCTCTTTAGAGTAATACAACTAATGTAAAACTCACCACAAAACTACAGCTGGTTTTTATTGTATCACAGCTGTCAGGCTAAGGAAGTAGCAAAGTAAGAATGTCAAAGAGAATTACATTGACTAAATACAATACAATTTGAAGAGCTAACTTAAAGAAATGCTTATTATACCAAAAATGGAAGAATGGATCATATTTGGTCAAAGGAAGAGATTCTCACTAAACAGCAACCAAGAGAGGGAAACAATTACAAAATGAGGGATTCCTTACGTACAAAGACAGAGAAACCAGAAGACCAGGTCCTCCCTCACTGGGGTCCGTTACTAGACCCCTTCCAAGCAGAAGGAAATGAACCTCTGGTCAGATTTTTGCCAGGATCCTCTGTCCCCTTCCAGTGATCCTTTCTGCAAACAAATAAAAACTACAAAAGAGACAGAGAACCAAGTAGATGATGCAAGGTGAAGTGGCATCTCTAGGGGTGAGGCACTTCACATATGTCCTTGTTTAATTTTAAAAACAACCCTAAGAGTGTTGTGCAGGAGAAATAGCAGCTCGTAATGACTACATACATTGAAGAACTTGCCCTGAGGTACAACCAGCAAATGGAAGAACTAAAACCTTGAGTCAGTTTTTGCCCACCCCCTCCGCGATGTCAGTAATCCCACCAGAGCCCACCACATCCTTGTCCCTTAATTGATCTTCCTGCCATTCATCTTCCTCTCATCAATCAACTCTGCACACTAATGCTAGATGCTCTTTGGATAACACGTATTTATTCATCATGTCATGTGTTAAAAACTTCAAAAGGTTCCCTGTTACCCAGGACCAAGTTCAAATACATTTCCCTTGCATTTAAGACCCTCCATAATCTAAACCCACCCTAAAAATCCAACCCTCTCTCCCATTCCACAATACCAGATCACTCTTTTCTCTCACCCAATAAAACACTGTTGGAATAAACACTGTTGAGAGCACACACCATTCATGCCCTTCTCCCTTCCTTATTGGAGCTCCCTCCCCCAATTTTATTAAAGTTTTCATCCCTCTGTCTTACGAGTCAGGTAAGGGAACCCATGTCCGGCTTCAGGGAAAGACTGAGGCCTGATTAACCCAGGCCAGTGTTTATCAATGGGGGTACTGTCAAAATTTGGGGAAGAACAATTCTTTATTTAGGACTATCCTGCACATAAGAAGCTAAGTGTCTCTCCAAGGGATATGATAGACTCTGGCATAATTACAGATGAGGAAGCAGGAGCCCAGAATGAGTCAATAATTTGCCTAAGGTCACAGAGCTAAAAAGTGGTGAAGCTGGGACTACAAGCCAGGACTGTCTGATGGTAAAGCCTGGGCCCTTTCTGGTACATCAAAGGGTGCTCAGCTCTTACTCAAAAAAATCACTGAACACCTCCTACTGGTCGTTCCTCAGAGGCGAATGAGAAGGAGAAATAGTTACAATACAGTGTGGTGTGACAATAAGTATGCGCCAGGCAAAAAGAGAAGCACAGTGGACAGACGGCTTACTTCAGGGCATAGAAGGAGAGGCTTCCAGGAGGGAACAAATCATGGGATGAAGGGGAAGGGGTAGGCTGAGCCTTAATTATTTGGTCTGTATCTTCCATTTGGATATTTAATACGGTCTTGAATAATTGCTTTTATGTACTTATTGTCTTAACAGTAAAAAAGTAAGGGCCTCAAAGATAGAGACGGTTTTTTAAACCTCTTTTAAATTCTCCATCATAAACTTAGTAACTTTCTAAGAAAACTAAGCTGGATATTTTCAGAAGACTTGATACAAAATAAGCTGCTGTCTCAGGGAACGTCTAGCTCAATTGGTGTAACACGGTTTAAACTATAAAGAATATGTTCTACATTCTACTTTGGTGAGTAGCGTCTGGGGTCTTAAAAGCCTGTGAGCAGCCATCTAGGATGCTGCACTGGTCTCAGCCCTTCCAGGGCAAGGAAGAACGAAGAAAACTAAAGATACAAGGGAAAGATTAGTCCAAAGGACTGATGGACCACAACTAGCATGGCCTCCATCAGACTGAGTCCAGGAAAACTAGGTGGTGCCCGGCTACCACCACTGGCTGCTCCGACAGGGATCACAATAGAGGGTCTTGGACAGAGCTGGAGAAAAACATAGAGCAAAATTCTAACTCAAAAAGACCAGACTTGCTGGCCTGACAGAGACTGGAGAAACCCTGAGAGTATGGCCCTCGGACACCATTTCAGCTCAGTAATGAGGCCATTCCTGAGGTTTACCCTTCAGCCAAAGACTGGACAGGCCCATGGAACAAAACAAGACAAAAGGGGTGCACTGGCCCTGGGGCAGGGACTGGAAGGCAGGAAGGGACAGGAAAGCTGGTAATAGGGAACCCAGGGTTGAGAAGGGAGTGTTGACATGTGGTGGGGTTGTTAACCAATGTCACAGAACAATGTGTGTGTTAACTGTTAGATGAGAAGCTAGTTTGTTCTGTAAACCTTCATCTAGAGTACAATTAAAAAAAAATTTAAAAATTAGCTACTAAAAAACTTACTGTGAAAGTAAGTGTGGCTGTTGCTATGATACTGAACAGGTTTCAGTGGAGCTTCTAGGCTCAGACAGACTAGGGAGAAAGGCCAGGCAATCTACTTCTGAAAATCCGCCAACGAAACCCTACGAACCACAATGTTCTGATCTGCAACTGGTCATCACAGGGATGGCGAAGGACCAGAAAGTTCTGTGGTGCGCGGGGTCACCATATAAACACAGTCGGCCCTCTGTGTCTGTGGGTTCCGCATCCACAGGTTCAATCAACTGTGGATTGAAAATATTTGAAGAAAAAAAAAAAAACAACTCCTTTTTCTTGACATTACTTCCTAAACAATATAACAACTATTTACATAGCATTTACATGCACTAGGTATTATAAGTAATCTAGAGATGACTTAAAGTATATGGGAGGCTGTGCATAGGCTATATGCAAATACTATGCCATATTATGTGAGGGACTTGAACATTCTTGGATTTCGGTATCCGTGGGGGTCCTGGAGCCAATACCCCTCGGATACTGAGGAAGGACTGTGCAGCGCTCTGTTAATTCATGAATATGTTTAAATTGCATACCAATGGGCTGAATAGTTGAAGATAATAAGAATTCATTTTTTAATTTTTTTAAGTATAATAACAGGAGTTATGGTTATGCATTCTTTTTAAGTCTTTGTTTTTGGAAATCTATACTGAACTATTTACCATAAAATAATGTAATGTCTTGAATTTGCTTCAAAATAATGAGGGGAAGGGAAAATTGGGGGGGTTAAGAGAAAACACAATTGGCTGGAGTTGATAACTGTCAAGGCTGGTGATGGTACATAGGAGGCCCACTGTACTGTTCTCCTTTTGTCTGTTTGAAATTTTTATAAGTTAAAATAAAAAATACCACATCGTGCCAAACTGTCCAGATAATACCTTAACTCACAGGTATAGTTTTTAAGCACAAATTATACGAAATCCCAGTAATATATTTCATACCAAAAAAAGTCACTTAATGGAAGAACCAGGGAAAGAATAAAGATTCATTAAATCTCAAAATTCAAAGCCACAACGATGCCATTGCTGCTAAGCCCGTGAGAACATTCTGACCCAATTCTTGGTGTTCCAGCTGCTTTCTAACACCACTGTTCTCAAAACTGCTGAGGCTTCAGGACGTTTATACCGTAAGAAACTGCTCTAGCAAGCAGGGGTTCCATTTAGAAGAGGAATGCAGTCAGTGCTAATTGGCTATAATTCTTTGTATATCTGCCTGGAACCTGGCAGTCTAGAAGTATTTTACTTGTTACTGGGTGAACGCCAAGTCAATAAAAGGATGGCCATATTGCCAATCTACCTTACCCAAAGCAGTCAATAGTTTGACAGTTTATATCTGTTTGTTGTTGCTGTTGTTAGGCGCCATCAAGTCAATTCTGACTCACAGTAACTCCACGTGACAGAGGAGGACTGCCCCATAGGGTCTCCTTGGCTGTAATCTTTGTGGAAGCAGATCACCAGATCTTTCTCCCAAGGAGCTGTTGGGTGAGTCTGAACCACTGTACCCGTTGTGACATCAGGGCTCCTTGGTCATATGTATTTACTTTCACTATATCCAGGAAACATGATCTAAACATGTCTTTCATACAGAATCTCAAATTCAGTATGCTACCAATCTTTATTTCACATAAAAATTCTTTCAGCTGACTTATCTTGGATCTCATATAAACAAAGGATAATCTGTCAATCTTTTGTCACGTTCTCATTAATTGGATTAAATGGAGCAAAGGATTTTCTTGTGTGGTTTTAATCAGATGTAATCAATCGCCCTTTAAGAGGGGATAAAATAAGACTTAAGTCCAATGTCAAAGGAAGCAGAGCATCACCTCCTCACAGTTAGCTTTAGCCAATAAAGGCAAGCTCAACTCTTAAAAAAAAAAAAAAAAAACCCTGTTGAAAACCCTCCAATGAATGGATGGTTCCCTGGCTCTCATTACTGAATATTTTGATCAAAGGTTCCGTAGAAGAATCCTGATCAGAAAGGGGAATACGCAGAAGAGAATTTCATATTTCATGGACTCCAGACTTTGCAGAAGCAGGGATTTTTTTTTATTATTATTCAATGCTGTATTGCTAATGCCTCAACAGATTCTGGTCATAGTAGGCGCTCAACAAACTCACTGAACGAACAAAACAACATTAGGTTCTACTATTGTGAGGATCCAATGAGATTTGCTCTCTGTGAACTTAGTAAACGGGTTTGCTAAAAAACACAGTGGTGTTATATCATGGATTTTTTAACAGTGTCAATGTGCTTTTTAATCTCATTCTTTTGTCCTCTATGCCTCTAACATCTTTGCCTTGTTTTTATCTAGTTCTGATGTAGGAAAGGTAATTAACGAGACATACTGAAGCAATGGCAAAAAGAATCAAATTCACATAGCCAGATACCCAGATTTGGGAAAATGGTTAACTTAAAATTCCAGGTAAATTAAGGGCACAAAGGATGAAAAGCTTATCACCTCCACAAGGGCGGTGAGAGCTGGAGAGAAGAACCTTCACTCTGGTTCCAGAACCCCAAGGAAAAAGCAAAATTAACAGAAGAAAACAACAGCTCTTCATTGCACTGGGACAGAAAGTAACTGAGCTCTGCAGAGATGTGTGCCTCACTACAGCCTGGAACAGGAGCCCTGGTGGCACAGTGCTTAAGAGCTACAGCTGCTAAGCAAAAAGTCAGCAGTTCAAATACACCAGCTGCTCCCTGGAAACCCTATGGGGCAATTCTACTCTGTCCTATGGGGTCACTATGAGTCGGAATCAACTCTATGGCTATGGGTTTGGTTTGGTTTTTTTCTAACATGGAACAAGGAGCCCTGGTAGCACAGTGGTTATGCACTCGGCTACTAACCAAAAGGTCAGTGGTTCAAACCCACCAGCTGTTCCTCGGGAGAAAGATGTGGCAGTCAGCTTCTGTAAATATTACAGCCTGGGAAACCCTACAGGACACAGCTACCCTGACCTATAGTGTCTCTTGTGAGTCGAGACTGACTCGCTGGCAACGGCTTTGGTTTTTTTTAAAGCATGGAACAAGGAGCCCTGGTGGCATGATGGTTAAGCGCTGGGCTGCTAACCTAAAGGCTGGAGGTTTGAACCTACCAGTGGCTCCGTAGGACAAAAGACCTGGTGACCTGCTCCTATAAAGATTACCGTCTTCGAAACTTTATGGGACAGTTCTACACTGTCAGAGAGAGTCACTACAACTCAACAGCACAGAACAATAACCAGCAAAATGACTCCCATGTCCTCAGGTGAAGCATGTAAGTGGTGGGGAGGACTCCAGGAGCTGAAGGGTTCACACTAAAAGAACAAGCAGCACCTTGGGCCTGGGTTATGTGGAGAGGTGACTGGAGTTAAGATGAGGTTCCCCAATACACCTCAAGTCATGGCATTATATAAATATCCCTACCCTCAAATTAGACTTAACCTTGGGGAAGAGGAAGAGAACTCTGAACTAAGATTCTAGTTCCACTTTCCCAGCAGGATGGGGACATAATTTACTTTAAATTACTACATAAAAATCAAGTTCTGCTTTTTTGCCCACCTGGGTTGTGGAATCCACACTGTAACTACTTTTGACAGTAGTAATCAATGTTCTAAGTAACTTCCCAAAGTAATGTAGCTAGTATTGGCAATGGGATCTGAATCTCTATGCTGTACCACGATGACAGCATTGAAATACATAAACTTTACATAATCAGGTAAAACTGATTTATTCATTTGTTTCATCTCTAATAGATAACAACAAAAACTTGTCTTTTCTTCTAAGTATAAAATAAATTGGAAACCCAAACACTAATTAGGAAAATGGGCTACCCTGAACTGAGGAATGCCAATGACCTCAAAATTAATCCATTACATGCATACATCACCCACAAACAAGAGTTATACAAAAGTACAACTCACTGAGAAATACTTAATGCCAAAAAATTACTATAATGTCATTACAGTTTTTAAATGAATCTATATTTTATTGGTAACTATATATACTGACCAAACCAAAGACACAAAAGAAAATACTAGCCCAAAGGGCTAAAAGACCACATGAACCACAGACTTCACCAGCCTGAGACCAGAAGAACTAGACGGTACCCAGCTACCACCAAAAACTGCCCTGACGGGGATCACAACAGAGAGTCCCGGAAGCCAGGAGAAAAACGTGGAAAAGAATTCAAATTCATGTAAAAAGACCAGACTTAATGGTCTAGCAGAAACCGGAGGAACCCCCGAAACTATGGCCCCAGACACTCTGCTAACCTAGAGATGAAATCATTCCTGAGGTTCACTTTTCAGACAAAGATTAGACAAGCCTATAAAACAATTGGCATAGTGGTTAAGAGCTATAGCTGCTAACCAAAAGGTTGACAGTTCGAATCCACCAGCTGCTCCTTGGAAACTTTACTGGGCAGTTGCACTCTGTCCTATAGGGTTGCTATGAGTTGGAACTGACTTGACAGTAATGGGTTTGGTTTTTTTTTTTTAATATAAAACAAAAAATAACACACTTGAAGAACATGCTTCCTAGTTCCATCAAATATGCAAGACCAAATGGGCAGCTCCTGTCCAAAAACAGGACAAGAAGGCAGGCAAGGGCAGGAACTGGACAAATGGACACAGGGAACCCGGGGTAGAAAGGTGGAGTGTGCTGTCACACTGTGGGGATTGCAACCAATGTCACAAAACAATATGTGCATAAATTTTTGAATGAGAAATTAACTTGAGCTGTAAACTTTTACCTAAAGCACAATAAAAATAAACTACAAGTCTGAAAACAGAAGAGTCTGTAAGCAATGTTTGCTTATTTAGATTTAAAGGTTTCCTGAGAGCTCACTAACTGGTAATCGCCAATCTAGAATACACTTTACGTATTGCAAAGCAGGTATATAAAACGCTCCAACCATTTTCACTAAACTGGCCGGTTGGAAATCAAAAGGAGCCAAATTAGTTCTAACCATTCCAAGACACTATGTCCACTGTAAAAGCCTAAGAGCAAGCCATGCCACGGACGCATGCTATTTGCATAACCTATGCAAAAGTGGCTTAGCTGGACCAGTCCCAGATAAAATTTTAGATCACAACTAGGGAGACTGGAAATTTACTCCTTCCTTGCAATGACTTTCTGTCTGGTAAGGTCGGTCACTGTTATAAAGAACTCTTTGAGACCTCAGACTAAAAGTGTCCTAATTTACTAGATGCCACTCCCTAATCTACTCACGTATCTACGTGATCATCTCCTGCATTATATGATTGACGTATGTCAAAAAGCCAAAACCAAAGCTAGTGCTGTCGAGCCGATTCTGACTCCTAGCGACCCTACAGGACAGAGTAGAGCTGTCCCATAGAGTTTCTAAGGAGCGCCTGGCAGATCTGAACTGCCGACCTTTAGGTTAGCAACCATAGCACTTAACCACTACGCCACCAGGGTTTCCTAATGTATGTCAGAGTATTTAGTTAGCATTTATTTTTATGTAAGATTTTCAAACTGTGACTTGTTTACTGACATAAATTCATTTTACTCTTAAGTTTCCACTGATAGTGAATGGGATGAAAATAAACCAGAGGATTCTCTTACCAGCTCCAAATACTGTGTCATCGCTGTATACCTCATCTACTCCTGCCCTGGCAACTACAATACCTGACTGCAGGTATTAAAGGTCTGTCCCCCTGACTAGACTATACAATTCTTTGAGATTAGGAAAATGTACGTAATTGTTCACTTACAAAATTTACAAATCCTAGAGAGATTGTTGAATGAATGGGGGAAAAAAAACTTGCTTTTGATTTTTTGGTAGCAATGTAGCATATGTAACATTTCCTGTAAATACTCCTTGGTGTAGGAGCCCTGGTGGCACAGTAGTTATGGGCCTGGTTGCTAACCAAAAGGTCAGCAGTTCGAATCCACTAGCTGCTCCTTGGAAAGCCTATGGGGCAGTTCCGTTCTGTCTTATAGGGTCGTTATGAGTTGGAACTGACTCGATGGCAATGGGTTTTTGGTATTTGTTGTTGTTGTTAGGTGATGTCGAGTCGGTTCCAACTCACAGCGACCCCACGCACAACAGAATGAAACACTGCCCGGTCCTGCGCCATCCTTACAATCATTGTTATGCTTGAGCTCATTGTTAAAGCCACTGTGTCAATCCACCTCTTTGGGGGTCCTCCTCTTTTCCGCTAACCCTGTACTCTGCCATGCATGATGTCCTTCTCCAGGGACTCATCCCTCTTGACAACATGTCCAAAGTATGTAAGACGCAGTCTCGCCATCCTTGCTTCTAAGGAGCATTCTGGTTGTACTTCTCCTAAGACAGATTTGTTCATTCTTTTGGCAGTCCATGGTACATTCAATATTCTTCGCCAACACCACAATTCAAAGGCATCAGTTCTTCTTCTGTCTTCCTTATTCATTGTTCAGCTTTCACATGCACATGGTATTTATATATAATAATATGCTAATGTTAACCAGAGAGTAAAAATCAAATATATATTCCCTCAGTAACTAAGAGCACATGCTGTTTATAGATCGAACAGAAAGACTCTAAATAGTGTACATAAATGCCACCAACAACTGTGTAATCTGCTGCACTTTTCCTATTCAGACACACATTCTTACTGAGACTGTAAAAGCAAACAAACAAAAACCAAGCCCACTGCCATCAAATCCGACTTACAGTGACCCTACAGGACAGAGCATAACTGCTCCACTGGGTTTCCAAGGCTGTAAATCTTTACAGAAGCAGACCGCCTCATCTCTCTCCCATGCAGCAGCTGGTCGGTTCGAACCACCGACCTTTGGGTTAGTAGCCAAGCACTTTAACCACCAGGCCACCAGTACGGACACTGTATAGGCAAGCTATATTGGGGCAGCCTCCCAATCATGAAGCTATTTTCTACAGCACACCCTTGCCTTAAGGCACATATGGGTCTTAGGCCCAATCAATTTTAATTACTCAGAGGTAGATTTTTAAAATTTTATTGTAGGTGAAAACACCCACATCAAAAATGCAAAACAGAGAGGCGGGGCTAAGATGGCAGAGTAGTCAGACCCTTCTGGTGATCCCTCTTATAATAAAGACCCTAAAAAACAAGTGAAACGAGTATATTTATGACAAGCTAGGAGCCCTGAACATCAAAGGCAAAGATGGAGAACAGGCTGAGGGGCAGATGGAGGGAGAGAAGGTTCAGAAGTGGAGAGGAGTCGCTGGACCTGAATCGCCGGGAGCCCTCAGGCACCATTCCCGGGAGCGGCTGCAGCAGGCTGGTGGTAGCATTCCGGGCTGCAGTTTCTTCAGGGAGAGACACCCAGCCGCACAGCCTACTCACACCTCTGGAACCAAAGAACGGCATTCTTCGCAAAATCTGAGTACTTGCGTATATTTTACCTCACCCCCAGCCCCTAAGCCAGCTTCAGTCGCGAGAGACACCCAGCTGCACAGCCTACTCACACGTCTGGAACCAAAGAACTACTCACACGTCTGGAACCAAAGAACGGCACTCTCTGCAAAAGCTAAGTACTTGCGTATATTCTACCTCGCCCCCAGGCCCCGAGTCAGCTTCAGTGGCTGTCAATTTCCCTGGGCCTGAAATAGGGCCTGCTGAGCGCCTGGAGCCATTCTCCCGGCCTTGGAGAAGGAATAAATTCACAATTGGGGGAAAAGATAATCTGCCAGCTCCACTAACCTGGGGAGCTCTGGACAGATGCGGCTCCTGCCCAGACATAAACGGTCCATGGACTTTGAGTACCTTTCCCCCCTGCATGGACCTGTGTAGGCCCATTTCAGGAGAATAGGCCCTTGTTGGCCGACTACAACTGTTTCAGCTGTGCGGTGGAGGAGTGTGCTGTCTCACTGGGGGGAGAGCAACTAGGAGTATACAGCAAGGTGTATATAAGTTTTTGTATGAGACTGACTTGATTTGTAAACTTTCACTTACCAAGCACAACAAAAATTTTAAAAAATGCAAAACATGCTCCCATTTAACAATTCTATACATATTGTTAAGTGACACTGGTTACATTCTTCACATTGCATCAACAGTCTTGTTATTTCTGCTCTGGTTGTTTTACCTGTATTAATTTAGACTCACTGCCCGCTAAACTTCTCATCTAAGCTTTACCGTTCCTGTAGTCCCTCTGGTCTCATAAAGATATATTTATTTTTTTAAGTATAATACTTAACGGTGACATTCTTTACTTTTTGAGCTAAACTGTTTTTTGTTTAAAGATGACTTCAGGGGACAGTTTCATTTCAAGGTTTGAAGATTTATCTCAGGGCAATCTGACTCATGAGTCAGAAACAACTCAACAGCAAGGGGTTTGGTTTTTTTGTTTTTTCAGGGCAATAGTCTCGGGGATTCCTCCAGTCTCAGGGATCCAGTAAATCTGGATTCTTTGGGAAACTGAACTTCCATTCCACGTTTTTTTCCCTATCAGAATGCACCTATTGTGTCTCAGATTGAAACATCTGGTAATGGTAACCGGGCACCACCCAGTTCTTGTCTTGTGTTAAAGGGAGCAGTTTTCATGGAGGCTATTAGCCCTGTAGTCCAGTTGCTTCTCTGATTCTTGGGTTTCCTTCTTTCTCAGAGGCAGATTTTTCTAGTTCAGAGACTGTATCCATTATTTTCTCCGGCTTTTACAAACCTTTGGCATTTTATTACTTTGAGGCTTTTACGTTGGCAAATAGGAAAGCTGAAGTTGATGAAAATCAAAATTATCAAAATTAGGTATTGTTATATACCAGTAAAAATGGTGTGGCTGGGGCTTCAGACCTCTGATTTCACAAGGAGGAGGAAGAATCAACATCAATAGCCCACGGCCGATTCCTATGAGGCAGAGGTCATACATGCTTCTACCTTTTTACCAACTCTGAAGACACCAATCGTCCACCTCATGGCATTCTCTACTGCTCTGCTGAGTCAGTAATCCACTGCAGTGGCCACAATGAACTCATGGCAATACGATTATGAGGTTTATTAGGGAAGTGACAGGTTACAGTTCAGGTCCAGGAACTCTCAGAACACACTTCTTCCATCAGGACTGCCTCTTCTCAGCTATCCCTCCGGTGTGCCTCTCTCTGGCCCTCGGCCTCGTCCCTCCTCAGGCAAGGTTACAAAGCTCTTTCACCTCTGCTAGTAAGTGCTCAGAGGCACTCCACTCTGCTGGTAAGCCTCCGCCTGAAGGAGCTCGGCTCTGGTTCCGTGGGCAGGCAGACCTGGCTCCACCAGGTGCCCAGAGGCACCCTACTCTGCCAGCAAGCCTCCCGCCAGAAGGCACTCAGCCTTCCTGCTCTGTGGGCTGGGAAGCCCATCACACCATCTCCTGCTGGTCTCTAATTCACCACACCGCAATACCACTCTCAAGACCAGCTGCAGCCGACTCAACTCCGACTCAAGGCAACCCCCTGTGTGTCAGAGTAGAGCTCTGTCCCGCAGGTTTTCAATGACTGATTTTTCAGAAGTAGATCGCCAGGCCTTCCTTCCAAGGCACCTCTGGTGGACTCAAACTTCCAACCTCTCAGCTAGCAGCCAAGCACATTAACCATTTACACAAACATCACGGATTATCTAATTACAAAAGAATCCTAACACAGGATTCTTTTATATAGCAACCCCCCCCCACCCCAGTGAATTAAAAATTGTTCTCATTTACAACCATTTTAGGAACATGTTATACAAAGCAAAGAAATCTGGATGGCTTCCTGTGAACTACAATGATACACAAAATTGTATGGTATTGTTTCCGGCCAACTAAAACACAACTGGAAAGTCACCGTCATGTTACCACCGTAATAAGCCGAGGCTCAGCATCTTACACCATTTCATACACAATACAAACCACCAATCGACAGAGCACAGAGAGCACCACGAGTTGACAAGAAACGAAGCAGCTTTTATCTGAGAATAACAATCTTTTGCTTTTCAGCATCCTGTGAGGCCAGTTAGATAGAAGGCGCCTTTTCAGGCAAGAAGTGTTTATTCACTCTGGAGGGCACGCGAGAGCAGCTCCCCCATTTTACGGTCTCACAGGCTCTGGGACCCACCAAGGACAGAACCCAGGCTGTTACTTTTGTACTTCCGTTTTCCCATCCTCCACAGCAGTGGTTCTCAAAGCCCGGTCCCTGGGCCAGCAGCAACCGCAACATCTTGAAAACCTGTAGAAATGCGTATTTTCAGCCCCCACCCCAAGCCTACTGAATTATCACATATAAAATATTGAGGCACTTTAAAAATAGTCCAATTTTTTCTCTCTTTTAAATGGAAACTTACCACCATTGCCATAATCTTTCTTCATAGCAAGATTCTTACTGAGTCAGGAAGTAGGGGGTTTGGTGAGAAAAAGAAAAGGCAGAGATGTTTTTTCTTATCAAAAAAAGGGAATGAGTTTTCCAAGGGGAGAACTTTGCTTTGGACGTTACGGTAGTAAAACTAGAATGGAAGTAGCTTTAAATGTTACCGGGATTTTAAAACTCTCTCCACATTTTCTGGATGCAATCCTGGTGTTAAATGACGAAGACGGATCAATCTAAGGTAACCAACAACTCAGTAGCCTAAAGGCTCCATCATCCACTTTCTAAAAATACTGATTTTCTAAGGGTTTTCTGTGGTTCTTGTTTTGAGTTTTCTGCTTTGGTTTGTGTTGTTTTTTTGTTACAAAGACAATGAATCTGCTTTACTGGTCATGGTAATCACCACCCCCTCAACCCCCCAGCCCCCCCACTCCCCGCTGCTGTCAATTCCGACTCATAGTGACCCTACAGGGCAGAGCGGAACTGCCCCACAGGGTTTCCGAGGAGTGCCTGGTGGACTCCAACTGCTGACCTTTTTGTTAACAACTGTAGCTCTTAACCACTGCACCACCAGAGTTATGGGAATCATGGGACAAAGTAAATCTGACATATCAACAAAAAGACTACAAAACCTTCATAATATTCAACTCTCTCTAAAATCTTAGCACTGAGGGGCTAAGTTATGAAGATGGGGAAAAGACAAGCACGATGGGAGCTTCTGCCAATCCACAAAGGGTCGGCTGCTCTGTCTCCTCTGGGTCCTGAGGGAAGGCATACAGAGACGCAGAGAAAATTACAAGTGTATCTACAAAGCAGCAATTGTTAAGACTTTCAGGTTCGGTGCCGGCTATTCAAGAAATTTTTAGTTAAATAATTTTTTTTTTTTAAGATTTAAAAAGCATATATATTTTCTCCTTTGGAGGATGTGAGAAAACACAGCGTTTACGAAAACCAAGTAATATTTTAAGTTCCTCTTTGTAGTCCTGTACTCATAAGCAGCTTTTCTATGAAAGTGTCATTTACTATTTTATCAGCACTGGGTAAAAACATTTTTTTTCAGTTTACTGTAATTTAAAACAAATGAACAGAAGGTGAATAGGTCTGGGGATCTGCTTTAGAGGCCTGGTTAAAGATAATAAGCTTTTAAATTAAAAAAGTAAACTTCCATTTCTGTCCTCATTATAACAGCAAAAAATAATTCATTACTGAAAATCTTGAGAATACAAACCAAGCTAAAAGATTTTTTTAAAAGTCCCTAAGTGCGGCCACCATGAGGAAGTGACTACTATTAATACACTCATCTACATATTCAAGCCCTCTTCCGTGAATTTGCATTAGAAAACACATTTAAACTCCCATTTAAGTGGTACATTTTAAATAGCTCATTAATATTTGACTGTCAGCCCTCTTAGGGGAAGATCCAAGTCTTGTCATCCTTACTTCCGGCATAAGAGAGGCACATGGTAGCTACTGAAATGCCTGCTGACTGAATATTTGGGATCCTACAACACAAAGTCTGGGTTTGAAGACTGTCCAGTTGTTAATACTTACACTATGTAAGTTTTTGTTTTTGTTTTTTAAGTGACTGGTATGATAGAATAAGGATTCTTATTGTCGCTAGCTTATGTCAAGCCCTTGACTCATGGTGACCCCATGCACAGCAGAAGTGTTGTGCTCCATAGGGTTTTCACTGGCTGACTGTTAGAAGCAGATGGGCCTTTCTTCCTAGTCTGTCTTAGCCCGGAAGCTCCACTGAAACCTGTCGAGCATCACAGCTGCGTGTAAGCCTCCACCAATGAAAGGGTGGTGGCTGTGCCTGAGGTGCACTGGCCGGGAATTGAACCCAGGTATTCTGCATAGAAGGCAAGCATTCTACCACTGAACTACCACTGCCCCTAAATAAGGATTAAAACTCACCTAATGAATAAACAAAAAAAGCAGACATTTCAAGAACCACCTCTTTTTGAAGCCTTGCTGACTTCAGAAGTTGAGCCAGGCGCCCCTCCTTGTGCTCCCATGGAAACCTTGCATTCCACCGTGATGCTGTACAATTGTGGTAACATGCTCTCTGAGGGCAAGAACAGGTCTTTCTCTGTGAGCAGCCATCTAGGATACTCACTGGTCTCACCCCTTCGGGAGCAAGGAAGAATGAAGATAACTAAAGACACAAGGGAAAGATTAGTCCAAAGGACTAATGGACCACATCTACCACGGCCTCCACTAGACTGAGACCAGTACAACTAGATGGTGCCCAGCTACCACCACTGACTGCTCTGACAGGGATCACAACAGAGGGTCCTGGACAGAGCTGGAGAAAAATGTAGAACAAAATTCTAACTCAAAAAGAATGACCAGACTTGCCAGCCTGACAAAGACTGGAGAAACCCCAAGAGTACGGTCCCCAAACACCCTTTCAGCTCAGTAATGAAGTCACTCGTGAGGGTCACCCTTCAGCCAAAGATTGGACAGGCCCATAAAATAAAATGAGACGAAAGGGGCACGCCAGCCCTGGGGCAGGGATTAGGAGGCAGGAGGGAACAGGAAAGCTAGTAATAGGGAACCCAGGGTTGAAGAGTGTTGACATGTCGTGGGATTGTTAAACAATGTCACAGAACAATGTGTGTACTGACTGTTTAATGAGACACTAGTTTGTTCTGTAAACTTTCATCTAAGATACAATAAAAAAAATTATAAAAGAAAAAAAAACAAAACGAAACAGGTATTTCATGTTGATAGCCCAACATCTAGCAGAGGACCTGGCACTAAGCTCAATCGCAGTTCAAATGAATCAGTCAGGGAACGGTAATGGGTAAGAGAAACCGGAAGTTGCAGAAGGTATGGAAGAATGATCACATGTCTCTTCAGCATAATGAACCACAAGCCCATGATTTTTGAATATTGCCTCTGCAGGTAATTAGAGTATATGACCTGGTTTTCACAGGCCTCAAATAGCTTAGAAAAACTGAGTCACACTGAATAGCATCCTTAAGCACTATATTTACAGTTTCTAAAAATTAATAGGAAAGGCTAAATCTATCATGTTTTCAAATAGTCAAAAGAAAAAAAAAATAGAAGAAATACCACCTGAAAATTTGCTATATTGAAATTCTTAGAGGAAGAAATGCTCACAGTGTGTGATTTTGCCTGCTTGACTGAGGATCTGGTTTCAATTAAAATTCTTAACAACTTTGCTTTTTTTCTACCTTTCTCCCCCCAAAGAAGAGCTGAACACTCTGCGTGCACACAGTTCATTCCTTTCACTTTATAATCTGTTACAAAGAGGCTCTGACTTGGATTTTATTCTAGCAATATGGCAGACCAGTGCCCTGGAGCACTCCACCAGACCAAAACAGGTAAGCACTAAATAAAATATTACAAGCAAAAAATAAACACCTTTTAAAACACATTGCTGAGTTAAAGAATCTGAAGAGATCATAAAGGAAGTGAAAACAGAGCCTTAGAGGAAAATATGTGCTGAGACAGGATTTCACCCTAGGAGTCTCCTCCAAACTATGGAGACCCGAGTGTGTGCTCTGAAGGCTGTATGGGAGGGTGGGCAGAAGGAAAGGCAGATGAAGACTCCTGTAAAAAGCTAGAAGCTGGGACCCCAAGGGTTAGGCCTTCCAGGGTAAGAGTAAAGGACAAAAAAAATCTGTTGTTTTTATCACCGGGGCAGAATAGGGGAAGTGCGGGAAATCTGCCCTGAGATCTGAGGTCCATATTTATGGCTACCCGGTTTGGCTGGAAAAACATTAAGCCAGGAATTAAAGTTACAGTGGCCCCAAGTATGGCATAGTCCCAGGAATCTGGTATAAGCAAACATAAATCCTCCCTGGAAGAACACAACTTTAACCAAGGCATCAGACTTCCCTCAAATGCGGTTCCAAGGAAAACAAGAAACTCAGAAAAAAAAAAAACAAAATCACAAGAAAGCAAGGCATCGTGAGTGAGAATGAACAGAAATAGATGTCTGAATCACGCCTGCAAAGACTTCTAATGTGAGAATTATCAGACACAAAATCATAAAATGAATGTTTAATATGCTCAAATAAAAGACGTTTAAAAATGTTAGCAAGGAACAAGAGACTATAAAGAATAACCAAGCTGACTGAAATAGAGACAAATACAATTTGTACAAATAGAAGATGATTGAAATTAAAAAATTAAATGGTTGAGATGGCAAATGTTTTATCACGTATATTTTACCACAATATAAAAAAATTAAATGAATAGATTAAACAAATGATTAGGCTTAAATGAAGAAAGAATAGTGAACTGAAGGTTAGAGCTAAAGAAATTATACAGACCGTAGCACGATGAAAACATGAAAGTTTGCGAGATCCGGTATTAAATATCTGTTGGACCTTTTCATGCTAACTGGTGTTCCAAAAAATGAAAATGTGGAGGAGGCAATAATCATGAGATAATAATGGCTGAGAACTTCCCAGAACTGTACTCTCTAGTATAGCAGCCATTAGCTACATGTGGCTATTTAAATTAAAAACACAGCCCTGCAGCTGCACTGGCCACACTTTAAGCTCTTTTTAGCCACCTGATTGGACTGCACAGATGTAGAACGTGTCCATCATCACAGAAAGTTCTGTTGGACTGTACTGTCTTAGAACTGTTAAAATACCAGTCCTCAGATGCAAGATAAATTCCAAGGTGTGTAAATAAAATTCACATATAGGCACATTATAGTGAAACTGTAAAACACCGAAGACACAGAAGTGGTCTTACAAACAGCCAGAGAGAAGAGTCAGACTACCTACATAGAAACAATACACAGATGGCTGGGTTCTTAATGGTACCTTGAAAAGCCAGTAAAAAATGGGGATATTTATCTTTAATGTGCTGAAAGAAAATACTGTCTACCTAGAACTTTATACCCACAAAACTATCTCCCACAAAACTATCTTTCAAAAATAAGGACAAAATACATTTTCACACATAAGAGATTTACAACTAACAAATCTTCCCAAATGGACATTCCAAAGAATGTATTTAGACATAAAGAAAATTATCCTAGAAAAGACTGAAATGTAAAAAAGAATAGTAAGCAAAGTTACAATAAAATGTGACTGAATCTGAATAATGACCTTATGAAAATAAAAGTAATGTCTAGTTGGTGGTGGAAAAGACAGAACTAAAATACTGGGCAATAACTACCTGTCTTGGGGGAAATGATTAGAGTTAAGTGGCTTAAGCTCTTTTTGTCACTCAGGAGAAGGGTGAAGATATTGAGTAATTTTGTACATTAACTGAGAAATATGAACAAACATATTTACGATAACCACTGGAAAAAAGACATATAGCAAAAACCTTCCTAGCAAGTGGGGGAGGAGGACAGGGCAGGGAAAAGGGTGAAATAAGAGAAAGGGGGAAAAACCCTCACTTAATCCATTATATAGGAAACCCTGGTGGCATAGTGCTCAAGTGCTATAGCTGCTAACCAAAGGGTTGGCAGTTCAAATCCACCAGGCGCTCCTTGGAAACTTTACTGGGCAGCTCTACTCTGTCCTATAGGGTCGCTATGAGTTGGAATCGACTCGACAGCACTGGGTTTGGTTTTTTGGTTTAATCCATTATATGGTAGACAGAAATCAAATATATCAGTAAACAGAAGAAGCAGACTAAACCGTCCAGCTACAAAGCAAAGATCTCCAGACTGACTAAAAAGGTAAAATCCAGCTACAGGCTTTTACATGCCAGGCAAACATTACCCAAGAGAAAGCTAGTGAAACTAACACCATTAACATTAGACAAAACAGTCTTTAAGGAAAAATGTATTGCTAGATAATTACTAGAGATAGAGATGGTCATGTCATAATGATAAAAACTTCAATTCACCTGACAGATATACTAATTCTAAACTTAGAGAAAATATAAAAATCTATCATTTTAACATCTTCATCAGTTCTTGAAAGATGGAGTGTACAAAAGAAATCAGTAACGATACAGATTTGAACAACATAATTAAAAAGTTCAATTTAATGACTGTATACAGAATACTCCTCCCCCATCCCCAACCAATTAAAGAACTTAGTACGTTCTTTTTATTCACAGGTGGAACATTTATTAAAACTGACTATATGCTAGGTATAAAGCTAGCCTCAGTAAATTTCTGGTACAATACTGGTATCAATGAGATTCCCTGATTGCAGTGCAGTTAAGTTAGAAGTCATTAACAGAAAAATAACACTTGTAACAACTCATGGGTTAAAGATAATTCTTTAAGGTCTCAGAAGTATGAGACTTGTTTCAATTACCTTAAAACATAAGAACCAATTTCTTATATAATTAGTAAAAATAAATTATTATCTTTTAAAAGTATTGCTAATACCTAAGCTGTAGACAGATATTTTGCATTGTGTAGGAAACCCTGGTGGCATAGTGGTTAAGTGCTACAGCTGCTACCCAAAAGGTCAGCAGTTTGAATCCACCAGGCGCTCCTTGGGAACTCTACGGGGCAGTTCTACTCTGTCCCATAGGGTCACTATGAGTCAGAATCGACTCATAGGCAATGGGTTTGGGGTTTTTTTGGTACGTGTATTTCTTTAAAAACGTTTGGTGAAATGCCTAGTTAAAAGAGCAAAAGCATACAAGTGGAGATTAGGAATTTTAAGCTCAAAAAAAAAAAAATTTTTTTTTTTTTTATTTCACTGGAATATCTTCTGCTCTTTCAAACTGAAGAAGGAACCAAGTCAAGAAAATTCAATATTCGTTCATGTAATAACTCTTTAGGAAGAGCCTCCTCTGTGCCAGTCACTAAGGATACAAAGGTGAGCAAACACAAACACAGTCCCCCAGCCTCCTGGGGCTTATGGTGTCTTAAAGGAGACAGCCATTGCTCACAGAAACAAAGGTAAAATGGCAGTCATGACAAGGTCTACAATGTGAGGGAGAGGTATGAATGGACCCTGTCACAGTGGTCAGGGAGATCAGGAAAGGCTTTCCCAAAGACAAGATGCTCTGAGCTAAGACCTGCTATGCAAAGAGAAGGAGGGAGGAGCTGGAGGAGAGGACAGAGAAAAAGCATTACAGGAAAATAGGAACAACATACACGAAGTTACAAAGTTTTAAGCAGACAATTAAAGTAAAACTATAATTTTCAGATGGTCAATATAAAAACAGGGTGCAGCAGAAAAGCTGCAAAATATTTATGCTTTCTAATCTTGTCTGACATACAAAAATTTCAGTCTTGGAAGAAATACAACCAGGATGCTCCTTAGAAGCGAGGATGGCAAGACTTCCTCTTGCTTACTTTGGACACATCACCCAGAAAGGCCAATCACTAGAAAAGGACGTCCTGACACAACAGCTGTAACAGCAGATTCAAACACACTAAGGGTCACGAAGATGGTACAGGACCAGGCAATGCTTTGTCCTGTCACACACAAGGTCACCATGAGCTGGAGCCAACTCAAAGGCAGCCAGCAACAACCGATCTACTCTTCTTTAATAACAAAAACCAGTTCATCTTTCTTGTTGTTGTCAGCTGTCATTGAGCCAACCCGACTCACGATGGCCCCGTGTAGAAGAGAACGGAACACTCCCCAGCCCTGTGCCATCCCCATGGCTGGCTGCGGACTAGACTGTTGCTTTCCACAGGGTTTTCGCTGGATGATTTTTGGAAGTAGATGGCCAGGCCTTTTTTTCTGTCTTAGTCTGGGAACTCCGTAAAATCTGTTTAGCATCATAGCAACATGTGAGCCTCCACTGACAGCCGGGTGGTGGCCATCCACGACCAGGAATTGGACCGGGTATCCAGCAAGGAAGGTGAGTGTCCACCACTGAACCACCACTGCCCTGTTCATCTTTCTACTGTCACAGTTTTTCTCTTCGACTCGATGGAACTGGGTCTGGGTATACAAATACTGTACAGATATTCCATTTATTAAAAACCCAAACCAAACCCATTACCATCGAGTCGATTCTGACTCAGAGCGACCCTATAGGACAGAACAGAACTGCCCCATAGAGTTTCCAAGGAGCACCTGGTGGATTTGGACTGCTGTCCTTTTGGTTAACAGCCATAGCACTTAACTACTATGCCACCAGAATTTCCATTTTATTTATTAAGACAATACGAAATTGAATGATTAGCATTTCCCATCCTGTTTAAAAAGAAATCAAAACCAACTTTAATCCTTAAGACCTTCAGAAAGATACTCTATTCTTTTCTTCAGAGAAATAGGTTTTGCTCAGGAGGCACTATAAAGCATGCTTTCTTAAGTGTTCCCTCAATTCTGTATCACGGAACAGTCCTGAGAAGTTCACTCATTTCCTACCAGTATTTGCAACACTCTACACCCACTTAACTCAATCAGACAAGCTGCAAAACACACATGCAAGATTAAGGTACTTTGGGTACTGAAGCTGGAAGGAAAAGTAAAAAAATTTTTTTAAAAAGTCACCAGGAACTCCTAATTTAAAAAAAGGGGGACAGGCGGGCTACAGAATTTTGTTATAATGATTATTCCTAAAGTGACTACGTAAACATTAAAGCATCCAAGTTGGTTACCAGAGGTTAACTCTGACACAGAAACTACAGTGAAATTATATAGATACGGATTAAGTTCCATTAACTATTTTGCTCAGGTCCCTGTTGGCATATACAGCGCGTGCGCGCGCACACACACACACACACATATTTCTTAATTTCTTTCCCAAGACTTGGTCATTTAAATGAAACTTAAACTTATCATATGACTGTGTCAAAATATAACCTCGACAGCAATGGGTTATGGGTTAAGGCTTCTAGCAGAAGTCAGGACTAAAACAGACTCATGTTAGCCTTTCAGTGAATTTTTAAATGAGACATGACTGGACTCGGAGTTGTAGGCCAATACTCTACGGAGTAAGGATTCAAAGCAAAGAAGTAAAAAAAGAGCAAACAATCCCTTTAAGATGTGCAGTTACTGATGAGTTTTCTTTAGCTGTGAAGAATGGACCAGTTAAAGTTTCTCTTCTAAAATGTCTTTTTTTCTACTGTGAACGTACCGATGGAATCATGAGAGTTCAAAAGTAATGGTATCTTCAAGAAAGCATGTAAGAACAAGACATTGTATCTGAAAAGAACTAAAACAATTCTCTGGGAAATTAAAAAGGAAACCAATACGACCTAAAATGTTCAGACACTGAATTTATTCCTCATTACTCGATGCCTGTAGCCAGAACCTGCGTGCCAAATGAGCCTAACATTAAAAGTTCACTGTCGTTACGTACTAAGCACATTCTTCCTCTTTCCCAATTAAAGAAGCAAAAAATAAACTATTCCCAAGTAGGGAAAGGTGGGGGCAGGGGCCAACATCCGCAACATCACTCACTGGGAACAACTGAAAAATGGTACTTTGGTTTGACATAAGAATCACCAGGAAGTAGGAAAATCAGAAACTGAGGAAGGGTTCTCTTTTAATAAGTGCCTTTCCTTTCAGGCCTGGAGTGTATACCTTTGCTCTAGTTTTTCTTCAAATGGAAATGTCTGTCACAACACAAACATGTAAATGATAGTGATTAGAAAGGTAAAAGAAAGGAACGGCCCGGAGTTACTGGAATGTGCCTTCTGAGTAGTGGAGATAACAAAGTAGGAAGTGCCAATACATGCTTTAAGGCTCTTATTTAGTAAGCAGACATTCAATTCAAGTTTAGTAAAAGATCCAATGTCCTTTTTAATTATATGAAAAAATTAAGTTCAGGCTTAACCATCAAAACAAACAAAAGAAAATCAAGTTTAACTATTTCGAATCATTTTGTATACCTGCACTACTTGCTAAGCTATATCCCACTTTGAAAAAAGTCCATGTGCTTCTGTTCTGCCTCCCAGCTCACTACACAGAGCCTGGGGTCTTAAAAGCTTGCAAGTGGCCATCCAAAGTACAATTGGTCTCCATTCGCTGGAGCAAGAGGAAAAAGAATGAGAGCCAGGAATAGAGGGGGAAATCGAATGTGAGGCTAAATGCCTCCATGAACAACTGTGCCCTTTGCCATGAGACCAAAAGAACTGGATGGTGCCTGGCTACCACTACTGAATGTTTTAATCAAAGATTCTATAGAAGATACAAGGGAAAGATTAGTCCAAAGGACTAATGGACCACATCTACCACGGCCTCCACCAGACTGAGTCCAGCACAACTAGATGGTGCCCGGCTACCACCACTGACTGCTCTGACAAGGATCACAATAGAGGGTCCTGGACAGAGCTGGAGAAAAATGTAGAACAAGATTCTAACTCAATAAGAAAGACCAGACTTGCTGGCCTGACAGAGACTGGAGAAACCCTGAGAGTATGGCTCCCGAACCCCCTTTCCGCTCAGTAATGAAGTCACTCCTGAGGTTCACCCTTCAGCCAAAGACTGGACAGGCCCATAAAATAAAGCGAGACTAGGGGCACACCAGCCCAGGGCCAGGAGGCAGGAGGGAACAGGAAAGCTGGTAATAGGGAACCCAAGGTTGAGAAGGGAGAGTGCTGACATGTCATGGGGTTGTTAACCAATGTCATAAAGCAATGTATATTAAAAAAAAAACCTGTTTAATGAGAAACTAGTTTGTTCTGTAAACCTTCATCTAAAGTACAATTAAAAATTAAAAAAAAAAAAAAGATTCTATAGAAGAATCCTGATCAAAAGGGGGGAAATGCAGACAGAATTTCATGTTCATGGAATCCAGCTTTTCTGGAGCCACGGCAGTTGGATGAAGCCTTGAAACTATTGTACTGAGATAATCTTTAAACCGTAAACCAAAAATATCCCCTGACATCTTCTCAAAACCATAGTTCAGCTTAAGTAAAGAATGTCTGCTTGGAGCACTGAGTGTTTTAAGATTTATCTACATGGGATCAAATTGACAATAGTTACTTGAAAGATTGGATAAGAGACTTAGACGTGAGTGTCTGTGTTAATGAGGGAGGAACAATTCGATAAAGGAGAATGAGAATGGTTGCACAACTAAAAGAATATAATCAATGTTACTGAATTGTACATGTAGAAATTGTTGAATTGGTATGTTTTGCTGTGTATATTCTCTACAAGAAAAACAATTTTTTTTAAAAAAGTACATGTAACATGCCTCAGTAGATACGTCAGAGTGGAAAATACCACAACGCTATGATCACGTGTAAGGATGCAAGATGAGTGTATAATGGGATGTGTAACTGGTGATTTCTGGAATGTTTGGCAACATACCTCAAAATCTAATTTCCTGAGAAATTCTTAAGCTTTGTTTTCAAAAAGGTCAACAAAAAATTAGTATGTGTTAAGCAAGTGGGGCAAGTTCTATCCCATCTAATAAAACCCAATAATATATTAGCAAGAAGGTAATAATTTCAGTTACATCAGGCAACAGGTTACCTGGAGATGAACATACACACTAAGAAGAATTCAGAGTGCAAAATTTAACAGCCTGAAATGAAATAAGACAATTCTCACCTTTCAAAGAAATTTCAAGTTTCTAATCACTTTTCTAAGTAACCCTCTCCCAAAAACAAAAGCCAAACAAACAAAAATTAAGGTTTTCACTGTTCCAAAAGTAGGTTATAGATTTCAAACCAGACAGAAAAAGGGTGCTGATGTTTATGAAGGTCATACTACAGTGACTATTTGCAAAAGTAAATCCAAGCCCCAAACCGTATCACATTATCAACAGCACACTGAACCAGGCGCCGCCTATCTATTCCAAGTCCTCATGCAGCGACAGTGGCTTTACCTGTTAATATTTTACATCAAGTATCTACTGAAAACGCCCCAGGAAAAGGGAACTGGGGAGTGTGGCTTTTGCTGACTCTGGGAGCAAAAGGTGACTGCTAATTTCACAAATAGACTAAAACACGCAAACGAACCCTCCTGACCAATTCCCTAGTCAAAGTTCCACCATGTAGCTCGGGCGTGGGCCTTTTTTCAAGCAAACACGTCACTGAAAGCACAGTCATTTCCCTCTTTATATTTTATTCATGCTGGAAATACCGTTCAACCTGAAAATGTAGCAAAACAAGAAAAATAAAAAGAGAAACGAAGTCGATGCGCGGAGCGTTTAACTGCAATTAAATGAACGCAACGCTCCCGGGTGGCTTGGCCGTCCACCAGCCCTGCTCGGCGGCCCGGGCTCGGGGACCCCAACCCGCCCTGGCCCCACGGGCCCCGCACTAGGTAGCGGCGGCTAGGGCGCGCCCCTCGGGCTCCCGCCTCCAAAACACAGCACCGCGGAGAAGGGGGCGCCCGGGAACCACCCCAACTCTGCAAAGGGGCCGTCCGCATGGGAAACTTCCGAGCTGCGGCAACTTTCCCTCCAGGTTTCAGGTGCAAACTTTGCACAGGGCACCGTGCGAGGCGTCCCATCCGGCCAGGCCCCCCTCGTCCCGGGGTCCCCCGTCCTGGGGGCCCGCCCGCGCCCCTTCCACGCCTGGAGCGGGCCTCGAGCGCCCTCGGTGCGAACGACCCCGTCACTGCCCGCCCTGCGCGACCGAGCCCCGGCGGGGCCCGGCCCCCCTCAGAGGACGCGGCGCGGCTCCTCAGCCTCCCGGGCGGCGACCCTCCTGTGCTCCGGGCGCCGAGCGGCGGCCAGGCCTGCGCCGCGCGCCCCTCACCTTGGTGGCCATGGCGGGCGGGCCTCCCGGCCCGGGACGGCCGGCTCCTCTCCCGCTCCGCGGCTGGTCGGGCCGCGCGGGCCAGCGAGGACGGCGGCGGCTCCGCCTGGGCCCGACTCTCTGCGCTCAGGCCCCGCCGCGTCGCGCTCGGAGACTCCAGCCGCCGGCCACTCCTCCGGTCCCTGAACCGCCCGGCTCGGCCCCCGCCCCTGCCGGCGAGGCCGCCCATTGACCGCGGCGCGGCGCACAGGCCGGCGGAAGCGCGCCCGGGCCTCGGCGGCCGGCCTCCGCGCCCACTCTCCGCCCCGCCCGGCCCCTCGCACAGCCTCGACCGCTGCCGCCGCCTGGCGTCTTTTGTCCCAACGCCCGAGGGCCGCTGCCCGGAGGGGTCGGGGCCGGCGACACGGGTCACGGAGCCAGGCGGCCGCGAATTAAACGTTCCAACACAGTGGAGACATGCTTGTGTGTCGACCCTAATCCCACGTAGACGCTGCGCTCCGGGGACTTAGATTTACGTGCGGGGTGCAGGAGTGTGGCCCTAATCACTATACACGTCCCGGGCAGGGTATGGGCCACTCAATCGGGGACTTTGTCTGTGTCGGGAGGGTTGTGGGGTCGGTTGTGCTCGGGACAAAGTAACTGAGGGCCAAATCAACAGCCAGGAAGGAGAGGCGCAATGGCTTCCTGGGAGGACCCGTCTTTCCTGAAGGAGGTTCTGCCTCAGCCTGGAGTTTTACCGCGGGCTGGAATCTCGACTAGAGCTTCTGGGCCGGGACTCTCGGGGCTTGCATTCTGAGGCGTCTCATTAACCTCTTTCATGACTCTTGATAAATTAAAATGTCTCAGGGCCCCAGAGGTTTTGGGGAAGACAACAGGTCATCAGAAGTGGAAATAAAAGGTCTAAAATTTTTCTTTTTTGTAAAACTTTTTCTTCAGAGTTGTATGTATGGATTTTATTAATAAATGGATGACTTGAGCAGCCAAATTTTCACTCAAGTACAGAACTCATGACGAAAATATATCTTGGTTGGTATAATAATCTAGTACATTTTGTTTTTATTATCAGTGATATATGTTAGAAGAGTCATCCATCAAGTCAGTTTTATTAAGCTAGGGAAGTGGTATTTACAGTTAAAGTCACATTTGTGTCCTCTCGAACATCTCTGAAGATTTCACTTAATTATATTAAATAAAGTGTTTTTCTTAATAAACACCAAAAATGCATTGCCATCGAGTCGATTCCGATTCATAGTGACCCTGCAGGACACAGTAGAACTGCACTATATAGAGTTTCCAAGGAGCGACTGGTGGATTCAAACTGCCATCCTTTTTGGTTAGCAGCGGAACTCTTAACCACTGCGCCAGCAGGGCCCCTCGAGGTATATAGCACTACAGAATTTCATGTGAAATTTGTGTTTGCTGAGCTCATGGCCAAAGTTAGAGTCATCATCATATTCATAAATAGTTGTCTTTATAAGTAAAAGGAAAGCCAAAGACATATTCACTGACAGCCTACTTGCTTTTTTTTTGTAGTTTTTACATGCGTTTATCTCATTTAATCCTTGTAAGGAACCTTTGGGAAAGCCGTTATTGTTCACTGTTTACAGGTATGAAGAAATCAAGCCTAAATGAAATAACTTGCCTGGTTTGGCAATACTGCTCAGCAGTCAGAACTGGAAATGTCCATAACCTTGAAGTCAGCAGTTCTAGGAATTTATCCTCTTGTCAGACTTGCACAAGTGAGGAAAGATGATCCTTAAAGCATTGTTCTGTAATAATCCCAACCAGACAGCAGCCAATATGTTTGTTAATAGGACTGCCTCAGTCAATACGGTATATCCATACAAATGAAATGCAAGGCAGCCCACGAGAAAATGGTAATATTTTAAGAGGTATTAGTACTGGTGAAAAGAACGTTATGTATAGTACAATCCATTTGTGTAAAAAATAGGTAGATATGTTGTATATGCCTAGACAATTTCTGTAAAGATTCACGGGATGCTATTTTCAGAGTTTTTGACCAAGGATATGTATTATTTTAACTATTTAAAAAAAAAACATGAATTCATATTTTAATAAACAAAAAACTAAATAATGACTAAGAGCATGTACCAGTATGTGACGATGTCAGGATCTGAACTCAGGTAATACTATAAGTAAGGTGTTCATCATATTCTTTTAAATTTGAGTATAGCTTCCTATACTCAAATTTAAAACACACGCTTTAATAGGAAAGTCAGGGTCATACATGTGAAGATAGGCCTTTCAGCATGTTCAACTGGGAACTTCTGGGCAACTAGCCATCCTGGGCGCCTAGAACCAAGAAAGCAAGAAGTCCAATCTTTTCCCACTTGAACATTTTCTGTAGCCCTGGCTTCAATCTTAGGAGTAATGATGGAGACACCACACTCAGGATGACTGATGCAGACCAATCAAAATATTTAAATAAAAACGAAATCGCTACCGATATCATTGAAGTAGTAAACACACCATGGCATTGTTTTAGAGGACTCAGAAGTCATGGATGTCATTCACCTCAGCTTCAGGTGAACTTGATCTCCAACTCCATCTCACACCACCTTCCAGAGCTCTTTCTTCAACCACACTGGCCTCTCAGATTCTCCTGAGCATTGCGGCCTCTGCCACAGAGAGGACCAGAACCAGCTTCTTGGGCATATGACCTGTGTAGTCAGTTGCACAGGGTCCCCTGCTTAGAAGGGCCCATGTTTGGCTTAACGCTCTGCTGCCACCATCCTGAAATTCTTAATAGATTTTGGACAAGAGGCCTCACATATTCATTTTTCACAAGACCTTGAAAATTAGGTAGTTGGTCCTGGCAAGGATACTGCGTTTGTTATTCCTTTGTCTGAAATGAAAAGGTGATACTCTCCCCACCCCCTTCCACACACCAGCTAATCTCCCATTGGTCCTTCAGAACACCCCTGAAGTTACACACCAGTCACATCACCGTCATATCCCGTGTCTCTAGCTCAACACCTCGCTCAGAGTAAGAGCCCACTAAATATTTGTTAAATGAATGAATGAGAACAGTTGAACAATCACAAATTAAGCACTATAGCATTTGCCCAAATATACTTTCAAGGAACTCAGGATTACGTGGAACAGAAGGTAATGCGAAACATTGCACAGTACAAGATTTCTGCAAGTTTTATTTTATATACTATAAACTTCTGTTAAAAAAAATTACTACTCCATAGAAGGGATATTCTGCTATGACAACATTTTATGAAGTGAGGATTTTGACTAATGCATATGAACATAAAACTGCTAAATTTAACAGTATTTCCTGGAACTGTAGTGCCCAATTCATTATTAAAAATGCAATAAATAGAAATTTTAATCATGTTCAGGATAACTTTAGTGTGACTTATCATTGAACTATACATGTTTATCGATAATGTACTATCTAGTCTATTGGTTGGCATTTGTCTGGATATAATTGCCAAATACACGGAGTTGCAAAATGTCAATCCCTCCTTTACAGCCGCAGATAAGGGGCCAGGGACGTTATGACTTACTCGAGTCCGCATATTAAGCCCGAGAAGGAACAAGCACCTACCTCTCTATCACAGATCCCTGAACATGTCATTTTCAAACTAAAAACCATTTTAGGTGAGAAGCTTGTAGGGAGTTGCTTGAAGGCCTCAAGAGTCACTATTGAGAATAGGATAAGGACTCCAATCTCAGCTGTGTTAGCAGCTACCACTCAACGCCCTCCTGCCCACATTGGGAGAAGCATAATAGCATCTTTTCAGCATGAAGTCCAGGCGCCCAGTGGAAGAGTGGCTTTTCCCAAACTAGAAAATGGATTTCACTCAGGATAATCACAAAGAGCCCTGGGCAAAGTTAGGAAGTAGGTGGTTTTGTCTTCTGCTTCCATTTGATCACCCATCCACATCTCTTTCTTCCTTATCCTTCCCTATATGTTCCTTTGAGCAACTTTGAAGGTGGCACCCTACACTGGCCTAAGCTCAGAGTGAAGAGCCTAGCTTTGAGCCTTGTTGTTAGGTGCCATGGAGTCCGCTTTCGATTCATGACGACTCCACGTGACAGAGTAGAATTACCCCATAGGGGTTTTTTTGGCTGTGATCTTTATGGAGCCGGATTACCAGGTCTTTCTCCTGAAGAGTGGATGGATAGGTTTGAACCGCCAACATTTTGGTTAGCAGCTGAGTGCTTAATGGATGAGGCACGAGGGCTCCTTCACATTGAGGCTGGCACAGCTAAATTCAGGTATTTCTTCTACAGCCTGAGTTTCCATTATGCCCATTGGTGAGAACGCAGTTGGTTAGTTAAGAAATTCGATTTGCATTTGCAAACTACTCTTGGTTATAACTAGACTGCACTTTCAAAACAAAAAAGAGCTGTAGCCAGAACAACAGAGGGGCTCTGTTTAGGCTTCCTGCCCTTTAATCAGGACAAAGGAGATAGGGTGATAAGGATTTATAGGAAGCCCTGTGCTGGTGACAGGCTGGTGGTGACAGGAAAAGAATGACCATTAACTCTTGTCCTGGATCTGTTCAGTAATGTTTGGGTGTTATGGCTACGGACTTACGGTGTTAAAAGCACTTTTGTTTTCGCTGCAGGGATTAATAATAACTTCATTGTTGTAGTTCAGAACATCTCTAGTCCTGAGTACATTTTTCACGTTGAAATGGTGGTTTTAAAAATTCATGTTTTGATAACTTGAAGTTTGTTAGATATAGGTATGGTGGTTTAACAAAACACAAATACAGCCCCCTTGCCATTTCCCTTCTCTCTTTTTTCCTCCTTTCATCCTTAGGAGCACTTACTTCATGCCAACAGATCTGGATCCTGTTACTTACAAACTGTGGTACATTACTTAGGCACACGTTACTTTTCTAATCCTCAATTCCCTGAACTGCTGAATGGGAGTAATAATAGTACCTACTTCACAGGTTTGTTGTGTGGACTAAACGAGATAATGAACCCGAAGGACTTAGCAAGATGATATGTACATAATAAGCAGTCAATAGATATTAGTTATAATTATTCTTGTTGTTTTCTGCTCCAGTCAAAAGTAGTTTGTCCTTAAGGCCAGCATAGCAGGGGCAGAGGTCTGGGGACCATGGTTTCAGGGGACATCTAAGTCAATTGGCATAATAAATTCTATAAAGAAAACATTCTGCATCCCACTTTGAAGAGTGGCGTCTAGGGTCTTAAACACTAGCAAGCAGCCATCTAAGATGAATCAATTGGTCTCAACCCCCACCTGGATCAAAGGAGAATGAAAAACACGAAGGACACAAGGCAATTATGAGCCCAAGAGACAGAAAGGGCCACATGAACCAGAGGCTACATCATCCTGAGACCAGAAGAACTAGATGGTGCCCAGCTACAACTGATGACTGCCCTGACAGGGAACACAACAGAGAACCCCTGAGGGAGCAGGAGAGCAGTAGGATGCAGACCCCAAATTCTCATAAGACCAGACTTAATGGTCTGACTGAGACTGGTAGGACCCCGGTGGTCATGGCCCCCAGACCCTCTGTTGGCCCAGGACAGGAACCATTCCCGAAGCCAACTCTTCAGACATGGATTGGACTGGACAACGGGTTGGAGAGGGATGCTGGTGAGGAGTGAGCTTTTTGGATCAGGTGGACACTTGAGACTACGTTGGCATCTCCTGCCTGGAGGGGAGATGAGAGGGTGGAGGGGGTTAGAAGCTGGCGAAAAGGACACGAAAAGAGAGAGTGGAGGGAGAGAGCAGGTTGTCTCATTAAAAAAAAAAGGGGGGGAGAGTAATTGGGAGTGTGTAGCAAGGTGTATATGGGTTTTTGCGTGAGAGACTGACTTGATTTGTAAACTTTCACTTAAATCACAATAAAAATTATTAAAAAAAAAAGAACAAGCAAAAAAAAAAAAAGTAGTTTGTCCTTATGTTCCAATAGCTCAGAGCCCAAGCAAAGGGTATGTCAACTGATACGGAACTAATATGCAACAGGGTGAAGACTCGTGATGGTCATCTAATATAAACTGGAGGGTGGAAAGAGAGGTGAATAATTCAGAGCCCAGAGTCAGCCTGGTTCAGCACAAGGGTATGTGTCCTCCTCTCATGATCTGAGTTTAATGCTGTGAGTTATTATATGAGTTAAATGAGGCTAAAGTAAACTTCAGGGGCAGCCTCAAAGGGAAAATCAACAGCAGAAGGGCATGATAAGTGCCTTTCCAATCATAACAACTATGTTAAATGCTTGTCTTGTACCAGGCACTGTTACAGGTGTTGGAGATAGAAGCCTCTGCCCTCTTAGAACTTACAAATGTAGAGAGTAGTGGAGGACAATAAACTACGAATAAATATATATTATGTCAGGAGCTTTAATAAATTCTCTGAAGAAAAAAGAAGGGTAAGGGGCTCTTAAACTTAGAGCAGTGAAAGCGAATGGAAGAAATGATGAAGGAAAAGAGTTGAACAGAAGATTTCGTTCCAAAGAAAGGTGATCCAACAGAATGCGGAAATTACCGAATATCTACAACTTCCACTCATATGCACGTGGAAATTATCAAACAATAACAATATTCTTCACCAACACCATAGTTCAAAGCTAGACAATGAATAAGAAAGACCGAAGAAGAATTGCGCCTTTGAATTACGGTGTTGGCGAAGAATACTGAATACACCATGAACTGCCAGAAGAACAAACAAGTCTGTCTTGGAAGAAGTACAGCCAGGATGCTCCTTTGAAGCAAGGATGGCGAGACTTTTCTAACGTACTTTGGACATGTTATCAGCAGGAACCAGTTCCTGGAGAAGGAGGTCATGCTTGGTAAAGTAGAAGGTCATCGAAAAAGGGGAAAACCCTCAATGAGATGGATTGCAACAGTGAGGATGACGCAGGACCAGGCCGTGTTTCATTCTATTGTACATGGGGTCACTATGAGTTGGAACTGACTTAATGGCACCTAACAACAACAACAAGGGGCTAAAGAGTGAATTAGAGGAGTTAATGTTATATAAGGCTTTCCTATGGTGTTAAGATAGCTGGTTGTATGTATAACCTCATGTGTGTTTTTGTTTTTGTTGGGTCGTTTTAATTATTGTTCTCTTTTGCCTAAGTCACCTCCCTCTCTCTCCACTATCTGGGAAACACAGAGACATGAACAGTAATGATACATAGTGTCTACAACTAGCAATCTAGCAGGATCAGACTCCTGGCATCTGAGCAGGCCTCAGAATGTACAGTAAGTGTGGGCAGGAACAGTGAGATTGGCTCGTTGGTTGACTTCCCAAATGAGGTCCCAGCCTCCAGGTTTTCTGTTGTCCATCCACACTTTGACTCTAGAATATCTCTCTGATTCTCTGGTATGAGTCCTCAGAAACACATTTACATTCAGTGATTGGACACAAACACAGACTCCCTTCCTTCTTACTTGGAAACCCTGTGGGGCAGTTCCACTCTGTCCTATAGAGTTGTTAGGAGTTAGAATCAACTAGGCTCTACGCCAACACATAAATGGGTAAAAACTTAATTAAAAAAAGAAAAATTAGAGTTATAAATAAGCACAGTGAAATAACCATTCAGAAACACATACGGTTCTTGTAAACAGTCCCTACCTACCTGTTACCTGTTGATGCCAACGTTTAGAAAGGTTTTCAGATGATCATTATTCATTGGCTGGAAGGATGTGCTTGGCACACAGCAGGGCTCTTACTAAAGCTAATTTGGTCTATCAGCTGCTTTTTATTTCATTCACAAAATTTTTATTGAGAGCCTATCTCGGGCAAAGAGCTGTGACAGGCAACTCAAAGTCATGCAAAATGCATTTCCTGCTCTCCTAGAATTTGAAATTTCATGAGAAAAATAAGACATTCATCCTGACACCTCTCAGAGGTCCTGGTCCACTATTCACTCTTACTTCACTAATGGCCCCTGCTCCTTCCTGAAAATGAGACTCTCATGCTCTTCCCACGAGAACCCCCGGGAGGACCGTAGGTCTTTTAGAGAACCTGTGGCTTCAGAAGTCAAGACAGGGAAAGCTGTGAAAAACAGAGCAGTTTACGGGAGGTGAACCACACTGGCTCCGCCTCGAATCCCAACACACTGGCCCTGCCTCAGACATCCCCCACTGGACAATCAGAGACTATTTAACATCTTTTAAAAGTGTAATTGTTTTTTGGGAGGATTAAGGAACCCTGATGGCACAGTGGTTAAGGGTTTGGCTGTTAGTCAAAAGGTCAGCAGATCGGATCTACCAGCTGCTTCTTGGAAACACTATGGGGCAGTTCTACTCTGTCCTACACAGTCACTATGAGTCGGAACCCACAGCATGGGGTTTGGTTTTAGTTTTTAAGGAACTCTTGGCCCCTGGTATAAAACTGGCGTGATAAATATTCAATAGGTTGAATTGATTGAAATGAAAAACTTGCTAATATGGTCACTAAGTCTGTTAGGAATCAGATCCTATGATCTGAGCAGGCCAAGGTGACTTAAAATAGAGATACATACAGTTATCAGAACCAGCTACGTGATTTACAAGACCTAGGGCAAAATGAAAATGTGTGGCCCCTTGTTCAGAAATCAATAAGAGTTTCGAGTTGGCAATAGCAGAGCATTAAACCAAGTCTGGAGTCCCTCGGAGGGTGAGGTCCTGTGTCACCAAAGAGGTGGCTCACCCATGAGGCCGGCCTTGACAATTATTATGCTTTTTCACAAAAGATTGTTGTCACCCGTAATTGGTATAATCAGGACACTTCAGAAGAAGCTGGAATTGGAACTGCTTCTTGAAAGACAGGTAGCTTTTCTATTTGTCAGGGCAGAAAGAATGCTGTGAATGAATACATAGCAATGAAACCATTCAGGTTGTATCCCCCCCCCCGCCCCCACCAGCAGCAGCTAGGCCAAGTTTACTGAGGCAGAAGGTTCCATGTGGCAAATAAGACTGGAAAGACAGGTAGAAGGCAGATTGTGACTTTGGGAGGCCATGGAAAACCATTAGGAAGTATTTAAAGTTATGTTCCTGGAACATGAATCTGGCCGCGGCGGGTAGGATGCGTCGGAGCAGGCAGATTCGGGTTAGAAGGCTCTTTGTAGTTGAGCATGAGGTACTAGCATAGCAGTTAATGCCACACCATTCTGAAAAGCCTCCCTCCCTCTCTCCCCTGGCAACTTGGAATTAAGAGAAATGATATGACCATTGTCATGGATTGAATTGTGTGTCCCCAAAATATGTGTCAACTTGGTTAGGTCATGATTCCCAGTATCGTGTTTGTCCTCCATTTTGTGATTTTCCTGTGTGTTATAAATCATAATGCCTGTCTGTGGTTAAAGAGGATTACGGGGGGATGTAACACCTTTGTTCAGGCCACCTCCCCGATCCAAAGTAAAGGGAGGTTCCGTGGGGTGTGGCCTGTACAGCCTTTTATTTCAAAAGAGATAAACGGAAAGGGAAGCAAGCAGAGAGTTGGGGACCTTGTACTACCAAGAAAGCAGCGTTGGGAACAGAGCGTGTCCTTTGGACCTGGGGTTTCTACACAGAGACGCTCCGAGTCCAGGAGAGGATTGTTGATAAGGACCTTCCTCCAGAGCCAAGAGAGAGAGAAAGCCTTCCGCTGGAGCTGATGCCCTAAATTTGGACTTCTAGCCTACCGGACTGTGAGAGAATACATTTCTCTTTGTTAAAACCATCCACTTGTGGTACTTCTGTTTGTGATGAATTGAATTGTGTCCCCCCAAAATATGTGCCAACTTGGTTAGGCCATGTGTGGCTCTTCTCCGCTTTGTGATTTTCCTATGTGTTATAAATCATAATCTCTGCCTGTGGTTAAAAAAGATTAGGGTGGGATGTAACACCCTTACTAGGTCACATCCCTGATCCAATGTAAAGGGAGTTTCCCTGGGGTGTGGCCTATACCATCTTTTATCTCTCCAGAGATAAAAAGGAAAGGGAAGCAAGCAAAGAGTTGGGAACCTCATACCAACAAGAAAGCAGCAGTGGAAGCAGAATGCATCCTTTGGACCTGAGGTTCCTGAGCTGAGATGCTCCCAAAGGGAAGACGGGTGACAAATACCTTCCTCCAGAGCCAACAGAGAGAGAGAGCCTTCTGCTGGAGCTGGCACCTGAATGTGGACTTTTGGCCTACTGGACTGTGAGAGAATGAACTTCTCTTTGTTAGAGCCATCCACTTGTGGTATTTCTGTTGTGGCAGCACTAGATGACTAAGACAGTGTTATAGCAGCACTAGATGACTAAGACAACCATTGTATTCTTAAAGATCAACACAAAATCAATATTTAACATCCAACACAAAAATGAAATAAAAATTGGCTCCTTGGCATGCAAAATTTCCACAATAATTAAAAATTAAAGGGAATAACTAAACAAAGGAATGCCTTTCAGTAGGTGATGGGTGTTTGACCCAATGGCCCGTGCGGGCACCTACCAAGGACTCTGGTGCTTTCCCTGCCCTGGTAGGGTCAGAGGACCTTGGCTTGACGCCAGTAAATACATGCAGAGAATAATTACCTGCCCTTGCTCTGACTCCATGCTCCTAAAGCATTCCATCTACTTGCCTAGGAGAGAAGCAGCTGGAGAAAAGACTCCTAACCTTCAGCAGTCGCAGGTTGCACTACAGGAAAATGAGTTGGCATTCAACATTGCCATCACTCTCCTGAGCTTGGTTCCTGTGGGCCTGATCCCCTGAGGCAGAGCCACGAGCAGGTGCTGACAAATCAGTTTCCGAGCCTGCGAGGTGGGTGGCCACAGTGGGCCCAGCAGATGCCTTTGGGAATATGACCCTGAGGCCCTCTCGTGTGACAGGCCAGCTTCCCCCAGGGGACACGTACTCCTAGGATTGCTGTTGGCCAATTGTCTTTTGTTTCTTTCAACTTCTATAGTGACAATGAGATGGAAAGGAAAGAATCAACACAAGACACAATCTCATTGTTGTTTTAATTTTTATTTTGGAAAATTTCAAAGGTAGATAGAATAGTAATACCCCAGTGTACCCATTACCCAGCCTTGGAATCCATCAATCCATGACCAATCCCCTCATTCCTACCCCATCAGCTTTCCCCCTCCCATATTATATTGAAAAGAATCCTAAACGCCCCATCATTTCCTCTGTAAACATTCCGCTAAATAAATGTAAGGGGTCTTTTGAATGAAGAGCACACGGGACTCAGTGACCAATTACATACAGGTGGAAAGGAGAGAATTAAAGGGAACTGTGATCCTGATGCTAGATACTAGTAATTGATAGCATTGTCTTAGCAGTCCTGGGTGCCAGATCCTATTCGTAGCATGTTACATACTAACTCTGCTCAGAGAGGGTGAAGCCATTAGTAGAGGTGAGGTGCTGGGAGGAACCCGGTGTCAGTGTTCCTTCTTCTGCAGCCAGGCCCTGCACTGCAATCTCTGTAAAGACTTGTCTCTTGAAGGCTTTGGGACTAAGGTAGCCTTTGAAATCAGAAACTTTAGTGGCCATGGCACAAAACCCCTTGAGAGGCTCAGAGGTGGGGTGAGCAGGGCAAGCGGTGGCAAGTGTGATTTTTATGATGGTCAGAGGGCACAAGGACGAGATGTGAGACCTCCATGAGATCCTTTCCTCACGCTCCCGCCTATCCTGATGCCAGATGTCTGCCACGCCTGCCGTTGTCTGCATCCTACCCACTACTGCTGTGTCCTGTGGGGACAGCCCCATCTGTCCTGCCTGGGGCCTCCTCCACCCTGACGACGGGTCAAATTCTAGGCTCCCGCCCTACCCAGTCTGCTCAGGCAGAGGTTTAAGGTTGGACATCCTCATGGAAATACTCAGCTGATACTTGGGAAGGGGAGTAGGGCTCTGGAGAGAAGTTAGGCCCGAAGATGAAAATTTCAAGAAAACAGCAGTGAGAGATGTGAGATATCCGAGGGAGAAACTGGAGAGATGTTACAACTGGGAGTGAAGGCCAAGATTGTATAACATAGGCACCATCGCTAGGTTTCCGAGGGGCTTAACAATGACGGGGAGAAGGAGTCCCAGCTTGACGGCGTGGGAGCAAGAACACTGGACTAAAGATACAGAATTTCAGACACTTTAACGCCATGGGGAAACCCATCTTTTAAATGATAAATTGTTAATTGAGATAAAAGAGTTTTATATTTGTAAGTTTCTTTTAAGGAGCCGTGGTGGTACAGTGGTTAAGTGCTTATAAGTGGTTAAGTGTTAATAAAAAGGTTAAAAAAAGGTTAATAAAAAGGTTAATAAATAAAAAGGTTAATAAAAAGGTTAAAAAAAAAAAGTGGTTAAGTGCTTATAAGTGGTTAAGTGTTAATAAAAAGGTTGGAGGTTTGAGCCCACCCAGAGGCTCCACGGGAGAAAGACCTGGCAATCTGCTCCAGTAAAGACTATAGCCTAGAAAACCCTAAGGGGCGGCTCTAGTCGGTCACATAAGTCACTATGAGTTGAAAATTGACTCCATAGCACCTAACACAAGTCTCTTTTACAGACATAAAGTCACTTTGATTAGCAACTGAATAAGTATTTAAACCTGACCCTAAAGGTGTAATTCAATAACACCGTGATTAAGAGTATTCAGATACCTGAACACTAGTCTCCTTTTTCTTAGTCACTACCATTTTAAAATCAGGTAACAAATCGAGTAAAGTGACAAAAGAAAAGTAAACAATACAGAATCCAAAAAATCTTATTTTGCCTTGATATCCACAGCAAGATTGAGGAGGAAAAAAAAACAAAAAGAAAGAAAAATAATAATTCTCAGAGCCAAGATGAGTAAAAGAGAAAGGAACCACCCACGCCCACACTAGCTGTTGTCTGCTCAGTCAGGCCTTTTTATGAGCTGGAATGACCCAAAATTATTGCTGCTTCTGGGCCTCTCCTCGTCATCTTCTTTAAACAACTTTGCTGACTTCTAAAAACTATTTTTGCAAAGATTGGTGTAAGTCTCTCTACCTTTCCACATATTACTGTATTTCTTGCTAGCGTCATGAGGTTTCCCAAAGAGACCCTAATTTTTTCACATGCCACAGTAAACAGAGTACGAGGAAGCAGGATAGAAGCCACACAAAGGCTTGGCCACTCTGTTGTGGGAGTGGGAGAGGGTTAGACACCTTCGAAGTTAGAGGGAACACAGTCCCCAAACCACCCTCAGTTTTGATGATTCACTTGAAGGACTCACAGAACTCTCTGGAAGATGTTATTCCCATGGCTATGGTTCATTACAGGGAAAGGATGCAAATTAAAATCAGCCAAAGGGAGAAACACATAGGGCAGAGTCTAGGAAAATCTCCAAATGCGGAGCTTCCGGTAGTCCTCTCTTGTGGCATCAGGACAGGATTACGGTTCCTGGTGTCAGTGTGTGACAGGACTCGTGGAGTACTGCCAACCGGGGTGCTCACTCGAGCCTTGGTGTCCAGAATCTTCATTTGGGCCCCATCACACAAGCATGGTTGATTGCCCACCTGGCTGATTTCAGTCTCCAGCCCCTCCTGAGGCTGATACTAAGCAAAGCCCTTACTCTACATCACCTTGTTTCTATTCAACTAACCCACAGCCCTAGGCATATGAAGATACTCTATCAGGCATGACCTTTGACATTCCGAGGGTTTACAGATTACCTCCCATAAGCCGAGGTTAAATTCTTCACTATATAGGAGACGCTTAGGGGCTACTTTAGGGGTGACCTCCTCCCAGGTCTTCTTTCAGTTGCTCTCTGCTGCAAGGTCATTTACTTTGTTAGGAGTCAGAACCTATGACAGGATATAGTTGACCGGTTTCTCCTTCCTCAGTTCTAGTTACCTGGTTCTCCCTTCAAAGTTCTCTTCCTACTTCTCTGTCCACTTCTTCTTATGGTTTCCTGTAGAAATATTCTTTCTTAAGTTACAAAAGTAATACACGTACATTGTAGAAAATTAGAAAAAATAATGAGGAAGAACAAAAACCTTTGCTGTTAGCACTTTGGTTTGTGTCCTTCCATATTTCTTAATCTGGTTTTCTCTCTCCCCCTCTCTCCTCTGTACACATTCTTGATATCCTTCCCTTTTATCTTTGGGCTAGTGGTTAAAAGCTATGGCTGCTAACCAAAAGGTCAGCAGTTTGAATCCACCAGGGGCTCCTTGGAAACCCTATGGGGCAGTTCCTCAATTTTGTAAACATGTGTGTACTTTTTATCAGTTTATTTTTTTACACCTTTGTGTATCTCTAAACTGTGTTGTTCAGTTTTGCCTGATTTTGTACTTTAAGTAAGCGCACTATATGTTTTCTTACGTGACTTTTTTTCTTTTTCTCTTAGCATTATGCTTTGGAGGTTCAGTCATGTAGCTATAGTTTTTTTCACTTTAACTGTTATATCCTATTCCTTTGTTTATACTATAATGTTTACATAGAGTCGCTGTGAGTCAGAATTGAGCCGATAGCAAAGGGTTTTTTTTTTTGGCTTTGTTTTATCTTTAGGAATATATCATGGGCAGACTTTCAGATCAATAAACATAGTTCTACAAGGATTTTTTTTTTGCCTTTTAAACTTGTGCAATATGTCAACATAAGAGTGTCTAGTATACATGTACATTTAAATAAATTTTTTTTATTGTGATTTAGGTGAAAGTTTACAGAGCTTAGTTTCTCATTAAACAGTTAATACATAAGTTGTTTTGTGACATTGGTTGCCAACCCATGGCTTGTCAACACTCTCCACTTCTCCACCCCAGGTTCCATGTTCCCATTTGCCCAGTTTTCCTGTCCCTTCCTGCCTTCTCATCTTTGCTTTGGGGCTGGTGTGCCCATTAGTCTCCTGTATGTGATTGAACTGTGAAGCGCGCTCACGTGTGTTATTGTTGGCCCTGTAGACCTGTCTAATCTTTGGCTGGAGGGTGAACTTCAGGAGTGACTTCAGGGGTGAGTTAAAACGGTGTCCGGGGGCCATACTTTTGGGGTTTCTCCAGTCTGTCAGACCAGCAGGCCTGGTCTTTTTTTTTTTTTCTGAATTTGAGTTTTGTTCCTCATTTTTCTTCCCCTCCGCTGGGACTCTCTATTGTGATCCCTGTCAGAGCAGTCGGTGGTGGTAGCTGGGCACCATCTAGTTGTTCTGGGCTCAGTCTGGTGGCAGTTGTGGTCCATTAATCCCTTGGACTAATTTTTCCTTTGTGTCTTTGGTCTTCTTCATCCTCCTCTGCTCCAGCCAGGATGGAACCAGTCGATGTATCTTAGAGGCCACTTGCCAGCTTTTAAGACTCCAGCTGCTACTCACCTCAGTCAGATGTAGAACGTTTTCTTTATAGACTACGTTATGCCAGTTGAGCTAGATGTCCCCCAAGAGTATGCTCCCCAGCCCTCAGCCCAGTAGCTCAGTCTCTCAGGGCGTTTGGACGTGTCTGTGAAGCTTCTATGACTTTGCCCTGTCAAGTCGCGCTAACTAAGATATATTAAAGACCTAACACCATTCAGCTTAAGAAGAGAACTTTGCCAGGACCTCTGAAGCCCCCATGTGCTCCATCCTGAGTACACCTCGACTTTCCCTCTCAGACGTACTCTCCTCAGTTTTGTAAACGTGTGTACTTTCTATCAGATTATTATTTTTTAAACCTTTGTGTATCTCTAAACTATATTGTTTGGATTTGCCTGATTTTGTACTTTAAGTAAATGCGCTATATGTTTTTTTACATGACTTTTTTTCTTTTTCCCTTGGCATTATGTTTTGGAGGTTCAGTCATGTAGCTATAGTTTTTTTCACTTTAACTATTACATCCTATTCCTTTGATTATACTATAATGTTTATATTACTATTTACTCTTGGTAAATTTACTGTTGGCTGCAACAATGGGCTCAAACATAGCAACGATTGTGAGGATGGCACAGGACTAGGAAACAGTTCACTCTGTTTTATACAAGGCCACTATGAGTTGGAGCTGACTCGATAGCACCTCACAACACTGTTGGTAGATATGGGTTGTTTCCAGATTTTGCAACAACGAGCCATGCTATTTTGAACTTTCTGGTACATGTATATACCTGGGACTGGAACTGTTGGGTCACAGGATGTACATATTTTTAACTTTACCAGAAAAATACGTCATTTTTTCCAAAAGGACTGTGTAAGAGTTCTAATTGCCCCAATGCTTAGTGCTGTCCAATTATTTAATTTTTGTCAATCTGGAAGATCAATATAGTATATCATTGTAGTTTTAATTCATTTTTCCTTGCTACAATAAAGATAAGCAGGTTTTTTTTTGTTTGTTTACGGGCCACTATGTTTTCTCTTCTGTGAAATTCCCGTTTATGTCTTTAGCACGTTTTTCTGCTGTGATGTTTATATTTTTCTTGCTGATCCATAGGAGATCTTTTTATTCTAGACACTACTCCTTTATCAATTACATGTGTTACAGTTATCTTCCCAAGGTATGGCTTCTCTTTCAGTCTATAGTATCTGTGAATGTATTAAACAAACAAACAAACCCACTGCCATCAAGCCAATTCCGACTCACAGCAACCCTGTAAGACGGAGTAGAGCTGCCCCAGAGGGCTTCCAAGGCTGTACATCTTTACAGACTGCCACATCTCTTCCTGCAGAGTGGCTGGTGGGTGTGACAGCCAACCTTTTGGTTAGCTGCCAAGCGCTTAACACTGTACCTCTAGGACTCTTTATGGGTGAATAGAAGTTCATGATTTTAATGTGCTCCATTTATCTAGATTTTTTTTTCCCTCTTTATAGTTTGTGGGGCCCTGGTGGTGCAGTGGTTAAGAGCTTGACTGCTAACCAAAAGGTCAGCTTTTGAAATCTACCAGACTTTTCTTGGAAACCCTATGGGGCAGTTCTACTCTGTCCTATAGGGTCACTATGAGTCAGAATTGACTTGACAGCAACAGGGTTTTTTGTTTGTTTTATCGTTTGTAACTTTTGTATCTTGATTAGCCATCATTTCCTCTCTGATCTGTAATGCTAGCTCTCTTATAATACACACATTGGTGAATTTCTGGTCTCTCTATCCTGTTATATTGGTCTATTTTTTAGCTCCCTGTCAATACCATGTTGTCTTAATTGCTCCATTTTGACATCTCCTTATCCCTTGTAGCAAATAACCCCCAAATTTCGGAGGCTTATTAACTTTTTTTTTTCCTTACTCATAAAGATGTGGGCTAGTTGGGAGGTTGTGGGGGGGGGGGTGCTTTTTTCCACAGAATCAAACATCCAAGCTCTTTCATTTAGTGGCTTCACCACCACCAATTCTTGAGTTCTTCACTGGATCCTCTGCATCTGGCTGGCATTTGGGGAAGGAGGTAGAACATGGAGAACGGAGCGGGATTAGCGACCAGGCTTGAAAGTGGCATACATCTCTTCCACCCACTTTCCATTGGCAATATTCAATCCTGTGGCCTCATCTAATTGCAAACCAGGCTGGGAAACGCAGTCTAGCTGTGTGCCCATGGGAAAAGAAAATGGATTTGGTGAATACATAGGCTCTGCTATAATCTCACACCGGGACCAAAATAGGATATACCAAAACTGGACGCTTAAACTTACAAAAATTTTCCCTAATCATACTCTTCTTTCTCTATTTCTTATATATTTCATTCATTAAACAATTATCCATGGAGAGCCCACTAGACTTTTGTGATTGTTGTTGTTAAGTTGTTAGGCACCATTGAGGTGGTTCTGAGTCATCATGACCTTATATACAACAGAATGAAACACTGCCTGGTCCTGCACCATCCTCACGATCGTTATCATGCTGGAGCCTGTTGTTGTAGCCTCTGTGTCAATCCATCTTGATGAGGGTCTTCCAGTTTTTCGCTCACTCTCTACTTTACCACGCATGACGTCCTTCTCCAGGGACTGGTCCCTCCTGATAACATGTACAAAGTATGTGAGACCAAGTCTCACCAACCTTGCTTCTAAGGAGCATTCTGGCTGTCCTTCTTCCAAGACAGATTTGTTCGTCCTTCTGGCAGTCCATGGTATATTAAACATTCTTTGCAAACACCATAGTTCAAAGACATCGGTTCTTCTTCAGTCTTCCTTATTCATTGTCCAGCTTTTGTTGTAGACAGCCTCTAAGACAGCTCACAATGATCTCCGTCTCTTAGTATTCCTTCCTCGTGTAATTCCCTCCACTTGAGTCTGTACTGAACTTCACTGAATAAGATAGGACGGAATAGGTGGATATCAGTTCAAAGATTAGGTTATAAAAAACTAGAGATTCCATCTTGGGTGCTCTGTGACTCCTCCTCTCTGTCTTTTGCATTACCAGCTGCTGTGTCATGAAAACATTCAGGCTCCATTGGAGAGTTTCACATGGCAAGGGACTGAGGCCTGCCTGCAAAAACATGAGTACATGTGGAAGTAGATCTGCTGAGGTCTGTTAGCAGTCTTATGATCAAGCTTGGAAGTGTATTCTCCAGCCCTTCTTGAACTTTGAGATGACTGACAGCTGGACTGCAATTTCAAGTCAGAGACACCCAGTTAAGTCATGCCCAGATTCCTGGCCCACAGAAATAACAAGAAAATAAATATTTGTTGTTTTAAGCTGCAAATTTTGGAGTCATTTGTTATGTAACAATAAATATCCAAAACAACTTTGTACAAATTACTGGGGACAAAAGAGTTAACAAAGCACATATTGGTTAAATGCATCACTGCCCATACTCTACTCCCTATCCTGAAATCTTAGGATCATCTTTGATTCCTACCTTTGAAAAAATGGGTGCCCTGTGGAATTACAAAACTTGTAGTCCAGACTGACTCCCATATCTCTAACTTCCATATTTGGAGGTTGTTGTTCTTAGGTGTCATCGAGTCGGTTCAGACTAGTAGTGACCCTATGTACAACAGAAAGAAACACTTCCTGGTCCTGCACCATCCTCACAATCTTTGCTATGTTTGTGTCCATTGCTGCAGCCATTGCATTAATCCATCTCATTGAGGGTCTTCTACTCAATGGCCCTCTACTTTACCAAGCATAATGTCCTTCTCCAGGGACTGATCCTTCCTGATAACATGTCCAAAATAAGTGAGATGTAGTCTCGCCATCCTTGCTCCTAAGGAGCATTCTGGTTGTACTTCTTCCAAGGCAGATTTGTTCATTCTTCTGGCAGTCCATGGTATATTCAATATTCTTCACCAACACCACAATTCGAAGGCGTCAATTCTTCTTTAGCCTTCCTTATTCATATGAAGCAATTGAATCTGGAGGTAGCCTACCATTATTCCCTATCTTATCTTCATACATTTCCTTTTACTTCCCTCTTCTTCTTATCCCGCATTTGTGGAAGTCTCTAATTACTCCAAAGATGGTTTTTTTTTTTTTTATTAAACAATTATATATACTGAATAATTTGTACAGCAATACAGTGCCATAAACTTCTGGATGGCAGAGCGGGGAGATCCCCCAAGTATGGCAGTAGCATAGACTGCATTGAAAAACCAAACAAACCTAGTGCCGTCGAGTCCTTTCCGACTCATACTAACCCTATAGAATAGACCGCATTACTGACTCTTAAGTCTGCAGAGCTCATAAGCAACACCGGAGAACAATCTCTGGAGATTGTAAAAATGCAACTTGTCTATCGATCAGCCACCCTGTAGGATGAATCACTTTGGCTAGTTATGACTTCAGGGAAAACTCTGCCTTTCTCTTTTGTATGTTATGGAAAGGTGTTAGTGGTATTTTTAACACTTTGAAAAATGTGATTCTATTATTCAGTAAATAAGGAGTGAGGAAATACAAGAATGAGCAAAGGGTGTTTTTGAGATTAATTTATAAATTGTGCCCCCCGCCCAAGATATGTTGAAGTCCTAACCCCAGGGATCTGTGAATGCAATCTTGTTTGAAAACGGGGTCTTTGAAGATGTTACCAGTTAACATGAGACCATACCAGAGTAGGGTAGGTGTTAATCCCATCTGAGTGGTTTCTTGTAAAAGAGGACAACAGACGCAGAGAGGGGTAGACGGAATGTGTGGAGATAGACACAAGCTGAAGAGTGCCAAGGATTGCTGAGAACCACCAGGATGTAGGAGAGAAGCATGAAACAACTTCTCTCTCAAAGCCCTCAGATAGAATCAACATGGCTTATACTCTTATTTGAATTTCTGGCCTCCAGAACTGTGAGACAATAAGTTTCTCTCTTTTAAAGTCGTCCATTTTGTGGTATTTTGTTATGGAAGCCCTAAGAAACTGAGACAATTAATTCTAGCAACAGGAAAGTACTGGTCTTATGACGTGAGTTATGAAGTGTTCCCTCCCATTCAACTTTCTGAGCGTTTATGTAGGCTTGTTATTATTTCTTCCTTAAATATTTGATAGAATTCATTTGTAAAGCCAACTAGGCTTGGAGTGTTCTTTGTAGGAAGGTTTTTAACTACAAAGCCAATTTCCTTAATTGATATGTTGTTGTTTTGGGCCATTGAGTTGATTCCAACTCATGGTGGCACCACGTCATACAGAGTAGAACTCCTCCATAGGATTTTCTTGGCTGTAATCTTTACTGAAGCAGATCACCAGGGCTTTTCTTCCATTGTGCTGCTGGGTGGGTTCGAACCACCAACCTTTTGGTTAACAGCTGAGTGCAAACCGTTTGTGCACCCAGGAACTCATTAACCGATATAGGTTTATTTATATTTTATTTTTCTTCTTGAGGAAATTATGGTAATAGGTTCCCTTCAAGGAATTTTTCATTCCATCTAAATTGTCAAATTGATCAGTATAAAGTTTTTCTCAGTATCTGTAAGATTTAGTGATGTCCTCTACTTCACTCTTGCTATTGCTAGTATGTGTATTCTTTATTTTCTTATGGCCAATGGGTGCTGCTGGCTGCTGTACACTGCAGCACCTGGGCACTGGAGAAGAGGCAAGAGTCTGTACAGGGAAAACTGCCCATGCTTCATGAGCTTGGTGCTTGGGAAGCTCCGTGCACTACAAGTGCAGCAGAAACAGAAAGCAAAACTCTTTCCTCTTGTAAAGTTTCCCAAGTGCCTTTGACTAATAAAGCTAAACATTAAGCCATTGTATAAAGGAAAAATATTACAGGGCCCAGATTCATTTTCACAGAGCAGACAAAAAGGGTGAATTTGAAGCTGAGAAGAAATACATCAATAACCAGCACAGGGTGGTTTGTAACACTACAAAAGTTAACTGATGGAGATATTAATTAGACATTTTGTTTTATTTTCCATGTCTCTTTCACTTTTTCTCTCTGTTTTATCTCTCTGTATTTCAGTCTGAGAAATTTCTTCAAGATCTAATTATTTCCTCAGCTCTGTTCAATGCATTGTTTAGCATATGCATTAAATTTTAAATTGGAACAATGATATTTTTTCATTTTTAGAGGAGCTACTTGGATCTTGTCACATAGTAGTATTTTCTTAAACAATAATTTATGTTCCTTTTTAACATAATTTTGAAAAGTCTTATTTTATAAACTCCAATTATTCTATTATCATCTCAAGCTTTTGCTAATCCTCTTTTGTGTGTGTGTGTGGTGAGTTTTTTCCTTTTATGGTTTGTAATTTTTGTTTGTGAGTTTCTTTCTTTCTTTTTCTGAGAAAGTCGTGTTTACTCTGGGTTAAGGATATATCCTTAGAGAGTAGTTTATATTTTCTTCCACTAGGAACTCAGAGAGTTCACCAGTCTGGGACTGGTTAACACTAAATTTTCATCTTAGAGTTGCTACACAATGAAGGTATTATAAATTTCAACTCCACACCCTTGCATGGTCCAGGTTTGGAACTATAATATTTCATGAGAGATGTTTTTTCTCCCCAGGACCCTGTGCAGAGTATACATCATTGTTGCTTTCTTGGGAAACTAGCAAGAGTTTTCTAGTTCTATTTCCATTGAGAAGGCAGCTCTTCCAGGGTCTTAGTTTATTTAGGGATCACAGTTCCATCTCCTTATCTTGTGTGGGCCTAAGACTACATCTCTTCCTCTTGTCTGGGTATTGAAATCCCAGCCCCTAGCATTTAGGACCTATACTTTATATCCTGCCCTCATCCCAATATATGAGTTACAAGCTTGCTACTCATGCTGGCATTAAGTTCCTTCCTTCTTTTTTTTCTGGAACCTGGAGCACTCGAACTCAGATATGCATTTTAAGTTATCTTGTTATATTTTAGCTAGTGTTTCTATGTGCTTGTGGTGAGTTGTGGCTAGGAGGGAGTGGGGGTCTGCATTTGCTCGGTCTGCCATGTGTCTGGAACCTGAACTTTAGTTCATCGTTCATTCTAGAATTTATAGGCAAAGATTTTAAGCAGGTGAATTATTATGATCAAGTTTATTTTATGACAATAACATGGATAAATCAAAGAATGAATTTTAGACAAAAGTGATTCATGAAGGGATGATCAATTAGAATGTGATTGCAATAGCCCAGGTTTAATGATGATGAGGTAGTGAAGGGTCTCCCATCTCCCTACCCAATGCATGGAGAGCCCTTATCCTTTAACTTGGAAGGGAAAACTGTGCACTAAGATGGTCAAGGGAAGCTTCAAGGAGGAGGTGACTACTGCTCCCAAATCTGAAGGATGAAGAGGAATTATTAGATGATTAGAAGAGGAAAGAGTCTTCTTTTGGGATAGAAAAGCACAGCATGAGGCCAAGAAAGGAAAGTGGTAGGAATGCATGTGGCGTATTAAAGGACTAGGGAGTAGGGCAGCCTGACCAAAACGGAGGGGTCAAGCATGGCGGCAGTAGAAGACGGTTGGAATAACCAATGGGAACCACACTGGGGACAATGCTTAATCCCCTGTAGATATTCTCATTGTTGGTGATTATTAATAGCATTTTTGCAAACACTGTGCTGGGATTTGCCAGTGCATAAGGATCCAAAGAAGATATTTTGTTGAGATTGACATATGAAGGATATTGGGTCCAAAAACTGTAGTTGTTCCAATTTCCAAATCATCCAGATGCTCCGTTGCCGTGTTATTCTGCGTTTATATTCCAGAAAGGAAATAAATGTTTGGCAATTCATTTAAATCATCCAGTTCTGACTACATCCAAACAAACAGAATGTTTGGTTTGGTTGCTACCAGCTGCCGGTTTTTACTCGACTTTAAGACTATTTGGTAAGAAGCAGGACACGGGTGTTTGCTTTATATTTTAGAAAAATGAGATTCTTTTTAGAGTTGTGTACCATGTGGGTATTTAAAGAGAGGCTTTAGGATGTTTTCTTTATTTTTTTATCTCCTAAATGTTGCACAGCCAGATTTACACCCGTGGAGTAATGTTTCACAAATGTGCATCTCTCCACAATTATCAAATAGTTTGGAGAGTCTGAGTAAACTGTTACATCTGTTGAAGATAAGTGACTCAGTAACCTTTGGCATATGCAGAAACGGAGGAAGAAATAAAGGAGACAATAAAACTGAGCGGATGGATTTACCATACAGAGAAGAAAAACAAGCCAAGGAAAAGAGATGCCTTTTTATTTTTCTTTTTAAAATGATGAATAGTTATGGAGCAGCTCAGGTCAAGGCTAACGCTATTTTGGCTGTTTCTCCTTCTTGTTAGTAGTCTGATGAAAGGGAAGAAATACTTCTATTCATTTTCTTGTATGTGGAGTTTTAATAACATGTTCAAATAACAGCTTTCAACTCACAGGCTACCAGTGGGGAGGGTACCTATGACTGTGGCAGGCGTTTACCTCACTACCAGGCTGGCAGCCAGGAGAAATTGGTGCGTGGGCTGAACTATAAAACAGGGGCCTTTGCTTACACGTCTTGTGTTTTCAACACCTGACAAGTGCAGACACTCAATAAAGCTTTGCTGAATGATTGCGCCTCTGTGTGAATGAATACATGAAATGATAGAGTTGTTTTTGTTCCTTCTGTGGGTAGCTGCCATTGAGTTGGCTCCTGTTATGGATTGAACTGTGTCCCCCAAAAATATGTATATCAATTTGGCTATGCCACGATTCCCAAAATTGTGTGATTCTCCACCATTTTGTCCTCTGATGTGATTTTCCCATGTGTTGCAAATCCTCTCTCTGTGATGTTAGTGAGATGGGATTAGTGGCAGTTTTGTTAATGAGGCTGGACTCAATCTACAATATTAGATTGTGTTTAAGCCAATCTCTTCTGAGATATAAAAGACAGAAGCAAGCAGAAGGACAGGGGGACTTCATACCACCAAGAAAGTAGTGCCAGAAGAAGAGTGTGCCCTTTGGACCTGGGGTCCCTGCCCTGAGAACCTCCTAGTCCAGGGGAAGATTGATGACAAGGAACCTTCCTCCAGAGCCGACAGAGACAGAAAGGTTTCCCCTGGAGCTGACACCTCGAATTTGGACTCCTAGCCTACTAAACTGTGAAAGGATAAACTTCTGTTTGTTGACGCCATCCACTTGTGGTATTTCTGTTATGGCCGTGCTAGGTAACTAAGATAGCCCCAACTCGTGCGGCCTCGTGAACAATAGACCCTAATGCTGCCTGTGCCATCCACAAGTTTGGTTGTGGATTGGATCCTTGTGATCTATAGAATTATCACTGATTGATTTTTGAAAGTAGATCACCAGGCTTTTCTTCCTAGTCCATCTAAGCCTGGAAGCTCCATGAAATCTGTTCAGAATCAGAGCAATATGCAAGCCTCCACTGACAGACGGGCGGTACATTGGCTGGTAGGGTAACATAAGCATATTTTTAGATAATAACCCTATTTAAATAATATCTAAATAATGTATTATTTAGGTATTATAGTCAACGGGGGCTATAAAAAAAAAAAACAGGCAAAATGAATCTAAGTTTTACCCAGAAAGACACTTACCAAAAAGTAGAGTAAATCTAAGCTTTATTTTACTTTCTTGGATGGGAAAAATAGATTTATTTAAAATTCTGCAGTTTGGAACTTTCTGTTTCATGCACTCTGTCTGCATTTATGGTGGGATACAGTGTACCCTAGCAGGTCTATCTGCAATATTCTCACCAAACATTAGCAAATCATGTCAAGGGTTCTGTGTGTCTGCAAGCTGGAGCAGGTATCAGCTGTTTCCACACTTGGGAACCCATGTGGAGACAGACAAGCAAGGCTTAGACAGCAGAGCGCTGTGTTGTATTTTAGAAAGTCAACTCTGGAGGCAGGTTGAGGATGGTTTGTTGTTGTTATTTTTAGGTGCCATCTAATCAGTTCCAACTCATGGCAACCCTATGTACAACAGAATGAAACACTGCCCAGTCCTGCACCATCCTCACTGTTGTTGCTATGCTTGAGCCCATTGTTGCAGTCACTGTGTCAATCTGTCTTATTGAGGGTCTTCCTCTTTTTTGCTGGCCATCTATTTTACCAAGCATGATGTCCTTTTCCAGGGACTGATCCCTCCTGATAACATGTCCAAAGTATGTGAGGCATAGTCTTGCCATCCTTGTTTCTAAGGAGCATTCTGGTTGTACTTCTTCCAAGACAGATTTGTTCATTCTTTAGGTAGTCCATGGTATATGAGTGGTTTAGAGAGGGAAATATGGTAGAAAAGACCAGAGAGGAGGTTCAGGTAATAATTCAGGCAAGAGGCGATGAGAACTGTGGTCAGGATGGTGGCCATAGGGGTAGAGAAGAGGGACATTTGGGGTGATATGACTTGTGACTGACCGTATGTAGAGAAGTCAGGAATGAAGCCCAGGTTCCTGGCTTGGGTATTGGGTAGGTTGCGATGAAGTCTCCTGTCTTAGGCTGGGTTCTCTAGAGAAGCAAAACCAGTAAGGCATATAAATATATGTATACAGAGGTTTAAATCAAAGAAACAGCTCATGCGATTGTAGAGGCTGGAACATACCAAGTCCATGGATTAGGATAGAGGCTCCTCCCAATTCACGTAGCTGAAAGGGCTGGTGAACCCAAGATCAGCAGGTCAGAAGGCAGGGCTCTTGCTCACAGGTTGTGAATATCCATGAATCCCAAGATCAACAAGTAAGACTGCAAGGCTTGTCCTGATTCACGTAGCTGCAAGGGCTGGCGAATCCGAGATCAGCAGGCAGGAGAGCAATGCTCTGCTCACAGGCTGTGAAGATGGACAAATACCAAGATCAGCAGATAAGCTGATAGCTCAAGTCCCAAGAACTGGAGGTCAGACCAACAGGAGGCAGCCACAGGATCTAAGCAAAAAGCCAGAATGTCTGCTTATATTGGGATGCAGGTCACACCCCCAAGAAAACTCCTTTTTGACTGATTGCCTACTCATTGCAGATCCCATCATGGGAGTGATCACATGTAAACACTGAGAATCATGGCCCAGCCAAGTCAACACACAATCTCACATCACCCAACACAGAAAAGCCAGAACATGGAAGGTGTTGGGGCAGAGGAGCTCTGGGACCGACGAATACAGTCACAAAGCTAGGCTAATATGACTCACAGTCCCTAAATCTCACTGGGCATTTGCTGCTGAACTTAAAATTCCTTTGAAGGAAAAAATAATTTTTTGGTTATTTATACTATATGTCAAATATTTATCTTTTTTTTTTTAGACTGTGCAGCAGCTAGTTCCCCTTCCTACTTCTGGGGTATCCTACTCTCTGAATAGAATTGATGGGGCACAGAGCACTGCTTCTTACCCTAGGAGCGCGGGGTGGGATCCCCAGTCTCCCTCCCAACCCTGGGCTCTGTCACTTGGATACTTTCGCCAGGACCCTGGATCTGATAGAGGAAGGCACAAACGAAGGGAAGACGCACTCCCAGAAGTTTCAGCAGAGCTAATGGGCAACAGTGTACACTTTCATGAGAACACTTTGAATGGGAATTGTAAGAAGTGGTTTGACCCCACCATAAATAGGATCAGCATATTGTTGTTGTTAATTGCCTTAGAGTCAATTCTGATTTATAGTGACCCCACGTGTGCAGAATATAACTGCTCTGAAGGGTGTTTAAGGAAGCAGATAGCTTACTGTTTTCCGAGGCACCTTTCCACTAGTAGCCAAGTGCTTAACGGTTTGTGCCACCCAGGGTCTGCACAAGATCAGGACATGAGAACCACGAAGGAGCTGCTTTGGTTGCTGTCACCCCAGGCAAGTCCTCCAGCCTTCTGCTGGTTCTGAGAATTCCGGCGTTCTCCCCACATTCTTCCCCAGGTATTTTGCATGATGTTTTCAGGAAGGTGTATTATAGTATACTTTTTGAGCTTGGCAGATTTGACTAGCTGTATTACTTTTACATATGAATGCCAAGCTGGCATGCTTAGTGAAGTGTTCTCAAACAATTAATAAGAACGCTGGTGGAAGTGAGTCAGAGCCTCTCCCTCGCTTCTTCCGACCATCCATTTCTGAGCTGGTCCAGAGCCCTGGGATGGTTCACAGGGTAATTTTCAACCCAACCTCATTCACCCAGCAGTTAGTGGAAATTCCCCCACCTTCTGGGATATGGTTTCTCCCCTCTACTCTGCAACAGTATCGCAAGTGTGCATATTGGGGTGTATATTCAAATTCACAGAAGGCCCTTCATAGAGGGTCCCCCAAGCAAGCAGAGGGTCTGCCGTGACATTGACCCCAAAACACCAGTACTGTCAGTCAGCTCTTGTTAATTTCCTAGCCCTGTTTTCAATGGTTATTTTAGGTTTTCTTGATCTATATTAGTCAAGTTTCTTTGGTTTCAAGTAACTGAAACTAAGTTAAATTAGCTTATAAAACAACAACAAAAGGAACTGTCATGTAAGAATACAGGAAAGTTTCATGGAACCCAGGGGTAAAAATGTAACTGGGTCTCAAAAAGGAAGTGGAAAGTTCTTAGGACTCTCTGTTTCTTATTTCTGTTTTGCTCTGGGGTTCCTGATAAAGACTGATAAAAAGACTGAAATAAACTGGTAAACCAGTTGCCATCAAGTTGACCCTGGCTTATGGCAACCTCGTGCATGACAGAGTAGAATGGTGTGCAATAGGACTTTCAATGGCTGATTTTTCCAAGGTAGATTGCCAGGCCTTTCTTTTGAGGTGCCTCTGGGTGAACTTGAACCTCCAACCTTTCAGTTAGCAGTCAAGTTCTTTAACCATTTGCACCACCCAGGGACTCCTATTAATAGAAGTAGCTGACACTTATTGAGTACTTGGTCTATGCCACAAGAGCCCTCTGAGAAAGGTATTATTATAATTTTCATTATACATACAAGTAAACTGAGGCACAGAGAAATCACATTATTCCACTGTCAACCTATAGGGGGCTGCAAGCCCAGAATATGGACCTCAGCAACCTTTTTCCAGAGCCAATACCTCCAGCTTCCACAACCCTGTCTCAGGTGGGTCCAGATGGATGCCATCCTAGACTCACCACCTCTACGGCAGCCAGCATCTGTCTGAACACCTTTAGTGATGGTAGGAGGGGAGGAGAAGATGATGATTCTATTTGGGGAAGACTTAACTGAGAGCAGATTATTCCCTCTATCGAGCTAAAATCTGCCTCTCTGAAAATTTCCCCACTGACCAAATTTCTGTCCTCTGGGGCTAACCTGGCCAGCCTATACCTCAGTCTGCCAGATTGACCTTTAGGCATTTGAGGACCAATGGTTGAGGCTGCTTGAAACTTGACATCATCGATTCTCTCAGCTGTCCCTCAGGTTTTTCAACAGGAGGCCCCAGCATCTTTGTTCCTCTCTTCACAGTGCCCCTCAGATCGTCCTAGCCACCTGTCTTAGTTCCCTAGTACTGCTGCAACAGAAATACCACAACTGGGTGGCTTCAAAGAACACAAATGTATTTTCTCACAGTTCTAGAGGCTAAAAGTCCAAATCAGGGTCTTGGCCAGGTTGATTTCCTCTGAGACTCTTTACCAGTGTCCAGCGTCTGCTGGCGATCCTTGGTGTTCCTTGAAAGACAGGGGAACTGTCTTCCTCTCTATTTCCAGTAGCTCAAGCATTCCTTGGCTTGAAGCTGCAGTGTCACATGGTATCCTTCCTCAGTCTCTCTGTATCTGTTCTCCTGTGTAAGGACAGCACTCAGATGGGGTTAGGATCCACCCTACACGGGCATGTCCTCATTAACATGACAAAAGAACCCCCTCTTTCTAAACAGGATCACATCCACAGGTACAAGGGTCAGGAATTGAATCCGTATTTACGGGGGACACAATTCAATCCATATGACAATTAGTTATTTATATTAGAGCACAGGTTCTTGTCCTTATCAGACCCAAGACCTACCCCCTTCTCATGACAAATATTGTATAATGTTCCCTCTGCTATCCAGCAAAAAAATTCACACATACAACCATCTACCTACACACGTAATTTAAAAACAATGTAATGTCCTTGTTATATTAGGAATGAAAGGAAAATAATTTATGATGAAATAACACATTAATGCTCAGTCATAACTATACTAGCAGACATAATGAAATGAATGTGTGCACCTGTTTATAATAAATGTCTGTATTCAAAAGAAGTGAGAAGATCAGAAACCCCGCTATAGAAAAAGTATAGAAAATGAAAGAGTAAATGTATGAGTAGGCATTAGGATTAAAAAAAAAGAAAAAGAAAAAACTATATGAAGAAAGAGGAAAATAACCTTATTTGAAGTCATGACCCATGCCCAAAACAAATTATAGACTGTGGAAATTGAGGACTCATGACATTGTCACATTGATAAATGTAGTGTCAAAACAATTTCCTGCCATTTCACGCAGGATGGTATAGTGACCAAGCACTGCCAAAAACATATCCCCTGTATTAAAATCCTTAAATTCGCACTCCAGTAACTAAGCTTTGGAGATCGTGAGCTTTGATAAGCAATGGGGCAGGGGGAATGAATTTCAAGACCTCACGACCTTGCTGCTTTTAAAGGTTGCTGTTGCTGTTACCCACTGTCAAGTCAACTACAACTCACTGCAACTTTACACACAGCAGAACGAAATGTTCCTTGTTCGGTGTTTTGCCAGCTTCATGATCATTGGTATGTTTGAGTCCATTGTGGCTATCGTATCAATTTATCTCATTGAGGGTTTCACTCCTTGAGGGTTTCAGTCATTTTCACTGACCCTCTACTTTGGCAGGTATGATGTCCTTTTCTAGCGATTGGTCTTTCCTGATGACGCGTCCAAAGTCAGCAAGTCGAAGTCTTGCCTTTCTTGCTTCTAAGGAGCATTCTGGTTGCATTTCTTCTACGATTGATTTGTTCATTCTTTTGGCAGTCCATGGTATATTCCATATTCTTGGCTAACACCACAGTTTGAATGCATCAATTCTTCCATCTTACAGGCCAGTTATTTTATAGACATCCTTCCAGTTGGCTTTGCCTGGTGTTTCCTCATGATTAAATTCTGGTTATGGTCTTTGGCAGGAACATGACAGAAATCTTGGTGGATTCATCATTACACCTTCTCAGGTGGTACACGATGCCAGTTTGTCTTACAACAGGTGTTATTAACTTTGACCATGTGATTAAAATGTGGTAATTTTTCTTTTTATAATTGATTTGAATTGTGTGAGAAGGTACTTTGGAGACTAAAAATATCCCAGTCCTCATCAAACTTTCACCTACCAGTTGTAGCATCCATTGAAGTTTGTTGGCTGAATTTACAATCGCTATATTGTCAAATTTTTTTTTTATGTCATGAAGTAGTGATTTTCTAATTGTTATCCCTAGTACACTTATTAGTTGGCATTTTACTGTAAAGAAAAGCTTTCTTTTTTCCCCATTTACTTATTCTTTCATTTCATTGTATCAGTTATGTTGTTGTTGTGTACCATCGAGGCAGTTCCAACTCATAGCCACCCCATGTGACAGACTAGAAGTGTGCCATAGGGTTTTCTTGCCTGTAATCTTTACAGGAGCAGATTGCCAGGTCTTTCTCCTACAGAGTTGCTGGGTGAGTTCGAACCATCAACCTTTCAATTAACAGCTGAGCACTTAACTGTTGCACCACCAGGGCTTACGATCCCTATTTTATTTAGTGGGCTATAATCTCTTACCATAATTACTTATTTTGATGCTTACACAATCCCAGATTTATCCAGTATGCAGCCCATCAAGCTGTTTTCTGTGTCCTCTTAACATGTCCTATCATTTCTTGGGAAACCTTGGTGGTGTAGTGGTTAAGAGCTACGGCTGCTAACCAAAAGGGCAGCAGTTCAAATCTATCAGGAAACCTTATGGGGCAGTTCTACTCTGTCCTATAGGGTTGCTATTAGTCGGAACTGGCTTGATAGTAACGGGTTTGGCTTGGTTTTACCATTTATTGGGCCCTTCCCTACTTTTTGGCACAACAGAATGTTCTAGATGCATCTTGTATTTTTCTGCCTCAGCCCCAGAATCAGGCATTTCTCCAGGATCCCTGGTTCCTTTTTGCAGAGAATGATATTTAGAAACAAAGATCTAGACTAGGTGTACACATTGTTATTGGGGTATCACTGCTCTCAGGCACAGTCTTACCCCATAAAACAGAGCTAGAAAACACGTGCACACAGACACACACACGCACACATCCAACATTTAGTTCTTATCTTTGTGTATTAAAAACCATGAGTTTCTACCCATACTTCCAGTTTCAGTCTAACACCACACGATTCATTCTGGTGTTTTTTTCTCTTCTATATTTCTAACTTCCTTCTCTGACAGTGAGAAACCTAGTTCCTGTTTTTCTCAATATGTTTACACATTGGATCGATGCCCCTGTAAGTAACTGGCCTGCAGTCATTGCTGCCATCCCCCTTCCAGATGCCTTCCTACTCCTGCTTAAGCTCCAACGCCCTGTGCCAGGCGCCCAGATATGGGCAGCTATCTTGCTTGTTCCCCACTCAATGGCTTGTGAACTAAATGATTCAGGAAAGAAGGAAGGCCAGCAGATAGGTGGGCAGGAAGCTTCCTAGCAATTCCATTTTTATGTTATTTTAAAATTATTTAACTTCAATTAGAAATTATTTGTGTGTTACACATATATAGAGTACATTCTGTGTGCCAGGTACTGTGTATACTTTTTGTGCATTGCCTCATTTGATCCTTGCAGCTGTTCTCTGAGGTAAGTCATATTATTTTATTCATTTTTTATTAGCGACCATATAAGACAGAGTAGAGCTGTCTCACAGGGTTTCTAAGGCTGTCATCTTTTTATATATTTTTTAAATTTTTTGTGTTGTACTTTAAATGAAGGTTTACAGAGCAAACTAGCTTCTCATTAAACAAGTAATACACATATTGTTTTGTGACATTTGTCGCCAATGCTACCACATGTCAACACTCTCTTCTTCTTGACCTTGGGTTTCCCGTTACCAGCTTTCCTGTCCCCCTCCTGCCTTCTCGTCCTCGTCCCTGGGTTGGTGGGCCTGTTTAGTTTGGTTTTGTTTTATGGGCCTGTCTAATCTTTGGCTGAAGGGGGAATCTCAGGAGTGACTTCATTACTTAGCTAAAAGGGTGTCCAGGGGCCATACTCTCAGGGTTTCTCCAGTCTGTCAGGCCAGCAAGTCTGGTCTTTTTTTGTGAGTTAGAATTTTGTTCTACATTTTTCCCCAGCTCTGTCTGGGATCCTCTATTATGATCCCTATCAGAGCAGTCAGTGGTGGTGGCCAGGCACCACCTAGTTGTACTGGATTCGGCCTGGTGAAGCTAGAGTAGCTGTGGTCCATTAGTCCTTTGGACTAATCTTTCCCTTGTGTCTTTGGTTTTCTTCATTCTTCCTTGCCCCAGACAGAGTGGGACCAGTGGAGTATCTTAGACAATGGCTCACAAGCTTTTAAGACCCCAGACACTACTCATCAAAGTAGAATGTATAACATTTTCTTTATAAATTATGTTACGACAATTGAGCTAGATATTCCCCGAGACCACGGTCCCCACACCAAGGCTGTGATCTTTATGGAAGCAGACTGCCACATAGTTCTTCCATGGAGTGGCTGGTGAGTTCGAACTGCCAATCTTTTGGTTAGCAGCTGAGCGCTTAATCACTGTGCTACCAGGATGCCTTATGTGTTAATTCATATAACATAAAATTTACCATTTTAGTCATTTTAAGTGTATAATTTAATGGCATTAGTTACATTCGTGTCGTGTAACCAACACCGCTATCCATTTCCAAAACTTTTTCATCACCTCAAACAGAAACTCAGAACCCTGTCAGCAATAACTCCCCACTCCCTGCTCCCCCAAGTCTCTGGTGACCTAGTGTCAACATTCTGTCTTTATGAATTTGCCTATTCCAGACACCTCATATAAGTGGGATCATACAACAGTTGTCGTTTTGTGTCTGATTTTACTCAGCATAATGTTTTCAAGCTTCATCCTTGCTGTAGCATGTATCAGGACTTCATTTGTCTTTATGGGTGTATACTAATCCATTGCATATGAAGACCCACACTCCATTCATCTGCTGATGGGCACTTGGGTTGTTTCCACCTTATTTTATTAATTTTACAAAGTAGGCAACCGGGGTTTAGTGAAGTTACACAGTAAGTGGTGATCTAGGACTGGAACCTGATGTGTCTCACTCCAAAGGTCATCTGGATATTAGTTTAAAAAAAAAAAAATTAAGTATTCTCTGATGTACTTCTGATTTACAACATCTTCTGGGTATATAGCACCTATGTGTCAGGAAACAGATTTTTGTCTCTGTTCTTCAAGTTTATATTTTCTATTCTAGTGAGCAATAAAAAGGCAGAGCTTGGTATTGTCTCAGTTAACAGAACTCCTTTGTGGAGTGCAGCCATTTAATAAAGTCTTTGAACTATGATCAATGCCTAGAATAGGGCCTGCACATGGTAGGTACCCAATAAATAATGTTGCATGGATGAACGAAGGATCACTGTATCTACGAAGCATGAGATAAGAATGAAGTAGACACGGTGCTCACCAGAACGTGGTTATTTTCCTTCCTTGACGTAAAGGAAGCCACACTTCCTTGCCCCCTTGTAGTCAGGTGGGATCACGTGACCAGCTCTGACCCAAGGAATGTGAGCAGGACTGGCTGAAGAGTGAGGGTAGAAAAGCCCCTGCTGTATATTCTGGTCTTTCGTGCCCTGCTGAGACTACCAAAATGGTTACAAGTTCCAGCTGGCATAGCTACAAGACAGGGAAGGCCCTGGCAGCCTAGCTCACCATCCAACCCACCTCCCCCTGTCCCCCCACCACCTTGAGGGCCTACAGTGAACTTCTCGTGGGTAAGAAGTGAAACTTTGAAGCCACTGAGATTTTGAGGTTCACTTGTTTCTGCAGCATAACTTAGCCTATCCTGACTCATATCAATGTAATTTCTTTCTTCTCTAGTTTCATAGATTCAATTTAAATTGAAAACATTATGTTCCCTATTAATAGTCCAAACACAATTTAGTTTACAATATAAGCAAATGCCATTGTGAGATTTATACTAGAAATAACAATGAAAGGTCCAATTTAAAAACTGACAATTGACTTGAGTAGACATTTCTCTAAATCGGATGTGAGAAAGGCTCAGAGGTACGTGAAAAGCTGCTCAAAATCATTGGTCATTAAGGAAAAAGAAATGAAAACCACCATGAGACACCCCTTTACAGCCATTGGGATGGCTATGAAACAAACAAACAAACAAACTCCCAAAAAGAAAATAACAATGCTGGTGAGGGTGTGGAGGAATAGGAACCCTCGTACATTACTGTACAAGGGGCAGCCACTGTGGAAAACACTAGGAAACAGTTTGGCAGTTCCTCAAAAGTTTAAACATAGAATTACCTTTGTTGTTGTTAGTTGTTGACAAGTTGGCTCTGTGTGAAATGGAGCCCATCCTCACAATAGTTTGCATTGTCGCAGCCACCGTGTTGATTCATTTCATGGAGGGGTTCCCTCTTTGTCTATGACCCTCTGCATGACCAGGCAGAACTACCATATGATCCAGCAATTCCTTTCCTAGGTACATATCCAAGAGAAATGAAAACATATGTTCACACAGAAACTTATACACGAATGTTTACAGCAGCACTATTCTTAATGGCCAAATGATGTAAACAACTCAAATATTCTTTAATAGGTGAATGGATAAACAAATTGTGGTATGTATATACAATGGGATATCATTCAGCCATAAAAATGAATGAAGTGCTGATACATGCTACAGCTTGGATGAACCTCAAAAATGTTAGCTAAGTGGAAGAAGACAGGCACAAAAGGTCTCATGCTCTATGATTCCATTGATATGAAGTATCCGGAATAGGTAAATCCATAGAGACAGAATGCAGACTAATGGTCGCCAGGGAGAGGGTGGAGGGGAGTAGTGGGAGTGATTACTTAAGTGCAGGGTGGTCTAAATAATGAAAAAGTTTTGAAGTTAGAGCAAGGCAAGGGTTGCACAACTTTTAAATCCACTAAATGCCATTGAATATTACTCTTTAAAATGGTTGATTGTATGTTCCGTGAATTTAACCTCAATAATAAAAACAAGAAACAGTACTATGAGAATATTCATAGAGAAAGGAAGTCACTCCCAAGACTGTTAACAGGTAAACCAAGGAAGGGCAGCTTGCCCTTGGGAAGAACACTTAGTATGTTTAAATAGATTGACTGAAGACCTCCAACAGGAAAGGTCTACCCTGTTTTATCTTGCTAATCATGTATTCTCTAATGGAAACTTGTTTGGTACATGCCAATTTTTCTATACCTTCTGTTTTCTCTAGATAAACTTTGTGTGCTCCTTTTAAATACATGTTTTTGTGTGGTGGATTCAACTGTCCTAGTTTAGATCATCCCCTTCCAACTGACAGTGAGTAAAATGAAAGTCAGAAGAAAACCCATTGGTCCAACCCTCAGGGTGGGGTTAGTCACTTCTAAGAAGTTTTATTCCTACTTATGGTATAGCTGAATTAGAGAGATGTTTAAGAAATTTATCAGTCACTATGGGACAACTAGCAGATGAAGTTGCTAGTTGGATGGAGGGACAACAGCAATCTCTGACCTCGTTAGCAAAAGTGACATGAGATAACAAAATAGCCTTAGGTTTTTTATTAGCCCAGGAGGGTATAGTCTGTGCTGTAAACAGGATATACACAGGATTAGAAAGCAAGCTACTTAGTTACACATGGTGACACCCTCACAAACACCAGATTTATTTGGTTGCTTTTCGTGAGAAATAAGTACATGGGCTAGATCATTATGGCAAGGAATAGTAATATTCTTAGTCTGCATCCTAATAGTATTAGGCATAATAAAACTTATCTTCTATTGCCTTACACACTTAAAAAGCAAAAGAAAGCCTCAGGCTAAAATGTTGATGTACATTGAGCCTGCTCACTTCAGCAACGTGATTGATGAGAACATTGCTTTTACTTAAGATGCTGGTAAAGAACCAGATGGTATCTGGTAGAAAACCAATGCCATGAGTTTAAAGATCTTGCCATGGCCACCATCTAGGACACTGACTAAGTCCAGGTATTGATCATCAATGTCTTATCTCCAATCTCTGATCAAAAGGAAGGGATGATTTAGGAGATAATATTGGAGCCTTTATTCCCTGTCCTAGAATGTGACCCAGCTGGACCTGGACTCACAAGGACCCACAAGGACTCACAAGGGCACATCAACTGGGCCCTGAGGTATAAAGGCAATAGTTAGGACAATCTCAAAGTGCTGGTGGCGTAGTGATTAAGAGTTGGACTGCCAAAAGGTAGGCAGTTTGAATCCACCAGCCGCTTCTTGGAAACCCTATGGGGCAGTTCTACTCTGTCCCATTGGGTCGCTGTAAGTTGGAATCCACTTGATGGCAACAGGTTGGTTTTTTTTTGTTGTTGTTGTTAGGACTACCTTGGAAAACATCTTTCAGGGAAGCTTTCACATAAACAAATCATAAACAGCACAAAAGGTCCACGTATTTTCCACCGTTATCTTTTTCTTTTAGCATTAAGTGAATAGTAATGATACAGGGTTAACTGTGCTGGTGGAACAAAAGAGCATTTAAAAGATTACCATCTAGAAGTTGCGTAAACAGTAATCATACCCTGTCAACGTAAGATAAGGTTGCAACAACCTGTGAATTACTATCTCCTTCTTAGTGTTTTTCTAGTTTCTTCCCCCTTTACAGGCTCCGCATGACCACTGTTTAACCTTCCTTAGCTCTCCGGAGATGGCGATGTAGTGCCGAAGATCAGTGAGCTTGCGCTATGTCCCATAATAAGTGATGCCAAGGGCTGCCGAGAGGACTCCATCTTGAAAACCAGCGGGTTCCATCTTAGATTCCAGATGTGCAGGCAACCTAATTAACACACACCTCCATCCTGAGAAATACCTGCCCCTTGAAAGCAGCCCCCTAAATATTCATTACTCTATTGTCTCCACAAAACCTATATAAACCCTAGCCTTGCTTCCCTTTCCAAGTCAGCCTTTTGGAGAGGATTAGTCCACCACCGACTCAGTTTGCTTGACTCAAGCAAAATAAAGCTTGCTGAAGATAAAGTTTGTCTTTCACCTGTATTCTTACTCAGGAAAAGACAAGGACCTTTTGTGTCAGATCAGCGCTTGGTAACAGTAAGATTTGTTGGATCAATGAAGAGCCTCCTGACTGTCACTACTGAAGCCTATACCAATGACCCACCACATGCCTGTCAGTTTGTCATACTGTGGGGGCTTGCATGTTGCTGTGATGCTGGAAGCTATGCCACTGGTATTCAGATACCAGCAGGGTCACCCATGTAGGACAGGTTTCAGCTGAGCTTCCAGACTAAGACAGACTAGGAAGAATGACCTGGCAGTCTACTTCTGAAAAGCGTTAGCCAGTGAAAACCTTATGAACAGCGGCAGGGCATTGTCTGATATAGTGCTGGAAGATGAGCCCCCCAGCTTGGAAGGCACTCAAAAGATGACCGGGGAACAACTGCCTCCTCAAAGTAGAGTTGGCCTTAATGACATGGATGGAGTAAAGCTTTTGGGACCTTCATTCACTGATGTGGCACAACTCAAAATGAGAAGAAACAGCTGCAAACATCCATTAATAATCGGAACGTGGAAAGTACGAAGTATGAATCTAGGAAAATTGGAAATCGTCAAAAATGAAATGGAACACATAAACATCGATATCCCAGGCATTAGTGAGGTGAAATGGACTGGGATCGGCCATTTTGAATTGGACAATCCTACTATGCTGGGAATGACAACTTGAAGAGGAATGGTGTTGAATGTATCATCAAAAAGAATGTTTCAAGATCTATCCTGAAGTACAATGCTGTCAGCAATAGGATAATATCCATACGCCTACAAGGAAGACCACTTAATACGTCTATTATTCAAATTTATGCACCAACCACTAGGGCCAAAGATGAAGAAATAGAAGATTTTTAACAGCTGCTACAGTCTGAAATTGATTGAACATGCAATCGAGATGCATTGATATGTACTGGCGATTGGAATGCGGAAGCTGGAAACAAAGAAGAAGGATCAGTAGTTGGAAAATATGGCCTTGGTGATGGAAACAATGCCGGAGATCGAATGATAGAATTTTGCAAGACCAACAACTTCCTCATTGCAAATACCTTCTTTCATCAACATAAACGGCAACTATACACATAGACCTCACCAGATAGAACACACAGAAATCAAACTGACTACATCTGTGGAAAGAGATGATGGAAAAGTCAATATCATCAGTCAGAACAAGGCGAGGGGCTGACTGTGGAACAGACCATCAATTGCTCACGTGCAAGTTCAAGCTGGAACTGAAGAAAATCAGAGCAAGTCCACAAGAGCCAAAGTATGACTTTGAGTACATCCCACTTGAATTTAGAGACCATCTGAAGAATAGATTTGACACATTGAACACTAGTGACTGAAGACCAGACGAATTGTGGAATGACATCAAGGACATCATCCATGAATAAAGGAAGAGGTCATTGAAAAGACAGGAAAGAAAGAAAAGACCAAGATGGATGTCAGAGGAGACTCTGAAACTTGCTCTCCAACGTCGAGCAGCTAAAACAAAAGGAAGAATTGATGAAATAAAAGAACTGAACAGAAGATTTCAAAGGTCATCTCGAGAAGACAAAGTAAAGTATTATAATGACATGTGCAAAGAGCTGGAGATGGAAAACCAAAAGGGAAAAAACACGCTCAGTGTTTCTCAAGCTGAAAGAACTAAAGGGAGAATTCAAGCCTCGAGTTGCAATAGTGAAAGATTCTATGTGGAAAATATTAAACGACGCAGAAAGCATCAAAAGAAGATGGAAAGAATACACAGAATCATTATACCAAAAAGAATTAGTTGATGTTCAACCATTTCAAGAGGTGGCATATGATCAGAAACCAATGATACTGAAGGAAGAAGTCCAAGCTGCTCTGAAGCATTGGCAAAAAACGAGGCTCCGGGAATTGATGAAATATCAGTTGAGATGTTTCAACAAACAGATGCAGCGCTGGAGGTGCTCACTCATCTATGCCAAGAAATATGGAAGACAGCTTCCTGGCCAACTGACTGGAATAGATCCATATTTATGCCTATTCCCAAGAAAGGTGATCCAACCAAATATGGAAATTATAGAACAATATCATTAATATCACATGCAAGCAAAACTTTGCTGAAGATTATTCAAAAACAGCTGCAGCCAGAAATTCAGGCTGGTTTCAGAAGAGGACATGAAACCAGGGATATCATTACTGATGTCAGATGGATCCTGGCTGAAAGCAGAGAATACTAGAAGCATGTTTACCTGTGTTTTATTGACTATGCAAAGGCACTCGGCTGTGTGGATCCTAACAAATTACGGATAACATCATGGAGAATGGGAATTCCAGAACACTTAATTGTGCTCATGAGGAACCTTTACATAGATCAAGACTCAGCTGTTTGTACAAAACAAGGGGATACTGATTGGTTTAAAGTCAGGAAAGGTGTGCATCAGGGTTGTATTCTTTCACCATACCTGTTTAATCTGTATGCTGAGCAAATAATCCGAGAAGCTGGACTATATGAGGAAGAACGGGGCATCAAGATTGGAGGAAGACTCATTAACAACCTGCATTATGCAGATGACACCACCTTGCTTGCTGAAAGTGAAGAGGACTTGAAGCACTTACTAATGAAGATCAAAGACCACAGCCTTCAGTATGGATTGTACCTCAATGTAAAGAAAACAAAAATCCTCACAACTGGGCCAAGGAGCAACACCATGATAAACGGAGAAAAGATTGAAGTTGTCAAGGATTTCATTTTACTTGGATCCACAATCAACAGCCGTGGAAGCAGCAGTCGAGAAATCAAAAGACGCATTGCATTGGGCAAATCTGCTGCAGAGGACCTCTTTAAAGTGTTGAAGAGCAAAGATGTCACCTTGAAGACAAAGGTGAGCCTGACTCAAGCCATGGTATTTACAATCGCATCATATGCATGTGAAAGCTGGACAGTGAATAAGGAAGACCGAAGAATTGAGGGCTTTGAATTGTGGTGTTGGCGAAGAATATCGAATATACCGTGGACTGCCAGAAGAAAGAACAAATCTGTCTTGGAAGAAGCACAACCAGTATGCTCCTTAGAAGCAAGGATGGCGAGACTGCATCTTACATACCTTGGACATGTTGTCAGGAGGGATCAGTCCCTGGAGAAGGACATCATGCTCGGCAGAGTACAGGGTCACGGGAAAAGAGGAAGACCCTCAACGAGGTGGACTGACACAGTGGTTGCAACAATGGGCTCAAGCATAACAATGATTGTAAGGATGGCTCAGGACTGGGCAGTGTTTCGTTCTGTTGTGCATAGGGTCGCTATTAGTTGGAACTGACTCAACAGCACCTAACAACAACAACAACATACCAATGACTAATAAGAAAGAAAATTCAAAATGCAGAATCATGGTGATTTAGCAGTTTTTAGCGAATCTCTGAAAAGGCGAAGCTTTCAAGAATTTTACCCATTTTATAATGTTAATGTATACTGATGATTCTGTAACATCCTTCGACTTCAACAGCATGCTAGTCCGTTTTCCCACTTTTGCCTATTCTGTAATATTCCTGGGACTCAGACAGTCACAGCTTTGGCAGTATGCTTGTTCCTTTCCTACTTTTGCCTCTTGGAATATATATCACATAAAACGTCTCTTTTCGCTTTACAAATAAAGAAAAAAGAAAGGAAGTCACTGAAGAGGGGAGGAACATCAATTTAAAAAACAGTACATTCTAAGGCTGCGGGGCACAAACAGTTAAACATTCGACTACTAGTTGGGAGGCTGGTGGTTCCAAATCACCCAGAGGTGCCTCAGAAGGCAGGCCGGGCAATCTGCTTCTGAAAGGTCACGGTCTTGGAAAAAAAAACCCTATGCAGCAGTTCTGCTCTGCACTTAGGAAGTCACCATGAGCTGGAATTGATTTGACTGCAACTGAAAAATAATGTGTTCTTCCAGCTTAATGGGGACGCAGTTTCTGTTTGGGGTGACGAAAAGTTTTGGAAGGAGGTGGCGGTGATGGTTGCACCACCTTGTGGGTGTAATTAATGCCACTGAGTTTACCCTTAAAATGGCGAAGATGGCAAATTTTAGGTTCTATTTTTTTATACATATTTTACCACAAAAAAAACGGAGTTCCCAAATTTCTGAAATTCAAGTCACACTGAGCAGAACAAGTTGCCCTGTAGTCAGATGTCGATCAATTCCTGAGACTTCAGCTTCTAACTTCCTTTATTCCCATAATGTCACTTCTTCAAGTCTCACTTCCTCTTTAAAGAAAAAAATGAATTTGTTTATAGAAAATATTTTTAAGTTCTGAGACTTTTTTTTCACCAAAGGAAGGAGTTATGGATTGAATTGTGTCCTGTCCAAAAGGTATGTTAAAGTTCTAATCCCTGATACCTCCGAATATGACTTTGTTTGGAAACAGGGTCTTTGAAGATGTTAATCAGTTACATCAACGTGAGGTCATACTGGAGTAGTAGGAGTTGTCGTTAGTTGCCAACAAGTCAATTCTAACTCATGGCAACCCCATATGTGCAGAGTAGGACTTCTCCGTAGATTTTCAAGGCTGGGACCTTTCGAAAGCAGATTGCCAGGCCTGTCTTTCAAATGCCCCCGAGTAGGTTCCAACCACCAACCTTTCGGCCAGTAGTCAAGTGCTCAACTGACTGCAGCACCCAGGGATTCCTACTGGAGTAGACCAAAAAAAAAAAAAAAAAAACAACGCATCGCTGTCAAGTCGATTCTGACACAGCAACCCTATAGGACAGAGTAGAACCCTCATAGGGTTTCAAAGGAGCAGCTGGTGGATTCCAACTGCCAACCTTTTGGTTAGCAGCCTGAGCTCTTAACCACTGTGCCACCAGGGCTCCTAACTAGAGTAGGGTGTGCCCTAATTCACTATGTGTGGTGTCCTTATGGAGGAGAAGTGACACAGACCTCAAGACACAGACGGAGGATGGCCAGGAGAAGCTGGAGGCAGAGACTGGAGTGATGCATCTACAAGGTAAGGAATGCCAAGGATCACCAGGAGACATCAGAAGCTGGAAAAGGCAAGGGAGGATCATCCCTGAGAGCCTTAAGAGAAAGCATGGCCCTGCCAACATGTTGATTTGGACTTCTAGCCTCCAGAACTGTGAGAGAGTACATTTCTGTTCTTATAAACCACATGGCGTGTGGTAATTTGTTACGGCAGCCCTAGGAAAATAATACAGAAGATGAGAAGCACAACTTTTGCCCAGTAACTAGGTAGCTTAGTACTTCCGCATCAGAGACGTTTAGTGTTACACAAACACCAAAAGTCATTCCTACATGGAAATGGCACTTAATATTGTGTTAGAAAGACTTTTTCTTTTGCCCAACGTGTGTTTCAACATTATTTCCATAAAAAGTTATGATAAAAACTTTATGTCTCAAAGTAAAACTGTTAAAAAAGTAAAAATATTAAAAAGCAAAGATGTCACTTTGAGGACTAAGGTATGCCAGTCCCAAGCCATGATCTTTTCAATCGCCTCATGTGCACGTGAAAGCTGGACAATGAGTAAGGAAGACCCAAGAAGGACTGATGCCTTTGAATTATGTGTTAGTGAGCAATATCGAATATACCACGGACTGCCAGAGGAAGGAACAAATCTGTGTTAGAAGAAATACAGCCAGAATGTTTCTAAGAGGAAAGGACGGTGAGACTTTGTCTCATGTACTTTGGACAGGTTATCAGGAGGGACCAGTCCCTGGAGGAAGGACACCATGCTTAGTAGAGCAGAGGATCAGCAAAAAAGAGGAAGACTCTCAGTGAGACGGACTGACACCGTGGTTGCAACAATGGGCTCAAGCACAGCAATGACAGTGAGCATGGCGCAGGACGGGGCAGGCTTTCGTTCTGTAGCGCACAGGGTCGCTCTGAGACGGAGCCAGCTGGATGGCACCGAACAACAACAACATGCTCGAAAGTAGAGAATACTGTAATGAATTCTCATAAAACTGTCATTGTGATTTAACAGTTGTTAACATTTTATCATATAAACTTTACCCCTATTTCCTTTGCTGAAGTATTTCAAAACTAGTCCCAGACATCATCATATTTTCTTCCTAATGGTTCACTGTACATCTCGAAAAAAGGATAGTCTCTTACATAACCATAACGTCCTTGATGTCAGTAACAACACTAACAATATCATTTCTTCATATTATCTAGTGCTTGGTCCATAATCAGATTTTCCCTGATGTCTCCAAGATATACTTTTATATTTCATTTTCCTATTTAGTTTGATTCAGGATCTAGACTAGGCCCACTTAACTGCATTTGATTGTTCAATGTCTAGTGCGCTAATCAGTGTACTTTATTTTAAAACTCATTTTTATCTGTGTGCCCTTTATTTTCTTCTATCCTTTTAATCTACTTTTCCAAATCTGTTTCTGTTTATTTGTTTTGGTGGAGGAACTTTGGTCAAGATAATATTCTCACCTTGCATCAGAGGCAATCTGGTATCATTTTTTAAAGCATGTCATATCACCAGTCTTTAGATAAAGATTAGTGCTTTAGAAAAAATAGCCAAATGCTGTTTTTTCTAAAGTAAATAATTGAAAATACCTGGCGAATAGGATGCTAGAGAGTAAGCACAAAAATTCTTTGGGTTACTGTAAGTTAAGTTTTATATTTCTCATGTTTGCCAAGTTCATCTGGGTCAGAAAGATCAATCCTCTTCTAGTCTATTTTATTATAAATCTTGAAGTATAGTGGCCTTCTCTTGGAAGTTCAGCCTGTCTTCCTCATTCCTCAAGGACATTTCCTGTTAAAAATAAAATAATAAAATTAAGTATTGCTTTGTTTGTTTGTTTTCAGCAATTTCTGTTGTCCATATTTGTCTTCTCATCAGCTTCAGCTCGTGGTGACCTTACGTATAACGAAATGAAACATTGCCCGGTCCTGTGCCATCTTCATGATTGTTGGTATGCCCTAGCAACCTCTAGAGACAATGTAATGTGGTAGTAGGAAAAATGCTGGCTGGAGGGAATTAGAAGATCTGGGTTCGAGTCCTGCCTTTACTGTGAAAAATTATTAGAGTAGGTCATGTAAGTCTTGACTTTTTCATGTGAAAGACAAAGGTTGGCTTAATTGATGGACAAGGTATACTTGTAATACTGTATAATTTTATAATGTGGTGTGGTTGAATCGCAATGAAATTTTTTCCCCTAATGAACATACCAGGACTTGGGCTTCCAAAGGAGGGTTGATCTTCCATGCAGACCCCTTGGAGCCCTGATGCTGCCACCCTAAGACATTTTTGTAAATACTTTCAAAATCAATTTACACACCATACTAGAAAATAAGTACTACCATTTGGTGGCCATATCTCCTATTTTACTTGATAACAGGGGCAGATTAACCAGTGACTAAGGTATGCACGGACTTACAGTAAGCAAGGTGAAAAACAGGTGAAACTGTGCACTACAGATTAGTATACAAATAAGCCTGTGCATACCTTGCTTACTGGGTAATTTGTCTCTGCTTAATAAGCATTTATTGAGAACTTGCTACAAATAGGAAGAATGTGCTAGGTGCTGAGGTTGCTAGGACCCATGGGGTGGGGACAAAGAAGAGTATGACAAAGTCCTGCCTGCTAAGGAATTGTTCCACCACCTGTCTGTGATAGCTTGCTTGTTGCTGTGATGCTGGAAGCTATGCCACTGATATACCAAACACCAGCATGGTGAACAGGTTTCAGCAGAGCTTCCAAGACTGAGACAGGCTAGGAAGAAAGGTGTGATCACCTACTTCAAAAAATTAGTCAATCAAAACTCTATAGATCACAGAATATTGTCTGAGATTTTGGCTTCCTTACTTTGGAAGTGCCATCAGAAGGGACTGATGGAGAAGGACATCGTGTTTGGTAAAGGGGAGGGCCAAAGAAGGTGAGGGAAACCCTCAATAAGATGAATTGATACAATGGCTGCAACAATGGGCTCAAACATACCAATGGTCATGAAGATGGCATAGGACGGAGCAATGTTTCATTCATTATACATAAGATCACCATGAGTCGGAGCCAATTCAATAGCAACTAGCAACAACAAGAAGGAATAGATGATCTAGCGGGGAGGAGACAGGCACACACACCAAACAACAGAAGGGAATGAATACAAATTTGGGGATGGGGAAAATCCTTTGTAGTACTCATATCTCCAGAGACAAAGACCTTGGGTTAGAGAACTGAACCTCCTTACCTATGAAGATGTTAACTTGTATTTTGAAGCTGATAAAGTGATTCTCACCTGCAATTTATCAAAAGTGATTCTA